>NW_005842251.1:923870-981485 GCF_000455745.1 Alligator sinensis
GACATCCACTGCCCACCGGATCTGGCCCGCAGGCTGGACTTTGCCCATCCCTGATCTAGCCCAATAGTACTTGGCTAATCTGGAACATCCCATCTCTTTGTGATGGGCATCCAGCCTTAAAGATGATGGAGCCTCTACTGTGTGCTCAGATGAGCTGTTCCAGCGCTTAATTACCCTCACTGTTATAAAGGTCTACCGTATCTCTAACTCAGCCACCTCGATATAAGACATTGCACCTATAAAACCAGTACAGTACAATATCTGGACAGATATTGGGCTGGGGCAATATGACCCCAGCACCCATTCCTGCCCAGGGCAGGGGGTTGGACCTGATGATCTGTTTAGGTCCCTTCCAACCCTAAGTACTATGAAACTATGATACTTTTACCATCCCCAAATAGCACTTTGTGAAAATAAGCTATCCCCCTCAGAGATGAGGAGATGCACACCCCAACCCCAGGAAACAGCATTATCAACAGCAGTACCTACTCACCAGATGGAAGACATGTGCAGCCTGCAGCAGTCAAAGTCAAAATGACTCCCGGTAGGGTTGCAGCTGGCTCTCCTTCCCAGATTTAAAGGGTGAGCTGCCAGGAAAGCATGGTGGGAATGGCTCCTATCAAATAATGTGCCTAAAGTATTCAGGAAGTTCATAGGGAAAGGAATGGAGATTTTCTCCCTTGAAGATAGATCCTTGGGGAAAGTCTAAGGGTGTATTTACAAGGTGCAATGTAGGCTGGTGGAGAAATATCTATGTAGCTCAAGCATTAGAAGCAGTATAAATGCTTGACCTAGTATATGGAACTTGCTTCTCTAAATGGCTAATTATCCCTGGACAAACTACAATGCTAATGCGCCTATACTGCTACTGCTTTTTCGGAGCAAGCTCGGGTACCTCTGCGTGGCACTGCAAACTGCTGAATGGACACACCTCAGAGTTTTATTGCTGTGTGGTCTGCCTGGAAGTTGGCTACGTCTGTGACATGCTGATCATGATAAATATGCACATCCCTTTTGCACGGTTTTGACTGCCTTGCTCGAGGTTTATTGCCACATTGCCAATTCTTCCTCTTTGTTCTCTGCAGGAAGGCACTAAAGTAGGATTTCTCTCATATGGATTTCCTTGGCCTGATTTCTGACTGTATCACAGTAGAATAATAAGCTCCTACAGACGGGCCCTCACCAGACCTCTGAATCTGATTGCTTGCCTTGATTTGAGCATCCCTGATCCAAACCACTCACCTGAGAGCTAGGTGCGACCTGGGTCTGAACAGCCAAACCACCCACAGCCGCAGGGAAGTCCAGTTCACACTTTGCAGGTAGCAGCTCCCTAACATTTACGTTCCACGGTAGCATTAAGACCTCAGCTGGGCAGCCCTCCAACAAAGCACTCGCTCCTCCTCCTCCTCCTCCAGTAGTGTTAGAAGATCAGGGGAAAGGTGGCAAGTGGTCACTTTCCAGAGGTCTAACTCCAAGCCAAGTCTGCTTTTCAGTTCGGCTGCAACTTGGCAGCAGTTAGCAACTCAGAGACTGAGGATGACAGTGAGAGGCAGAGCAGCAGCAGTGCAGGTCATGTCAGAGCCCGGTGAAAAATTCAGTCTCTGGGAGGAATCCAGGAGGTGATCTTTCACTGCCTTTTATCCTTTTGATAGCTGAGGAGAGCACAAGGAATTATCCTGCCTCCCCTTTCCTACCTCCCCGTTTGCTCACGGAGCAACAAAGCCATTTCACTTTTAGAATACAGGAGCTGCTCCGTGCTCCTTCTATCTGGGATATGGGATATACTTGTTCAGCGCCAACTGTCACCAGTCTCAAGGTCTGGGACAGAAGTTCCAAAAACCAGTTTGACCTAAACCACTTAAGTGTGATCCTACATTCAACTAAGTTTATCTCAAACTTGTTTCGGCCATTTTGAAACCAGTTTATATGCCCTGAACTCATGGGCAACTGGTGGCTTCTGAGTCTGGGGGGGACCAGATCACCGATGAGGGGGGTGCCCCTCAGCTGCTGATCGCCAACTGGGGGGGTGTCCCCCAGTGACTAATCACCGAGCCAGAGGTGAAACCGGAAGTGCACTTCTGGTGGCTGACACTTCCAGGGGGTGCACAACCAATCTCATTGGCAATGCGTGCACCCCCTACACATCGCCAATGACTAAAATGCTGTTCTGGTACAGGTTTAAACCAGCTTCTGATCACTTAAACTGGTTTATGTGTAACTTCTGTCCCTAGCCCTCATGTTCCAGCCTCTTCCTCTGTCTGCATCACTGTCGAGCCCCTCTGCCAGTGGGGCTTGTGATCAAAACCCGGGGCTGGAGACAGGACAGCTCTGCTTCTGTATCTGTCCTTGGGTCGTTAAGGAAATCTGCTCTGAGTGGCTGTCACACTGACCAGGGCTCGGACCAGTCACATGGCTGAAGTCAAAGCCTGAGGCTGTGCCAAGCGAGTGAGAATGAAACAAGAGCTCCTGTCTCTGCAGCCACCAGTTACAGCACTAAAAGGTCTCGCTGATGCGTTTTATGGGGAGGAGAAGCTGCCAGAAAGTGGAAAGAAAAAGGAACTTAGAGTAAGCGAATTTGTCTTTCCTTCTGATGCACAGTCCTGGTGGCAAAGAGAGAGCCCCACCACCCTTCTCAAGAGACAGAAGAATACAGTTTGTCCCAAGCCTTGGAAGTCCCCTAGCTTGAGGCACACTAGGTTGAGTAGCCAACAGCACACACATGTGATGTGGCCAGTACCTTGGGTGGCCACCTCGACTTCCCAGCCTGCGTGATCCAGTTAGGGCCGAGACAACTGCAGGTGACCTTCAGCACGCACCCGGGGAAAGGCTTAACCTCACACTCCAGATTTATAATGAGACACTTTAAGCACTCTACCCCACAACCCTGATAGGGATCGGCACAATTTCAAAGGCCCCAGCCCTCCTGCTCAATGAAGTCACGTTCCTTAAAGGAACAAGCCAACACATCTTAGTGGATCTCTTTGGACACAGATACCAGGAGTTATAGTGGATCCCCCGGGATTCCAAGGGAGTGCACTTGTCCTTTTTACCCTCAGGATCCCACAGTCATTCTCCTCCTCTCTAATGACTCTCTACTACCTATGTGTAATGCTTCCAAGTCTGCACCCAGCCATGCAGAATATGCAGAAAGCATTGTCAGTATGAGCATGAGCAATGTTTCACCTACTAAAGCATTCCCAGCTTGAGCCAACCAGTGCCTTGTATCAGCTACCAGACAAGTCCCATTGCTATACCTTGGACCAATAGGGCTAATATTAGAAACCTTGGTTTTTACTTCTTCCCTGAGGTCACAACTGGTGTTAGCAACTGACTACTGGGCTGCTGTGCATGGCTGATGGGATACAGCATGGACCACATGCTATCATTTCTATTCCTGCATTAACTATTTTCCCTTTCATCTACGAAGTACTAGAAATCCCATTTTCCTACCGAACATGAAAGGACTGAACCACATCCTATTGGTGATAATATATGTTCTTGCTCCCGTCTACAAGGCTGGTATGCAGGCTACCCATCATCTGCAGGTTTTATTTTATTCTCAGGAGTGAACAAAACACTTTCACCTGAGCTGGCTGCTTTCTGCAATGTTTCCCTGCAAGACTTCCTATCTCAGTCCCCAGTCCTTATCTTTCCTTTCCATTTTTTTTTTTATCCCCTAGAATAGGAATTAATGAAACCTACATGGTCTGGTTGTCTGGTGAGTCATAGAGTCTCGATGCAGGGTCCTAGAACCCAATGTTTCCCACCACTTTTTATTTAGTGATATATTTCCCCTATACCTATATACACACACACACACACACACACACACACACACACACACACACACACACACACACACTGAACCTTGCACTATAAACATAAGGGTTTCAGGGGAAGGAGATTAATATATCGTGCAGAGTGGTCCTTCCTTTTAGTACTCTGTATTATTATCTGTAAAGAAAGATGATCATGGCTTAACTTTGGCCTTTACTGTCTGACTACATACCAGAAGCCATTCTAAATTTTGAAACATTTATGTTGCCAGCTCATCCCCAAGGAACATGAATGAAATAAAACACATGCTGCTTTAAATCCCCAATTTATCCAGGCCCATGAGACTTGACGGTAACATTTTATGCCTTGAGTTTAATGGCACAGCCTCACTTTCTGACCAGGTACCATCCAACCAGTGGCTGACAGAGGAAAGTGGAGGCTTGGATGCAATCTTTGCTGGAGTTTTACAGTGTATGTCACTAAAACAATGGTGTGGAAAGATGCCGCGGAGCTTTGCAGCATTGAAAATCGGCTCCAACTGCCACAAGCCTCTCTTAAAGAGGCTTATCAAACCCACCCTTATTTTGTTATTTAACCTTTTTTGCCCTCATTTTCCAGCCCATCCTACTGCAGCATGTTTCAAGCATTTAATTAGCCCATTCCCCACCCCTGGTGATGGCTGAGCTTTGACCTCGGACCCTGCTCCTGCTCTATCTTAGCTCATTTAAAACTCGGTGTGACACGAATGTCAGGGGAAGGGGAGGAAGAATGGAACATAAGATAACGAGGAGATAGAGATAAAGCTGTGAGTGATGAAAGCCATTTTGGACACCAGTCCTTCTGTATACACAGAATGATAGCGGTGTTTATTTCTAAGTAACCTCTCTAGCCCTTTGCTTTGTGCCCATCTAGCTTGGGAACATGAACTCATGAACTACATCCCAGGAAAAAACATCATTCTGAAAATCAGTGGCACTGTATCCAACTTCACTGCAAACTTGGTTTAAAGTGTCTGGAGAAGACAGAAGGCAATAATATTGTGAAAAAGTATCCAAAGCAAGTCTGTCTAGGGCGTACCTACACTGTGTTGGATGGTGAAAGGGAGGGCCATCACAAAAGCATGCCATCCTGAATGCCAATGAATGTAAGGTAGCCACATACTGACCTGTGCCTAGACCAGTTCTGTGGCTCTCAGTGTTGGGTGTCTTCACAAGCACGGTGCTGGACACATCTGGACATGCAGCTGTACGATATTTCAGGGGCACATTTTCACACCAGAGAGCTCAACTGTGGTCTAGGGGCAGTGATGGCATGCCCCTAGAGTCACACTGTCTTTTTTCCAAGCATTTTCCAAAAGGGCAGCAGACAACATTGCATAGAAATGCCATAAATGGACTCATAAACATGGACTCATGCAATACAGTTGTTGGATAGTCACTCCCCTTTCACACAGAAGAAGGGATACATTAATAGAGCTATGGCAAGGCCAGGAGATTTGGGTAATTAAGTGCCTAGAAATATAAGGCTGGATTTTTCAAAGGAGCCTAAGGGAGTCAAATCTGAATGGGATTTGTGCACCTAAATCACTTAGGGTTTTTAAGAACCCCAGCCTTGTTGCATGTCTGAAACAATTAAAATGGGAATGAGCATGTGTATAGGCAGCCTATGTATTTGCTGTGCAGTGGCAATGGGATCCTTCCTGGGGTTACGTTTTTCTCTTATCTCACGCCTTTCTAGATTTAGTTCTTCTCTATACAAAGAAATTGAACCTGACTTTACTGTTTCCTACTTATACGTTATAACAAGTTTTCTCTCTCCCCTACATTCCCAGCAGGCCTACATTCAGATCCTAGGATACTAGGATACAGCATTTGTCAGGAGAAAATGCAAGAGGCCAAATTCTTTGCTCGCATCAATGAGCATGGTCCCATGGCTTGGCCAAAACGATGTGCTAACTTCATCATAAACACACTCTAGTGTCACTAAGAAATATTAATAACATGGGGCACTACTGTAGTCGCTTTAATCCGAGGAGTTCAAAACAGCATGCAAACATTAAATTAGCCCTACAGCCTCCTATGATCTTAATAGCATTGCCTGCTTTTTTTTTCGCCCCAATGGATTAAAAAAAAAAGCTAGAGTAGTTACATGACTTGCTCAAAGTCAAGGAAGCAATTTGTTCACAGGCCAAGATTTTCAAAAGACGCTGGGACCTCTGGGTGCCGGACTTGGGACAGGTGAAGGGGACCTGGTTTTCACAGAGCAAGGCGCCAGTGTTTTCTGACCAGGCTCTTCCAGGTGTCTCAAACAATTTCAAACTTTTGAAAATGTTGCCCATGGGTCTTTTTTACCACACAGAAACAGACAGCAGCATTTCCCCTTTGCTGGATCTTTTCATATACTTAATGCAGTTTGCTACAGAGACACTATAACGCAGCTTTTCCAATGCAAAATCTATGGCTCTGCTCAGCAGAAAGAGTAATATTGCTACAGGCATTTTAATATATAGCAATTCTTTTATATTGCTACCTGCCTCTGGGACCAACAAACCACTTCATATTTCCATTGATTAGAGTTCAGGATTTTTTATGATGGGTGTATAAAATGAAATACTTCTAGCATAATCCCAGTCATCTCTAACATGGCAGATAAAACTTTTTGTTTCCTCTCTGCCTGTCAGCTTACTGTCACGTCAGCAAACAGGGCTTTGGAGGAAAGCTCTAAGCTTGGAGCAGTGGCTTTATAGAAGTCTCTGCTAGAACGAGGTCAAAAACAAATCCCATTAGCAAATTATAAAGAAGTCCTTTCAGTCGCAAATGACAAATGCAGGCCTTCTGTTTGCAACGATACCATGAAAGAAGACGGTTACAATTTCCCAGTACAATGCCCTGCTTTTCAAAACATTTTCCACGCACTCAAGAGAATCTCCTCACAAAAGCAATTACCGTGGGTACTATGTACATCGCTTAATGGCATTATCCGTGGTCAGGCGGAGGCTGGCACGGAAGCCAGCAGGCCTTCACATAAGAGAAAAGGCATTCAAGAGACTGATGAAAAGGTGGCCGGTTGGGTTTTTTTTTTTCAGTCTAATGATATATTTTAACTCGGAGGGGAAAAAAATGCCACTGATCTTCAGCAAACATGCCAGAAGCAATTCATTCTGTTGCAGATGAAAGCAAGATTAAAAAGAAGTCTGATGAAGCAAACACAAATCATTGGGGTGAACCTTTGTGTTTCACTTGGCAATTGGTTTGGAAGATAGAGGATGCAGTGAGAGGGTTGGACCCGATGGGCTTTTTCTCATATTTCATAGATACATTTTCAATTAAAAGAAAAATGAGCAAATAAACTTCTCGGATAGAGCATGGGACTTCAACACAAATGAAGGTAAGTTCCTAATCAAACTAAATGAACCTTCTAGATTCAGTAAACCAAAGTCTAGCATTGGGACAAGAGGCATCTCCCGCGGGTACTGAATATTCCTAAGCAATGCTGATTTTTCTTAGCTCTGGACATAAGCACCCAGCACCTTGCAGAACTGGTAGGTGCCCTGCAAGACTCAGCCCAAGAGACACAGCTGAACATTTTGCACTTCAGGGACAAATCATTTATAATTAATGATCACTTCAATGCTTTCCACTCACTACTCTGTTCCCCTTTTGTCTGTAAGCAGGTTGCTGTTTTCTCAGATTCAATTTTAATTCAGAGTAATTCATTGAATTCTTGCTCTGTAAATTGTTGGCATGTGATTTGCCCAGAACGTTCCAATGGAGAATTCCTCTGACTGGATGATTATGCCACATATAGTACATTTGTGTGCCCAGGATTGGATAAATATACCTCTTGGGCCTGGACTCTACCCTATTCACCTGCCCCTCCGGCAGTATTGGGTGGTCATGACAAAACAGTTCAACTGCCTTCCTGAGGATCGAGTGGTATGAGTTCAAGGCTTGCTCCAGGCTTGTGCCAAATGCTGCCCCTGTTGACTTAGTATCCCAGTGGGGACCACCCAGTGGAGCAGTGCCAGAGCAATGCCACCCTGAGAGGCATCCCCTGTGCCAGTCGGGGACAGAGCCCAGTTGAGGGCACAAGATGGGCTGTACTTAACCACAGGGCTGGTGATGGCGCAGGCAATGGATCCGTGCACACAGCGGCAGTCCTAGGTTACAAGCTCATACCAGCTGCAGATTGGCCGGTGCATTGGGACAGATGTCACAGGCTAGGTCCCCACGCTGCAGGAGAAAGGCTCTGGGAGAACGGAAGACAGGGTGCAGAGTCCAGCAGCAGCAATTCTCCAACAGAGGCAATGTGGGCAGGTAGAAGAGCCGGCTCACCAGACTGGAGGCTTGAAGGAGTCTTCAGGCCCAGGGGCTCAAACTCTAGAGAGGAGCAGACGGGGGTCTGCATGGAGAAGCCCCAAGTGATCGCAGCTTCGCCAGAGGGAGTGCAGAGGTGACGCACGTGAGTTTTCCGGGAGTGCTTGGGATTGAGAGCACATTGGTTGTCTGCCACTAGGAAAACTTGATCTTTTGAGTTTTGAATTCACTTTAGCTGGTAGTAGACTGGATTGACCCACTGGTCATAAGCCCTAAAGACTGAGAACTGGCTTGGGACTGAGTTAATAAGCTGGGACAATGAATTGGTTAAGACTCATGTGAACTACTTATGCTGAGGGGACTTGATGTACTTGATTTCTCTGGGGGGGGGGCGAATAAATTGATGCCGCCAGACAGCGCAGAAGGATCCTGAAATCAATTAACTGGGCCCTATATGAACTGTTTATTTATTGAAGGCTGGGGTTAACTTGGCCTAGAAGAAATTAATGAGTCATGAAGTGCAGAGGGACCTACCTCTGAGCTACCATCATGACCGTGTAAATCTTTTGTTGATTTGAGGGGACTCAGTTGAAGTCTTTAGCCTACAGGCCTCGCCAACCTTTGCTGAACACAGAGAGCTGAGTTGTTTACTGACTGCATTGCTAGCCTGGGACTGTCCTGTGTGAAGGACCATAGTCTGAACCCTAGTGAAATCTGGTTGGTATGTGGACAGAGTGTAATAAAGAAGAGGAGCCCCGAGAACCATCGATATGCACCGCTTGTTGGAGTATCCACAGATAACCAAAGACCCTCCCTCCATCTCATAAGACCTAGGCATGGAAGGAGAGTTGGGGGGTATACCCTGTGAGTGGGACATACTAAGGGTCAAACTGTCCAGCCCCAAGAGCTGGCACCCTGGAGGCTGCAGTGCATGGACCTTGTGACAAAGTCAACTTGGGCACCGCCATGTCTACACTTGGCCAAGGTCAAGACTGCTGCTGCAAAACAGGCCCCTACTCATTTGCTCCTTCTCTGTGAGCATCCAAGCCTTTGTATTACGCAGTGTAGACACCTTCAAAGGGACTGACTGATAGCTGTCGAGTCTCACCATAGAGACCCCATTAAGACATCTACTCCGTCAACTCGCCAGACATAGTTGGTATGGGTAGGCATGCATGGACAGGGCTTCTTACTTGGCAGGGAGGCATCATAGATATGGCATTCAGCCTGCTGAGTCAAAGTTGGCTGGGCAGGATGTTGGCTGCATCACATCCTTGTGTGATTAGCTGCAGAAACTAGATGGTTTTAACCACACTTGCTCAATGGAGCCATCAGGACTTGGACAGACCATCAACTATGGGGCCAACAGCATCGGGTTAGGAACAACTCTAGTTCAATCTCACTGTCTACAGTGTTTGCAGGCTTATCTGTGCTTATACCAATAGAGCTTACATCTGCAAATGTATAGAAATGAGCAGCGCAAATGTAAACACCTTTCTCCTGGCATGCTGCTGTCGAGCAGCCTTGCATTTTGAATTTTCACAGAGCCCTCTGAGACAGAATGATGCCTTTCCCCGGCAGTGCTAGGCATAATTCACTGTGAACCACCTGCCCATTGTAGTAAGTGCTGTTGGTAAACCATGAGGTGAAACCTTTACACGTAGAATAAATGTCTTTTTGATTCACAGAAAAGACGCCATCCATAAAAAAAAAAAAAACAATGTGTAAGGCTTTCAGACTTCTCTGCTTACAATGGAGAATCCCTACCTTGGGTTTCAGGACCAACTAGATTTTCTTTAAAGGAAACACTCAGATTAGCCTCACGCTGCAGGTTACTCAGTATTCCCTTGCACCAAGCAGGCATATATGAATTTAGGCAAGGGAGGATTTGTGCAGCCAGTCTATGTTTCTCTAAGTATTTGACACTTGTGACAGGGTTTATGACAGCTTCTGTTTCTAACCAGCGAGTCTTTTCTATTCAATACAGTGTTAGCCTCCCATAGGTCAGCTCAGGAATGGATTTGCTGTTAAAAATGAACAGCGCTGCTTTATTCAGGAGCAGCACAGACTCTCATATTTTGAGTAGGCTGGATATTTACCTTTACGTGACAGTATTATGTGATATTGAAAAGAATTCCACTCTCACATCATTTCTACAAGCTTTTCTTGCAAGAATAGTGGTTACCAGATCAAATTCTAACCTAGAATTTGATAGACTAGCTCAGTAAAATTGGACCTGCAGATTTCAATGGAGGAGTTTTATTTCTTCTGCCCTATTAATTAAAATATAGCAGCCAGCAAGTTAAGCTGCATGCAGAGTCACTGCAATAATCCAGTACAGAGGTGGAAGTATTTCGGAGATTGTTAAGGAGCTGCACCTAGTCTGCAAAGTACTGTGATATCCAACGATGGATTCAGTAAATTAAAATTATTCCTCATACAGGGCAGGGCATGTCTACACATGCACTTTAATGCACATTAGCTTATTTTAATGCTTGTTAAAGCATCACTGAACAAGCATGCTATTTAGTTAATATTCATTGAAATAGGCTACTGCACATTAACTGTCACTTTAAAACCGTGCTCTCTAGTTAATGCGCATTAAAACAGATTAATGCAGGTTTTCCTAGTACCTCACAATGGAGGTACTAGAGTTAATGCACATTAACTACAACACCTTAATGCACATGTAGATGCACCCACAAAGTACTGGGGGACAGGTCCAAAGATGGACTGTACCACACCACCACTTTTAGGCCCCTGGCCTCTGTTTTGGGATCTAAAGCCCTATGTTAGGCACAGAGGCATGTGAGACTTAGGCATCTCAGAAACATAATCTAAAATATCCTCTTGATAACCAGATAGCCTTCCTAAACCCAACTAATGGGAAATGCTGAGCACTGAGCTTTGTCTGAATCACTCCCCTCCAGAGTTTAGATGCCTGCCTTGGGGCTGTGTAATAAGGATCTCCATCTTCTCAAGATCCAGAGCATGGAGGCCTCCTCTACCCAAGGGGACTACAAGTATTCTCTGAAAGACCTGAGGAGGGTTAACTCCTCTTAAAACACAACCAGAGAAGACCTGATGATGACAACCACTTTATGGAGCTGCTTAACGGTTACAACCAGGCGGGGAAAGACTCAAATTCTAGTCTAGACCTTGCTTCCCCTTAAGGACATTACAACCTTCAGCTTCCTCCTACTCACTAGCAATAAGCCAGTCTGGGCACTCTCTATCACACAGGTTGAAACTGCCACCATGCAGAGAAGAATGGAATATTTATGGGGCAGGAGGCATAGCATGAAAGAGGAAACTTATTTTATAGCCCAGTGGTTAAGGTGTGCACTGCCCACCTGAGGTGGATGAGTCCTGGACTTTTTGGACTGCTTTATGTATTTTTTATGGTTATGAGAGAAACATCTCCAAAAATCCTAGGGGTAGAGATCTGAACCCAGGACTCCTTCAGGATGAGTGCCTTCACCATTAAGCTATAGACTCATGCACCCATTTCCTTGCCTCCTCTTGTTCAGGGCCTACTCTTGTTCACTCTTCTTCTTGCTTTCTTGAGTGCCCAGTGGCCCAGATTCAACAGGAGGATGTGGAACGTCCTCCACTCCCCATCCCAGTGTGGTGGTGAGGACGCTGTCCTGGCAGGTGGGAGATGTGGGTTTGAATCCCATTAGGCTTAGAAAGAGAATGGATACCAGTATCCCATTTCTTCGGAAAGCGCTCTAATGACTCATCTCTTCTAAAGGAGGCAGGAACTACGCTTACTCCCCCACCATTTTGACTGGAAGTCCTCATGGGTGCTGAACTCAGCACTGCTAATGGGACTGTTGTGTGCTCAGTGCATGCAAACTGAACTCAGCCCTTAAGGGGAACAATCAGGTACTGCTCCCCATATTTTTGGCAATCGAGGCAGCAGCTAGGCACTTGCATTTGCAGATTATATCTGCCGAGTAGGAGAGGAAATGGAAATGGTATAAAAGAATACAGAGACCATAAAGTCAAATGCCAATGTCCTAGCAAGACTAAATGCATGATTACATCCAGATATAAATCTCAAGATCACAGGAAGATATGGCTAAGGAATGACAATGTGGAAAAGGTAAAGACATTTAAATATTTAGGAACAAGAATCACAGAGGCGAATCAATCAAGGAAAGAATTTACAGTGTTAATATATACCTGTTCAGCCTGGATAAAATAATGGCATTAAGAAAAATCTCATGCAACCTTAAAATCCAGCTTTATAGTACAAATTGTTCAACCTGCCCTTTTATACGGACGTTAATTCTGGATGCTGACAAAAGGCAAATAGAAAAAGGCTGCAAGGGTTTGAAAAGCAAGTACTGTACAAAGAAATGGAGTATGGAGGAAAAAACGTAATCAAAATCTTGTGGGCATTTACTAACAGCCTGATGTCTGCAGCAAGGTAAGTGGGCAGAGGATGAAATGTGTGGGGCATATTGCAAGAACTAATGAGAGGAGACATGTGAAGCAGATTTTGGAAGCTGAGTTGGAAGGTATCAGATTTCAAGGTAGATCAAGGCAGTGATGGGAAGATAACAAAAATTGATCTGGAAAGGATAGGCAAAGATGCAACAAGGTGAATGGAGACTGTGCTAGATAGGAGAAGATGGAAGGCTGTAGTTAAGCCAGTTATAGGCCTGAGACCAGAGAGAGAGGCCGGAGTGAGGTGCCTAGCTGCTCATAGCAAGGCTGTTCTGGACATGCTTGGAAAGCAGAGCCCTACCCCCTTATGCTTAATCACATATTTAGGCACCTTTCTTTAAGCATCCAAGTTTGGGTATTTTGGCCTTATACATTCTAGCTTCAACATCCCATCGGTATAATGGGAGTAATTACTGGTACAATTCCTTACCTCCTTCCCAAGCACACTGCAAGGATTTATTAGTGACTGAAAATGGCTGGGGAAGAAAAGTCTCATCTTTGAACGTGGCTTTAAGGAGGTAGGCTGAAATCATAGTTGCAAGTAGGCCGCAGTTCGTAGGATGCCTGGCTGGAAGCCAACTGCAACTGATGATGAGTGAATGAGGGCGGAGACACAAAGTGGGTTAAAAGCTCCAGATGAAGAGTGCAAAGGGAGAGGGGGAAGGCTGTGGTGCTAAGGGAGAAGCACAGAGCCTGGGTTACCCTCTCAGTCTAGATACAGACATCACACACAAACTAGTACAAGTGATCAGAAACTGCTCTACACCTGTAACATAACAGAAGTTCAATGCACACAGACCCAGTCTAAGATAGCGTTCTCTGCACTTGCAAAGAGAGCTGGGTGAGTAACCCACTTACAGGGGCTGTATCAGCTCAAAGCAGTGGCTCTGTCTGGTCCATATAGCACATAGCACAACAGAGTCTCCATTTCATTTGGGACTACTAAGTATAATACAAACAACAGCTAGTACTAATTCAAGTCTTTGTAAGACAGGATTTGTCAAGCTTCTCTAGATTCTGCCAGTGTCTCATTTGAATAATCCTATTTAGGGCTTTTTTGCAGGGGGAGGGTTGCAGTAGCCAAAAAGTGAAATAAATGCAATACTCAAAATATGACTAAATGTTTCAATATTAAATAACAAAATTATTTTTTTTCTCTCTGCTGTTGTCAGTCTTGCTGTGTATCAGCCACGTCCTGTAGGATGGCTGCTTGTGCAAGGTACGGCTCTAATGTAATTTCCTAGGGGAAAAATTATTAAGGAAGAACTATCACCTGTATTTAATTAGAGCTTCAGAGCTAGCTGTAATTAAAGGTAATTGAGGCCTCCTAGCAAAAAGGAACTTGATACATATTCACCAATCAGAAGTCAAAGAAAGTAACCCACTCTGGCTCATCAAATATGACCTTGTCTAATGCGAAAGGGTGGGACGCTGTTTTCATAATGTGTCAAATCTTGCAGCAATATTTCACCCCATCCATCGGCATGGGGAGTCTGTTAATCTCATTTAAGCATGATCCAAAGCTCAGATGACATCAGTGAGATTCTTTCTGTGCCAGATCGATGTCTTTCCCCCTGATCGAAGTCTACAAACTACAACCAGGGAAACCTTTGGCACTACGGAAGTCAATGGCAAAGCTTTCCTTGACTTCAGCAAGATCTGGATTTCACCTAAATGTGTTTGTCCTTATTCAGAATTATGGGTAATTTCTCAAGAAAGTAGAGCCACATTGATATACGCTTAACTCTGTTCCATAAGTCCTATAACTAACACACAAAAATGCCAGTCATTAGCAAAAAGCATAACAGGAAATTCTAGTGAGGTTTTGTATCACTAGAAATGTGTTACCAATTATTAGTTATATTTAATGGTGCCCAAAAACAGCCCCTCTCCTGGGAAAATTTTGATTGGGGAAGGAAGGGGGTGCATCACAGGCGTCTTTGGCCAAAGTGCATGATGGGAACTGTAGTCTGTTAAAAAAAACCAGCCTGTACAGGACAATGAAAGCATGAACCAGCAGAACTAAACTGCGCACGAGGCATTTGGAATCCATTTGGAATTGCAGCAATACGGTTTTCAGCTGAAACCTTTTGATTTTCAATTAAGATCTTTTCAATGATGGGTTTTTTCTGTTTTTTGATGAAATATCATTGTTTTGCTCAGAGAACCAATGCTTTTTCCATAAAAACAAAATTGCCAAACTCTCAGTTGAGAGAGTTTCTCCATTACCCTAGGCATTGTACATACTAGACAAAGACAGTCTCTCACGCAAAGAGTTTACAGTCTACACAACATTTACAAGATATACCCATGTACCTTTGCTAGCACCCCCATACATAATTAATACCATGCTAGAAAACAAATTAACAGAGTACAATATATGACGCATTATCCTTATTTCTTACCATTTTTGAAGCTAAGTCGCTATGTTACACTATTCAGTAAATCACAACGGGTTTCTCATTCACTGCCATGAGTTAGCCAGGTTCTGCTATATTGGCATTGTTACATTATTGGCCCTCTAAACAGAACAAAGAAAGCCAGGCTTTTCACAGAAAGCTGTTTGTAAATACTGAGAACAAATGATTGAAAACCCATGTAGCAAGTGGGATTATTTTTAAATAGTAGTATTAATTATTCACCACTGTGCTAATAAAAAGGAGGCAGATGGATTGCTACAAAATCAAAAGTGTTAATTAAAATGATTACCTTGCAAATGGCATAGATTTGGCAGGCAGAATGATTCTGTGAGTAACATCTGAATAGGACTTTTTTTCTATTCCCAGCTCAGCTCCTGACCTGGACATATCAATTCACCGGTCTTTCTACTCGCCCTACTCTTTGCCCTTGTTTATTTTTCCTCTAGGCTCTTACCAACATCAATGGAGAACTCATACTAAGGGTTGGGCACATGCTCATGTCACATTTGAAACCAGGGCCTAAAGGATAGTATCCATGCTGTCTAGTTAGATGTACTTCCACAGACAATTGCAAATAGATTGATAGGAAGGTATAGGATGCTGAGACCACAGCACGCTACCTCCATTCAATCCCAACAGGATCTCAAAGGTTCGCAGTGTCTTCTGCTTTCCATTTCCTTATACAGTTACCACTCGGTTTGACATCTGTGCATGGGGGTGGCATTGCACTCTGCTTCAATCATGAAGCTGCTGTTGGAGGAAGTGGGAGGTGTTAGGGCTCACGCAGGCACATCTTGAGCTGCCTCTAAACACCTTCTCTCAGTTTGTTTCTCAAAGCCTCCACTGCACAGAAGGTGCTACAGCACTAAACTTGTGTTATACGTTCCTCCCTGTCACTGTAAGTATTTGACAGGGGGAAGATCTCCAAGGCTGGCAGCAATTTTTAATAAAGAGATTTTCACCCATAAACATGAACACACACACACATGCACACACACATGTATACACACAAAGACACAGTCTTCTATGCGAAGGAATAGGAAGAAGTGTCATCTTCTATTTCTTCCTCCGTTTCTTCTTTACCACCGACAAGTTAAGCTCATTGTATTCCACAATAACTTGCATGTGAAAGTTTGTCTGATTTTAGTCCAACCATGCAGTTGGTCCAATAAAAGATATAACCGACATAAATCCTTTCCTCGTGCATAATTCCTGGACCACCACAACTACAATGTCCCTCCAACACTTCCAGAACTAAGTCAATCAACAGTAACAGTTTACCACTGCTGCTGGCTGATAAGGCTACTCCTTTATCTCAGGTGCCAGAGGTCTACCATATGCCACAGTAGTGTGGATGACTGAGGTTCAAGCTCTGGTAAAGGAACTGCTTCCTTCCCCTCTTGCCTTCTGTTCCCCATTACCCCTTTCCTTCCTTGTCCCACTTCAGTTGTCCTCTCTCATCCGTCCACTGTCTTCCTTCTATGCAGCACACCTTTTTTTCCCCTCTTAGTTCATTTTGCTTTCCTCTTAGTTCATTACTACTTATCTTTTTCTTTCCATCCTTTCCATCTAGCCCTAACCCCTTTTATTCTGTTTTGCCTTCCTATCTACCCAGTTTTCCTCCTTCCTTCCCATAATTTCCTTCGCTACCCTTTGGGCCCCCATTGCTACCATGCACTGTGGGCTAAGCCGTCCCTAGAGAGGGATTCCTCTTGATGGTTCATCATCATCCATGGAGGTGTTTGGGAGGCTGATAAGCCTGTACTTGAGAATCTAGGCCTGTCTGCCTGCTACATAGCCTCATCATGTTCTGTCACCAAGCTTAGCTTCCTTTTTAAAGGCTGCAAAAGATAATCTTTAGCAAGCTCAAATCCATCTCAGACGATGAAAGCATGTGTAATACAGACAGAGAGACTCAAGGCTTGTTGTAACACTTAGTATGTGATATTTAGAAGCTAAGGGCTCCTATGCATGTGTGGAGCCTGCTATCATGTGCTGGAAATCCATTACAGCAGACTCGATTAATCACGTCTGCTGAAGCATGGAAATTGGCACATCCCAGCAGCCTTCTGCATCATGTGTATCAGCGTTGTCGCACGTCTCCATGGTGAAAAAATGGTGGCTGGGTGCTTTGAAATAAAACAAGTTCGATGAGCTTTAGTTCAAACCTCCCCGTCTTCATTCTTTCAGTGCAGGGATGTGCAGGGACACTGTTGCACGTGACACATGGGCACTTCTAACTAGCACAGCTCACTAATTAAAGTGCCCGGTGTTGTGTCCCAGATCACGTGTAAAAATGCCCTAAATTTCTATGCAGTTGTTTTGTTCATAACAGTTCATGAAAATAGTTGTACTAGCTGGACGAAAAAAAGGCTCAATATTTGCTTTGGAGGCAAGATTTCAAAGATGATTTAAACATGAACTTCCGGTCCTTAGCTGTTGCACTGATGCCTGCTTTAGAATAGGAAGTTCTATTAGAAATCAAATATCAGGCAACATTGCACTGGAATAGGAAAGACCCATTGGATCCACTGGCAGAGCTGTGTTGCTCATTGCATTTTTGTGTTTCATTTGAATGAAAAAAAGGGTGCTTGATTTACAATTGCGAGTAAATCATTGTAGGCGGAAGATGTCAAACTGTCAGCCTGACAGACCACACCAAATTCCTAGATCTACAACCTCAAACCTGCATTATTACCCCACTGTGCCTCAAAACAGCTGTGGGGCAACCATCTCCATGAGAGAAACTTTCCAGGGACCACTGAATACACGGTCTGCCCCCTGATTGCTATCGCTCTTGTATAAATCTACTGACTCCCAATGCAGTCAATGAGAATCCAACCCTAGCTCTACTGGCTGAGATGTCCAGAATTCATAGATTCATAGATGTTAGGGGCTGGAAGGGACCTCACAAGATCATCGGGGCCAGCCCCCCCCCCCCCCCACGCCACCCCCCCCCCCCCCCCCCCCCCCCCGCACTCGGCCAGGAAAGACAGCTGGGGTCATCTGACCCCAAAAAGGTGCACGTCAAGCCGTTTTTAAAGCTCTCCAGGGTAGATGACTCTACCACCTCTGCGGGGAGTGCTTCAGACCCTAGGTACTCAAATCATAAAGAAGTTCTTCCTTATGTCCAATCTGAAGTGATCTTCAATCAGTTGGTGTCCATTGTTTCTTGCCTTCCCCTGGGTTGCCTTGGTGAACAGAGGCTCCCCCAGGCCCTGATATACGCCCCTTAGATACAAGCTGCCACCAAGTCCCCTACCAAGAATGGTAGGGGCTGTGTCCAAAAACCCATTGGCAACAATAAACCCAGTAGCAAAATGTACATATAGACATTAAAAATGCTTGGAAAAATACTGTTGGGCCAAAGCTCTTGAATAGAATATGTTATTCTTTGCCGGCAGAGCAGATCTGAGTCTGGCATCCTGGTAATTCTTTGAGAAGATATGCATTCAGATTCAGATCCAGATCCAGAGTTACACTATATGATTCAGCCTGAGAGAACACGGTCTCTGTAGGTGTCACTCCTACTCGGAGGGACAGCTGCCAACATCCCAAAAAACACAAGGGGTCTGTTTTTGCCCTACAGGAAAGCTCTCAGAGGAAGATAACTTTTTGATTCAATTAATAAATCAGCTTATAGAATTCCATAGCTTCTGTATAATTCTCTCTTAAAGTTTATATGATGGTTTCATTTTTATCAGGAATGTATTTACTATAAAATCCTATAGGCTTTTAGAGCAATTTCTATGGAATCCTATTATATTTCTTCTATTGCATTCACCCCTTTGAAATTTTATAGCTTGATCCCATTATAATAATACTTCACTCTTATTTAGCATATTCCCATTGGTAAAGCTCAGAGTATTTTGCAAAGATAGGCAGCATCATGTGGAAACTGAGGTTCTAGGAGGTGAAGAGACTTGCCAGGATCACACAGCAGCCCTGCAACAGAGCCAGGAGTAGGACCCCAAAATCCCAACCTAAGTTGCTATGCTCTGTACATCGCTGGGGACAGTCCCGGGGAACCTAAGAACCTACAACAAATTCCTGGCCTTAGTCATACATGTCCCACTGTGCATAGGAAGCTTGGGCTACTGCCACCTGGTTGTACTTGGAAATGAAATTCTCTCCCTTTTCCCACTTAGAGGGCCAACCCAAGACCCATGGATTACTTCTACACAAGCCTAGGAGGACTTTGATGGTAGCAGTCTGCACAAAGGAAAATTTCCCTCTCTGGGAATGAACAAAGGAGCTCAGCAAGGCATTTTCCATGAGCACTCTATTTGGGTGAAGAATAATAATAATAGTAATAATAACAACAATAATTCCTACCTCATAAAAGCACTTTTCATTAGTACATCTCAAAGCACTATCATCATCCCAATTGCCCTGGGGGAAACTAAGAAAGAGAGATCGGAAGCAATTACCGCGTCCTTCAGGGTGACTGGTTATTTAAGACAGGAGGTGGCCAAACTGTGGCATGAGTGCCAGAAGCAGCACAGGTAGTGTCTGTGTGTGGCATGTGGCAGATAAGTGGGGACAAGTAGAACAGCAGCAGATTAGGTAAGAAGCAGAAGGCAGAGCAGGAGATTGGGCAGGGAATGCATTGAGCTGGTGGAGCAGCCCCAGCTGGCAGTGGGTCCCAGGGGTCAGCTCAACATGCTATGGAAAGGCTTGCTGGGGCACAAGGGTGCTTCAGTGTGGGGCTAGTTGGCAGGCAACCCCATTAGCGTCTACACGTGTGTTGTGGCAGAGTATAAATCCACCATAGGATAGTACTTGTGCCTGGCAGTCCTATCCTACAGCGGAGTGAATTCATTTACTCTGCCCTAATAGC
Source organism: Alligator sinensis (assembly GCF_000455745.1). Lineage (NCBI taxonomy): Eukaryota > Metazoa > Chordata > Crocodylia > Alligatoridae > Alligator > Alligator sinensis. The sequence continues at coordinate 943,679 of NW_005842251.1, forward strand.
ATCCCACACATAGACAGTGACATTTTACTGGGGAGCTAATTAGTGAGCTCTGCAGCAAATGTCTTGTGTAGACGCACTCACAGAGTAGGGAGCAGAAAGCAGAGCAGCAGACTGAGCAGAGAAAGGAGATTGGAGAGGCACTTGGTGAACGTGTAGGGCTAATTTATAGCACACCTCTCAAAAAACTTGGCCCCCACTGTTATACAGAACCCGTGTTTCGTAAGTGCTACCCCAAGGCTCCATCCACTAGGGTCAAGTAGGGAAATCATTTATCAATAATACGTTTTTAATTTTTTTTCAATTTTTTGCTGACATGGCTCTGAGCGGTAGCATACCAACATTTGGCTGGCATTCCTTTATTAGTGAGCTGGTGGGTGAACAATCAGCAGAGGCTCTTTTTTTTTAATCTAGCTGGCTGGGTTTTTAATTATTCTGTTCTCCATGTTGAGAAACGCCCCATCTGTAGGAAGCATTGTTTCCCCTCTATTTGTCAGGAAGACTTATTATTTTAATAACGGAATATCACACTTCACTTCCTCACCTCCCCAAAGAGAACAATCAGGGTAACTTTCTGCCTTTTTTTTTTCCTTTCCACATTTGGAACAATAAAGAATCACAAGATAAATTAAAATTAAGCAGATTTTGCCCTCTAATCAATTCTCTTTATAACACAGTGCTAGATTTTATACTTCTAACAGTAGTCACTCATATAGATTGCTTCATTCAGTCCCAGCCTCCTTCAAGGCAAATGAGAATTGCTAGTAATACCTACAAGGTTCAGCAAACAAGTCATTGAGGGTTTGTCTTCATTGTCGAGTCACTGGAGATAGCTACATTTCAGTTAACTCTTCTCAAGTTAGCCTAACTTGAATGAGAACAGCCATACTTGCAAATAATACACCAGGCACATTGGATGTGTCTACATGTGCATTGATATGCTTTAGTTAATGTGCATTAAATCCTGTACCTCCATTGTGAGGTACTAGGAATATGCACATTAGTCTGTCTTAATGCACATTAGCTAAAGAGCATGGTTTTTAAGTGTAATGCGCATTAGCTTACTTTAATGAGCATTAGAAATGGCTTGGTTTTTTAAATGTGCATTAAAATAAGCTAATGCGTATTAAAGTGTACATGTAGACACACCCACAACAGAGATCTGGACTTTCTTGAAAAGTAAAGGTGTATCCTTTACCTTGGAGTAACTAGCACGTGGGACCTATCAGGAATGAAAACAGGGCACTTGCATCTAACTAGAAGGTGCAGTAGACAAGGTCAACACTGTCTGGGTATACAGCTGAGCTTGCTTAGCTTGCTTCTTGGCAAAACTAAAGTGCCTTATTTTCCGCAGTAATTTTATTCTGTGATAACTCGTGTTAGCTACCCTAAGACACAACACCTACCTTTTCAGCAGTGCCGAGCAAGCTGGAATGTTTTGATTAGCATCACAGACCAAACGGGCCGGCTGAAAAGATATGTTCGTTTGAGTGGTAGCTTGTAGCTTTAGTCCTCATTGCATTATCTATCTGGGTATCAGGCAGCACTCAGGCTCACACCCTCCCTCCCGACCTAAGTTTAAATCACCATATTGTGCATGTGAATAAGTAGGTTTGAGACAACACTCAAGTTGTGTGTCAAGCTAATGCTGCAGGGAAAACGAGACCTTACTCTAACATGAGCAGACTGAAACATAAAGGCCCAAAGGAACTTGATTGCTACTGTAATAGTAGCCAGACATTTCCCAACTCATATTGGTGCATTTGATTATTCCATCCCAAGTGCAGCCCATTGTTGTCCTTATTGAATTTCATCTAAATTATTTACAAAGCCGGTTGGGTTATCCTGCTCAACAAGTAGTGATCATTGGCTATATGTCTAGCTGGAAGGAAGTATCAAGTGGAGTTCCCCAGGGGCCTGCCCTGGGTATGGTATTGTTTAACATCTTCATTAATGGGATTGAGTACGCACTTAGCAAATTTGCGGATGACACCAAGTTGGGTGGAGTTACAGACACCCCGGAGGACAGGGATGGGATGCAGAATAATCTGGATAGATTGAAGAAATGGTCTGCAATCAGTCACATGAGATTCAACAAGGACAAATGCAAAGTCCTGCACTTGAGAGAATAATTATGTGCACAAATACAGAAAGGAAATGATTGGTTAGGTTGTACTATAGAGAAGGACCTGTGGATCACAGTAGACCAATGGTTCCCAACTTCTTTAAACTCAAAGCACCCCTTGATAGACTCAAGGCACCCCTTGGAAAATACTAGCTCAATTTTCGCTTATTTTTTGACTATCATAAAATACTAGAGCAAATTTTCAGTTGCAAAGAACTCAGAAGACAGCTACAAGTCAGAATTTTTTTAATGTTATGGATATGAAATCTCTGGGTTTAGCTTTTGAATCATGTTTGCACACCTAACCATGCACTGTTAGGTGCCATGTCATGGCACCCTTGAAAGGATATCAAAGAGGAACTTTGTTCATGTTGGAGATTAGGAGCCACATTCTGACTATAAAGGTAGTCAAGCATTGGAGCAGGCTACCTCGAAAAGCTGGAGAATCCCTATCCCTGGAAATTTTCAAGAACAGGTTAGATTAGACACTTGGCTGGGATGGTTTAGTCAGGGATGATCCTTCCTTGAGCAGGGGGCTGGACTAAGTTACTTTGCAAGATCCCTTCCAGCCCTACTTTCCTATGATCCTACTTGAGACAATTTCTCCAATTTATCAAAGTTATTTGAATACTAATCCTATTCTCCAGAGTGTTTGCTGCCACACCCAGCCTGATGTCTTCTGCAAATGTATTAAGTGTGCACTCAGCAAGTTATTAATGAAGGTATTGAACAATGCTGAACCCAAGACAGAATTTTGGGGGAAACTATTTGATACCTCCTTCCTAGCTTGACTTTGAGCCATTGCTGACTACTCTTTCAGCATGGTTAGCCAACATATTAGCACCCACCTTAGTTTCTGGACTTTATTTCTTAAACTTATTATGGTAATGTTATGAGACACAGTGTCAGAAGCTGTGCTAAAGTCAAGGTATATTACATCCACTGCTTTCTCCCAATCCCTAAAGCCCATCACCTTGTCAAAGGAAATCAGGATGGTTAAGCATGACTTGCTCTTGACAAATGCATGTTGGCTGTTCGTGATCACAAGAGGGCTAAAATGAATATGTAAACATGAAAGCTAAGATTTTCATATATATCACATGATTCCAAGAGTCAGAGGTTTAAGGAGTCAAACATTGCAAACTTTTGATAAAACCATGAACTGGCAATGCTAAGGTTATAAATAAAAATAAACAGAGTTCTGCAAAGGTGCATTAAAAAAAGCATGGAAAAAAGGGTGAAATGTATATATAGAGAAAGAGCGAGTCACTTGCAGGATTCTGCGTAGCCTCCTTCCCTCTGATTCCTTCATCAGTGAAGACAGAAGTACAAATGGATCTCATCATGCCATCAATCTAGTTGTGATTATTTATGTAATTTAAGAGCCACATGTGGGAACTTGGCCTGTTACAATCTTGGACTCTATTGCTGCCACATCTGACTGCCCCCGTGTCACCCAAGGCACTAGGGGAACAGAGCTCGCAACTTTAGTTAACATGACTGGATAACCAAGGATCTGAGCCAAAGCGTTTTCCAGCCAGTCGGAAGACTTCCACTCGTTTCACAGGGCTTCAGATCTGAAATGAAATAAGCCACACAATGGCAATGCCAACAACACCGTCTCCCATTGACTCTGAGTAGCAACATGGCCTGGGAACAGAGGGGATGTGATCTCTGCCAACGTGTTACTGGGCTACTTTACAAGCAAACCCTTTACAGCACAGCTCTAGTCCTTGGTGGGCAATTTGGCACGATGTGACACAGATGTTAGGGCCACTCAGCCAAGGCAAGGTCCAGCCCTGGGATGGCAAAGGGATTTCATGACCAATAATGAGGTGCGCTTGCCAAATAAATGCTCACCCCTTGGATGGCAGGAGGTGGTTTTTCATGTACAACTCCAATCCAGAGCATTAATCAAAAACTACAAACAAAAGGAGATTCAGCTTCCAAATGCTAATACAAATCTACGTAAGCAATCCAAATAATTCTTGCTACTCTAATTCCTTGGAGATGCAACTGCATATATTACAAAAGACTCAGATATTAAAAGTCCATGTTTCCAAGCAATGAAATTGCTGCTGTAAAGCTTCTGAATGATATGCCATTTTTAGAACTACGCCAAGCAGCTCATCTCTGTCCTCCTGCTTTTCCTGACTTCAAATCTCCAAGCAGTTAAGACACCCTCAGTGCTTTCTGCAGTCTCTTCATTCACCCTCTAACTCTGTGTTGCAGAAAGGGTAGGAAGACCTAGCCACTAAGGTTGTATTTGCATCCCTGCCATTGATGGGTTTAGTGGCTTTGCTCACTTCCATCCCTCACTACCTGTTTCCCTTTACCTCCTTTGATTGGCTCAGCTATGTAAATAGGGAGCACCTTAGTATATGGATATGAAGCATGTAGTGCAGTGACCCTGTTTTCACTTGAATTCTCTAAATATTATTGCAACAAAAATAATAATACACAACCTGTACACTGTACCTCCGGGCATTCACGAGGTATCCAACTTTATGCTATCTCGGCACTAAGGAGTTAACAAGAAGCAGTCCTAGCCCTTCTCAATGAGTGCCTTGTACAACCAAGAATAAATGTACTGAATCTCATTAAAATAAAATCCCTTCCTAAGACACCTTGGCTGATTGACTGTAATTCAAATATTTGAGCAAAATTATAGCTAATTACAAGTGCTGGTTGGGAGTTTTCCATCAGTGTGATTTTCCAACAGAAAAAGCCTTTTTCACAAAGTCAGAATTTTCCAGGGGAAAATGTTAACCCCTCTTTACACTCTTCCAAAAATTGATTTTCCATTTGGACAAGCCAAGATGATGGCTCTTCACCTGGAAGGCAGAAATGAAAAGAACAAGTGTCTCCAGATGGGCACGGCGCCCACCTCAGCCTGCCTGGGACCATGCACTGGGGTAGGGGAGGGAAGCAAAGATGCTTCGCACTTTGGTTCATCCCATCTGGCAGCTGGGATGAAAAGCTCTTGATAGCGTCGTTATCCAACAACAGGGAAAAAGTGGCATGGACAAGAGTCTTCCAGGTCCGTAGACAATGGGAGCCAAAAATGTTCATTCCAGTTCTCCCCAAATGGATTTTTCCCTGAAAAAAATCTACTCCCAATTTTGCAGGGGGAGAAGGGGAGTTGGGTGGGAAAGATTTTCCATTTTCCAGCCAACTTAGCTCATTTCCTAAACCTTATGGTTTCCATGTTTGTGAGACTTTCAAACAGAAAGGTACACCCACCTGTCAGCTGACTGGGCTGGCTGCCTAGTAATCACATTCTGCATTAATTCATAAGGAGCTTTTAAAGTCGCAAGCAATCAGCCATCACATCACCAAAATATTAAAGCTTTATTGCATTGTCTTCTATGATCTCCCATGTGGTGGTGGAGAATTTCCCAGTCTCTCACTAAAACACTGTCGCTCCAACTAGGATGATTTCTCAAATGAGCATTTTCACAATATGTATTTGTAAGCAAGAATGTGTGGTGTAAAGATGTAGACAGAAAATGGCGTATAGGGCTGGAATCCCTTCCAATAAATAATCCAGCCAACAGCATTCATTCATGCAGTGAGATGTAGCCTGATCCAGCAAAGCATGTAACAGTATTTGAGTATCTTCCTTCAGGACAATGCACCTATCCATATATTTAAGCGCTTTATGAACTCCTACAAGGACCTGCAAGGTCCTTGCCCCCTTGCAAACATTTGTTCATGTCAGTTGTCCTGTTGACCTCCTTGCGACTATTATCTCATGAATAAGGAGCACTTGATGAGGACATTTTAGCAGAATTGTGCCCCATCAGTGAAACATCTCGCCCCCGGACTGGACCCTGGCAGCGCCTTTACAGCAAATATCGACAACACAACACCGTCGCTGGAGTCGGGATCAATGGCAGAGTGTTGCATCCTAAATGAAACAGCACGACTATATAAGCAGGCAGAATATAAACCCCTACATTCAAAACGAGTCAGGTCAGCCCTGCTGACCTCCGATGATCCCAGTGGATCTTTGTTACTGATTGGATTACCAAGAAATGGAACGAGCGAGGCAGCCTCATCAGTTAGCTGGAGGTGCTGGTAAAGAAGTGTCTGGGTTTAGATTAAATACCTATTTACTGTTGATTTTCTTTGAAGCAACAGTCCATAAAGCTAAATCCTGCACCTTGCTTAGGGAGGGAAAGTCCACCAGACTCAACGGAGTTCCTCCATCCTTGCACCGCGGAGGGAGTTTGGCCCCAGCTTCAGCTGAGTGGAACCGAACAAAATAGAAATCAGGCTCAAAGAGCTTTATCTCACACTGCCTCGCCTGAATTTCGACTCTAATAAGGAGAGGGAAAATGTGCAAAACTCTGAGTCCAGTTGGTATCAAGTTTAGCCACAATGCAAGCGCTACCTGTAGGGTGAGGGACGTGGTGAGGTATGGACGCCATTGCATATAATGTTAAGGGAGATGCTGCCAAATATATTCTTCCCTAAGAGCTCCTGTTTCTGAAGGTGCCCGGTTTCTCTTCTCTGGAGTGAGATGGTCCTCATCTGCTCTCTTCAATTTATAATGCATTCACAGTGCCCATTTTATGAGCTTTAGGCCAAGATCGAACTGCCCTCCCTACATGGTCTCCATACTGCTCATGGGAGCCTCAGAAATCTGCCCTGACAAAAACTGGAGCTAATGAAAATCCCACAGGTGTGTCATCCTTAGCAAAACTGAAGTTTATTTCCTACATATGGGGACTTTTTGCCATCTTGAACTTTCCCTCAGCCTGATGCAGGGCGCATGAGCCTGAAAGCTTGCAGAAAAAGATATTTTTTTGCAATTCCTGGATTGGTCTAATAAAAGGTGGGATGATATGACCCCAGCACCTGTTCCTGTTCCTGCTCCTGATGATCTGTTTAGGTCCCCTTCTGACCCTAAGCACTATGATACTATAAAAAGGTACCATTTTGGAACCAAGAGTCCTAGATGTTTGCATTTCATCCTCAGCAAGGACTAACAGGGGAGGCGAGCTACAGCAAAGCTGTCCATTGGCTGGACCCAGGATGCAAGATAAATGTGTCTGCCAGGCTCTTTTTCATGTTCACCCCAGGCTGAGGAAGATTCACCTGGACCTGAATTATATCCAACATGATCTAAATACGATGGAAAGAATTAAATAAAAGAAAAAAGTGGACCGCAACTGGAAGGTTTCATACTGTACACATTGCCGCACACACAGAGCACCAGGCTACCTTTGGTGCATTTATTGGAAGGAATTCCAGTCCAAAAGCCATTTTATATACCTGAGAGATTTAGAGCCCAAATCCTATCAGCTTGCAGTCAAATTTAGGCATTGATTTTTTTAACACAGGGCTTCCAGGCACTTTTGGGAATGTTGTCACTACTCTATCACAACTTGAATAAAGACATAGCCACCAGAGGCAAATAAGTATTAGGGTACCAGCGGGCTTCTCCTAAAGCACGGATCAGTTAAGCAGCTCGCTCTAGGCCATTTAATAGTGACAAAGGAGGAACCCAGGAGTCCTGACCTGCAGGCCTTTACTCTTATGGGTCAAGACAATGGACCTGACTCCCTTTCACAGGCTTTTATGGTGCTCTTGCAGCAAAAATGCCCACTCCGTGATACTCTGTGTCCTCGTAGCTCAGTGGGCATGAGGCTTGTGCACCTTAAAACTCTGTTTTCTATATTTTCTGGGGTTGGAAGAAAAGTAACTTTATGTTGCCTTCAGTCAGCCCCAAATGCAATGGGACAGAGAAACAAGAGTTGAGCCCACTGCCTTGTCCTCCCCTATCCCTCCTGAAGAATGAGTCTTGGCAATGACAAGGCTTCTCTAAAAATCATTACAATAAGCCTCACGCATTGCTGGTTTGTGTTTTTTGTGTTTAATGTCTATTATGTCTACTTTTTCCCTGAATGCCAGAGCTCGCAAGATAGAAGAGGTGCCTACAGGGAGAGCACTGCTTTCCAGCTGTTGGAGAGAGGTGTACAGCGCCCAGGGGGCCACTGGGAAAGATATAAAATAATGCAAAATTAAGACAGATCCTCCCCTTCCTGACTTCCCATCTCCCAGCGCTAGAGCAGACATTAAGTTCTAGCCACAACCTGCCTCTCGCAGCAGTGGGGAGGTTTGATTGTGCATAACTAAGACATCAAGACTCCTGCCCTGCATGGAGTAATCTAATTCATTCCAGGAGATCGGAGTGATAAAAAGACACCCCCAGCAGTGAAACCTACTGTTCGTTAAAATTTACTGTAACAACATCAATAGTAACATTTGTTGTTACCATTAATTTTAACATCATTATGGCATCATTATGGATAACAAATAGCTTCAGGGGAGAAGGGGTCCAGAGACACTTCCAAATGCATGAAGGGTGCACATGCAGGGGAAAGAGAGGAATTGCTTTCTGGCTGTCCAGACAGGTGCAACTCAACAGATGAAAATGAATGCAAGAGTCAGAAAATGTGAAGGGTCAGGAAATGCCTCATTACACTGGGAGCTCCTCGCTTGCAGAATGGCTTCCCCAAGAAAATGGCGACATGTGCGCAGGGCATGGGAGATATAACAGGGAGGAACAGGCTTCTGTTGAGCTACAGAAGTGCTAATTCTTCTATAGGCAAGCTCATCCGTGGCTACTGAGCCATGGGTCTCAGGATCTAAAACTGTGGAGCCCTGCTTAAGCTAGTGGGAGAAATCCTTTACACAAAGGCAGCAACAGACCTGTAAAACTCAATAAACTAGAACGGGACAAGGACACACACACACATATACACACACACACACGTGTGTGTGTGTGTGTGTGTGTGTGTGTGTATGTGTATGTATGTGTGTGTGGGTGTATGTATGTGTGTGTGTGTATATATATATATATTGTGTATGTATGTGTGTGTGTATATACGCGCGCGCGCGCGCGTGTGTGTGTGTGTGTGTGTGTGTGTATGTGTATGTATGTGTGTGTGGATGTATGTATGTGTGTGTGTATATATATATATATATATTGTGTATGTATGTGTGTGTGTATATACGCGCGCGCGTGTGTGTGTGTGTGTGTGTGTGTGTGTGTATGTAGATGTATATGTATATATAGTGTTGATGTTGATTCTACTGATTATTGGCCCAGGGTATCGGAGGACTCAGCAGGTTGTTAATGCATCTCATCCACATCTGTAGGGCCCCCGTATTCAGACAGAGCTCCCTGTTGCATTTGGTACGGTGGACCGTGGTGAGCATCAGGATCGATGGCAGAATAGAGCCAGAGCCATTCTGTGAAGCTGAGCCTGCAAATAGCACTGAGCACTTATGACGATTGAAGTGCAGTGTCGTTTGGAGTCAAGCAGACCTCTAGCTGCAAGGACACCCCCGGGAGCAGGTCCCTGAAACTTTCTGCTTCCACGTGGAGTCACAGAAGACCCACAGCAGATCTGCTAGAGGGGTTGATATACATCACCTTCCTAACACCTCCGTGACTCCATGCTGTCTGTTAGATAGATGGAAATGGTTTAAGTAGGGCTCCTAGCCCCAGAGGGGTGTTGCGTGACAAGGTTTCATTTCAAAGAACTAGTAGTTGGAGGCATTTCCCCTGCGCTGGCAATGAGGCTGAGGGGACTGTTCTCAAAAGCAGCCAACCAAAGTCCACAGCAAGGCCTACACCGATATCTTCCAAGGGGCCTAAATCATGCGGAGCACATGCTCCTGTGGCTGGGCCTTTGGATACAGTCAGGAGCTGCCTGGATATTTCCTCCCTCCATTGCTGCTGTGCATGATGGTGGCACATAGACAGCTCCTGCTTTGCCCTGAACAATTGCTGCCTCCTGCTTGGGGAAGGGCCCATCCTTAAGCTGCTTGCAAGTCAACAATCATAAATTGGCCCGGAAAATCCATCCACTGCATGCTCAGGCTTGTCCAGTTTATGCTTTTATAAAAAATGTTAATAAAACAAATAATTATAGAAGAATAAAAGCCTAACTGGATATCACAGCTGTGGAACTGAAACACTCCTGGAAGGAAATTTGCTCAGTCAAATGCAATGGCTCTGTTTGAATTCAAGAGAAGCTGATTTTCCATAGCTAGCATTCGTCCAGTTCAATAAAGCAGAAGGGAATTAGGAAAATAGTTATTTCTCAGCTCCGCATCTAACACTGCCATTGCAGCTTCTTCGAGCAAGCTGAAGAAACATCAGCAATATCATTTTCAGCCACATCTAGTTGAGGAGCGGTATTCAAAGGAAGCACCTCTCATTATATAGACTCAACTGCTTTACCCCTCCGAGCAGCTGTTCGACAATGAGACTAACCAAAGCCATTTAGCGCGTTATCAAAATGCGGATTTAAAAATGTTCAGATCAAGGGAAGAAAGCGGCTGAAAAGAGGCATCCACAGGTGAGAATTGACCTGGAGTTTAGAGCATTTCCATGGCAGTTGTGGAAAGAGGATTTTCTTTTCTCCGCATTTGCTTTCACAGGGCAGAGAGTCGCTGAGTTCAAGAAGTAGCTAATCTTCAGCAGCACAGTGCCTGCAGCTCCCATGGCTTTCTAGAGATGTGTAATCATTTAGTGGGTCAATAAACAGCATGAGATTCATAATCCATTTCTTATTACTAAGGCTGGTCAGGAATTTGCTGACAAAATGGTTATTGATTGCAAGGGAACTGTCCTGGGATGTGGACAGCTCTGGTTAAGTCTCGACCACAGCGAGCAGACTTGGACCTGGGAATTTTATATGCCAAATGAGCACCCTACTTAACTGGGGCTTGGGCTGTTTTAGAGCCTTCTTTTGCCTCTCATTGAAGTGAAGCCTATATCTGTGGAGGGGGTTGTACTGCAGGACCCATGATGTCCCTTCTACACCTAGCCGCATGTGCCTATTTACACATGTGCATACAGGCAGGATTCATAGATCCATAAATTGTGAGGCTGGAAGGGACCTTGGAAGATCATGGGGCCCGGCCCCCTGCACCAGGCAGAAAACATAACCGGGGTCAACTGACCCCAGCAAGGGGACCATCCAGTCTCCTCTTGAAGATTTCCAGGGTAGACGATTGCATCACCTCTGGATGGGAAAACCATTTCTTGTCTAGTCTGCATATTACATGAATATAGAAAGGTGCCACAAACTGCCATGGAGGAATGGGGAACTAGATGCTACAGCACAGAAGGGATCAAGCATTCCCCAAGTCCAGAATCATATTTAGTACAAGAAAACAAATACAACCCTACTGTAGTGCCTGCCTTGCATTTATTCACACCAAGTCTCAATATGTCCCTTCACAAGACCCAGGTGCACAGACAGAATCACTTCTCTTCCATTTATTGACCAGTGCATCTCCAGACTCTGCTTTCTGGGGAGGTACATGTTTTCTATTCATCTTTTAAACTTCATATTGGACGTCTGCCCAAAACCTTATGTACATGAAGATCCAAACTCTATGGATTTGGTTTCAGCTAGAGGGATATTAATTACCCAGGTCCACTTCACATAATGTTTATCTGAACCTGAACCTGATGAATGAAGGAAATAAATAGATCTAGTGTGTGTATATATATATATGTGTGTGTGTGTGTGTGTGTGTGTGTTGAAATTTCACGACCTCCTAAGATTATTGCACAAACTCAGCTGACTCTCCTCATACACCCTTAGTCTAAGTCAGGAATATCAAACTCCCTTGGCCTTCTGGGTTGGACCTGGATTGTGGGGAGCCTCGTGGACTCTGGACCTACCTCCAGTGGCGGGGTGAGATGCAGCAGCACAGCAAGTGGCATCGGGGAGCCGTGGGGGTTAATGCAGCCGTCACTCACACCTCCACTGCCAATAGATATTCGCCGTAGAGCTCGGTATGCTGAAAGGTAGTGGCAGGCCCCATCCCTGTTCACCCTGCCCCTGAATTTTAGGCTCCAGCAAGAGCCCCATGGTCTAGATGATCCTGCTCCCCAGGCCACATGCCATCTCTCTGACACACCTGGTCTAAATCAATTTCAATTCAAAATGGAGCATGCATTGGCCTAGCAAGTCCAGTTGAAGGAAGCCAGGCTAGTTAAAACTGATCAAGAAGTCTCCTGGGTAGAGGAATCACGCTTTCCCTGGAGTGAAATACATAGATACCCAACCCGCTACTGTGATCAAAACTCCTCTTGGTATTTCCAGGGGAATTACCAAGCAGCTGAAGGGGCATGGAGGACTCCAATCCGAACACTCCCCTCACCCCGCATCTCCTCGGGGTGAAGCTACTTGCACTCTGCTCCCCCACAGAGGACCTGCCCTCATCTTGCCTTCCTCAGCCTGCTTCTTGTTCTTCCTCCTCCTATGTGTTTGCAGAGACAGCACTCCATCACCACGTCCACCTCCTTACTCAACCACATGGTCTCCAAAGGTGGGGACCAACTTGTGCCGTGTCTCAGAGAAGCTGGTATCTCCCACTCCCCTCCTACAATGCGTTCGGCTCTTTCAGAGCTCGGTAGCACAAACCACTTTGTGCCTCTCTCGTTTTGCTAGAGCTATGCTCCGCAGAGCTTTACAAACATATTTATGCACCAGAGGTGGGTCGTTCTACTTGCCACCAATAAATCTTATTATCTTCCCTCCACCATCTTGATGGCACCAAGATACACGACTGATGCTCTGAGAGCTGGTGTAAACACAGAGATTAACATCTGCCATTTCTTTCAGCTCCCCCTTTTCTTTTTTGATGGCCCCTCGGTTCTGAATATGACAACCCACTGTGTCATTTTTAACATGGCTGATATAAAACAGCCTGGCTTACAGCAGGGGTTAAGATGGGACATTAATCTTCATTTGCTGGGGTACCATATTTTACCGCTCACCTCAACCTGGGCCACTGCTGCCTCCTTCTCCTTAAAATAGTGACCCCTGAAGCCCCTTGAATAGAAAGCTACAACTCACAAGAGGCCTGACTGTGCAGTACCATGTATAAGGTCAGGGCCAGATTAACCCTTTAGTGGGCCCTAGGCAAACAAACCTGTGGGCCCCGGGCTGGTCGAAAGTCCCCTCCGCACCCCAGCGCTGCTGCCCGTGGGGAGTAGGGCTCAGAGCTGCTGCTGGGAAGCAGCCGCTGTGACGGCAAGGCCAGCAGAGGGAAGGGGAAGGGGAGGGCCAGCAGAAGGAAGGGGAAGGGGAGGGGAGGGAGAGGAGAGGAGAAAGGGAGTCTGACAGGGCCATTCACGCCACCACTGCAGAGGGAAGGACCAGCTACCCCCCCACCACCCCCCTGCAGCTCAGGGCCCAAGTCATGTGCCTAGTTTGCTTATGCATTAATCCGGCCCCGTATAAGATCCTGCTCTCCTTGAAATCCCACTGTGTTCAGCACTGAACAAAGACATGGCGAGACAGCCTCCTGCCTCAAACAGCTAGAAATATCATTGGACAAGGGAAGTGAAGCACTCTCCCAAGGTCACATGGCTGGCCAAGCCACGAATACAGTACAAATTGTCAAGTTTCTTTTCTTGTCCATGAGAATGCCCTACCACTATTTTACAGGCATGTAAAATTCCAAATCAATAGCTTGATATCTCTTACAATATTTTTTGCCTGGTAGAAACACCCAGGAGACTCATTCAGGTTAGGACGGAGATGTGTGAAATATATGACCTGCAAGCTGGGTCCAGCCCATGGGGTCCCTAGCAGGGCCAGGAATTTGGGAGCAGGGCAAGCAGGTACACAGCCCCGTTGGGGACACATGGCGGTAGGGAGCAAGTGATGGCTGTGTTAACCCCCATGGTTGACATGGCCACTCACCCACTATGCCAGCACTCATCCTGCTGCTGCCACAACATCCAAACCCAGCCTGCAAGGAAGACCACAACCTGGAGTCAGGCTGAGGGTGCGTGCCAGGTGAGTTTGGCACCCCTGATCTAGGACACTAAAAACGACAGTGTTACATATTTAATAGCTGATAAGCACTTGAGTGTGTCACGTGAAGATGTACGTTTTCTCCTTCTGCAGATGATCAATCCCTTGGATTGCTTCTCAGCTCCTGCTTTGATCCCCGCCCTACTTTTCAGCTCTTTATCCAATGATAGCACTAAAATATTTACGGCAACCTCCCCACAACCATGAAAGATTGATCAGTAAGATCATAGGATTATTCTACATTCCTTTTCAGAAAAACCTGTAAAGCGTAGACTTGATTTTGTTCTGCTCCGAGATATCAGTAAATTGAAGGGTATTCAAGGAAAAGAGAAAAAATATATTAAGGTGGACCAAGAACTATATTATGAAAAGGCGGGCATCTACAAGAAAAGTTTACTGTGCAGTAGGCTTATTAGTTGTGTAGTAAATGTCTCCGTGTCTACATGTGTGCCCCTATTAGGTGGGAGTAAACTAATTTACTCCACAGCAGAATAGCATTCGTATTTACAAGTACTATCCTGCTGCAAAGTAAAAACCTCCACAGCAGCACATGTGTAGGTTTCTGTCCCAGATGGCTGGGCACGCGGGTGCTTCAGTGTGGGGTCTGCCTGCTGGGTAGCCCCACACTGAAGCACCCTTTTGCTCCAGCTAGCCCCTCTGCAGCTGGTGTGGGCTGGGCGGGAGCAGCCCCAGGCTAGCCCCCTGGGTCCCCTGCCAGCCAGGGCTGCTCCAACCCAGCTTAATGTGCTGTGGCCCTGGGCACACGTTCAAACGCATTAACTGCACGTGTAGACATGCCCAAGGAGAGATAAATAAGCACCTTTAGCTAATCTGATAAGAATTATAATAAGAAACAGTCTTTCCCTGTCTGAAAGACTGGACCGGGCTATGGTCACACCAGCCTATTGTGCCACATGGACACCTGAACTTAGATCTCCTGACTCCCAGTTCGGTGTCTTAATTACAGTAGCCCTGACAAAGAAGAATGAGAGTGTTTTAATCACTTTCTGCTTTAATAGTCCACATTATTATTAGTAGGGACAGCTGGTTAGAAATCCATTTTCTTTCCCAATTGAAAATTTCATAGAGAAAGGAAATCACCCTTTGATTTTTTCAATTGAAAAACATGCCAGTTTTCTTTGATTTTTCTTGGGGTTTTTTTTTTTTCTCCTTTTTTTGGTGCAGAAAGGAAACAAAGGTGTTCATTGCATTACTTTCAAAGCAACATTTCAAAATGAAGACAAAATAGTTTGTAACTCTCAACTGGAAAGACAGGGAGAGGAAAGGTAAAAGAGTGCAGAAAAACCTACTTTCCTACTTACTACTTTCTAACTTATTCCCACGGGAAAAAAAGCAGGTGGAAAAGGGGGAAAAGAGAGAACCATCAAAAATCCAAAAGCTAGTAATGTAGAAACCAACATGCTTGGGCTAACAACACCTGAAAACAACACTTGAAGTCAGCACAAAATGGGGAAAGTTTTTATTTTGCTATTTATTTCAAATGTTCTGATCAGATCATAAGGTGGTATCCAAGCAGTTATTTTTTCTACAGAAAAATATGATTTTGACAAAACTCCATTTTCCAACATGAAAAAAATCTGGCAAGTATACTTTGTTAAATTCCATTGGTGCCTCTATAAAAAACAAATTGCTTATTGTATATTCTATCCCTGAAGCAGTATCTTCACACAGGTGTCAGTCCTTATTGCTACCTAGGCAGCTTAATTACTGAAAGAGATAGATGAACAACTATGGAGGGATGGAAGAGAAAGTGCATTTGTGCTCCAAAAATCAGAGCTTTGACAAGCCTACTCTTCATGGGTCAATTCCGAAAATTGCTTGGGTATCCCCAACTTCCACTGACTTCGGGGCTACGGACAGACATTCAAAAAGCCTGAGCCTGAATTGATTCAGTCTTTGCAAGTTAGTCTAACCTGGCTAGGCTAAATCCATTTTGTAACCAGACAGACATCCCAAAAATGCAGGCACATGCCTGCAGTGGCTCAGGCTAGAAGCTGGGGAGCGCTAGAGTAGCCCTCCCTTCCCTTTCACAGTTCTGAGCTAAGACGAGGCATGGCCAGGTCCCAGCAGGACACTGTGATTAGGGAGGGCTCCCCTCCTTCCTTGATAACAGAGCATTTATCAGCTTTGTTATCAGCATTTAACACCCCATCAGAAAACAGAGCCTCATTACAAGCTCTTCTTAAACAGCTTTTTCCAAAGGAAGGAATGCAGGGACATTACCATCTGAGCTGCTGATTCCCTCCAAAAAGCCCTAAGCAGACACTGTCCTATCCGCCTTATACAGCATTAGCTAGCATACCACATGCTGCCTATGGTTTATGCTGTGGGAGAGAGCGGGAAGGGATCTCTGCTTAAGCACAGAGTGGTGAGGGGGGCAGGGGGGGCGAGGGGGACACGAGGAAGCCAGGCAGACCTGCAAGTCTCTGCCAGAGTTGCAGCCAAGGAGCAGAGGGGAGGGGCCAGCCCTATTTTGGAGCGGAGAGCCCCGCCCATCCCAGAGAGCATACTAGGATGCTGGGGGTGTCTGGTTTAGCTTAAACCAGCAAAGGGTCTGGGACAGACATTGCATAAACCAGTTTGAGCCAAATCAGTTAAGTTTGATACTACATTCAACCAGGTTTATCTCAAACTGATTTCAGACATTTTCAAACCAGTTTATGTGCACTGAACATCTGTTCTGTTACAGGTTTAAACCCATTTCTGATCTCGTAAACCCGTTTATGTGTAATGTCTATCCCTAGCCCAGTGGGGTGTTTGGAGCTTGGCCAGGTAAACCAGGTTGATTCTAGAGGCAAGAAAACCAGTGACACCAGCTTTAAAACAATGGAGGAAGACGTACAGGGGCATAGCAGTAACTTAGAGTTTCTCAAAGGCTTTAAATTGGACACAGTGTTCAATAATGGCACCCAGACACCGGAAATTTGTGGGGTTGCCTCTACTACTTGTTGCATGCTGTGATTCTGGAAGTGCAGGGCAAGAATCTACAACTTTAGCAAGTTTTTTTAAATGTTTACTTTAGTTGGCGGGGTTGGGGCTGGTTTACATTGTGAGTGAGTGGTAGAGTTGGGAATGAAGCACAGTTTACCCCTCCCAGTGTGGCCAGTCCCAGTCCTCCCAGTCTGGCTAGCCAAGGTCATAGGAAGTACGTCAGTGTAAGAAGAACTGTGCCTGAGAGGACATCTCTACTGTTCCTGGCACAATCCTAAGGACACCATTGAGAAGCATTGTCCCCAGCTGGAGGTCCCAGCCTGGAAATGAAGAAGGAGAGCTGCCCTGGGAGCTGACCCCTCTCGAAGCTCTTGAGCTTGCTGGAGGCAGAGCTGAACTGCCAGCAGAGAGCTTTGCTAATGCACCTTTCTGCCTTAGTCCTGAGGTTAATGTGTGGGGAGCAGGGTTGTTCTTAGCAGGATCCTCGGGGGCCTCTGGAAATGGTACAGACCAGGGATTGGCAAACTATGACTTGTGGACTGGATCTGGAGCCATTTTATCTGGCTTGGGAAGGCCCAATCCAGTGATGTTTCAGCAGCAGGGAGCTTCTGCAGTGACAGGGGGATTCACACGTGAAGCAGAGGTGGCAGCAGTGGCCAGGTCAGAAGTAGCATCCCGCCATGGAGCAGGCGGCATTATTTCAGCCTGCTGCTCCCCAAAGTTTGCCAGCCTCTACTACAGACATAAGATGAAGGTCACCTGTACTCTGCTAATACTCTACTGGCATATGCTTGTGCAGAGACCATACACAGCTGTCATAAAGGAGCAGGCAAGGGGCTGCTCTAACTTATGCCACAGCTGAGACAGCCAGTAAATCAGCAAGGTACAACAGATTGCCTTTTCCCCCTGCGAGAGGAGGAAATAATGAATCTAGTCCCAAGCGTCTGAGCTAGGAAGTTCTGTCTGTGATAAAATCCTGGTGCCCGGTTCCCTGCTGTCATTATTACCGCAGATCACAGGTCTCCAGGTGCAGGTACTAGAGATGATAGTGCTGGAATTGCAGGAAGCCTATCCATTTCTCTCCCTGAATGAGAGGTAATTACCTAAGGAGGGCCGAGGCAAGGTGATGCTGCCGAAACCAGTGCTTATTGTGTTAAACATAAAAACCCAACAGGTTTTGAATGGAACAAAACAACACGAAGGTACTTATTAAACAAAATGCAGCATAAAAGATTTGGAGCTCTCCATTTTTTTTTCATCCCTTTCCAGCTCCCGCCACCGTCTCTACAGCAGTGGGCAGCAAGCCCTTAAGCTGTCAGATCCGATGCACCACAACATGTGCACGCCTCCACACAGTCACACTCACACACACGCATGCACATAAAGGGTAATTGGTGAGCTCAATGAGACTGTGCTTGGGATGTTTTGTTTTTTGAGGTTCGGGTGGTCGGGTGGTCATTTTTTTCAAGATGCTGTGGGTTTGCTTTGGCAGCAGAAAATGAAGAACTTGCAAAATGTATCCTCCCTGAAAACAATCATCTGCCATTATAGCTGGAAGTTAAACAGTTTACTACCGCAGCTCAGCCCAGAATTTCAATCTATTAGTGGAAAAAGAGATGCCTCCATAGATATTATATATCCAAGCATTCACACACACACATCTATGCAGAAAGAGCCTTCCATTTCATGAGAGGTGAGTCAGTTCAGCTTAACAGCCTATAATATTTTATTAACATTAAGCCAGTCCACCTGGGAGTCTATACAAATCACTGTAATTTTGCCTCACTAATATTTGTCGTCAATTTTCTCTCTTCAATGAAATGGTTGCAAAATATTGCAAAAGTCTTGTTCACCGAATGCATTCTTTTTCTTCCACCCTCCCTCTCTCTCTCCCTTTCCCGTCTGGGCTGCTGTCCAAAGTCACAACAAGTTGAGAATAGATGTTCAGAAAGTATTTTTTTAATTCTTTAATCATAGCAGCTTGACACAGTTTAGTAATTTAGGCCGGGGCATTTTGATTTAAACAGATCACAAATAGAGACAGAACCGGGTCCGCAAGGCAATTAATCATTCCTGTATTGCGTTCTCCTCCGAACAATAGCAGAAACAAAAAAATGGGAGTGAGGGGGTCATCATAACTTTGCTCTGATGGGCAAATAATTGGCTTGGCTTTGTTTCTGTAGTCACTGCAGAGAAGCACACAATTCAGGTTTATTAATGTACTTGCACTGCTGGCCCCTGGGAGGACATAAAGCTGTGTAGGGGTGCTCACCACAACCCCTTAAATACACTACAATTTTCAGCGCTGATCATTTCTCTTTGCCGCAGCTCCCTTTGCATAGATACAGGCTTGGAGTCCTAAGATATAAAGGTTGGTCCCTCTGCTTTTAAATACTGCTGAAAGCTTGAAAGGGACAAGTACGTGCCATTGGTTTGATAGGCTTAAAGGCAGAAACTATATATATATGATAGAAAAGTCTGCTGTTCTCACTGAATGGAGCCATCTCCCCCACCACCACCATTTACCTGAAGGCAAAACAAGTGGATTGATTTTGTTTTTATTAATAAAAGAGTCTCTCTGCAATTTTGTTTATCTATTTTGCTAGGAGCCTCTATGGAAAATGCCAAGGAGAGGATTTAATAGCAGTGCTCAGAGAGCAGGTTCTTCTAAACACTTTGCAAACTTTCCTCAAATAAATTTCAGACAGATAAGAGGGGAGGTAGGAGAGTATCAGCTCATCCATCTTCTGAGATGCAAACCAAGGCAGAGAACCAACGTGACTGGCAGCAGATCACACAACCGGTATCAGAGCTGGGACGCACATCCCAGATTTGTGCATGAGATTGGACCTGGTAATCCTTGAGGCCCTATGATTCTGTGGGTGGAAACGCATGTCGCCTGTGGGTGCCTATACATGTACATTGAGGCTGCTCTGACACGTGGTCATTACAACACATCAAAGCAGACTCGATTAATTGAGTTTGCTGGAGAGTAGTAATCACCGCGCTCCAGCAGACTCCAGTGTCACAGGTATCAGTGTCCCCACACTAAAAAACACCAGCAGGGCACTTTAAATAAAACCGCCATTTTTCAGCACGGGGATGCTGATACACATGACACTCCAGGCACTTTAATTAGAGCAGCTCTTGGAGCCGCTCTAATTAAACTGCCCCCCTCCCCTATTTCACCTGCCAGCACATGTATATAAACACCCTTCATTTCACCATAAATAATTTTATGGCGACAAAGTAAAAGCAAATAGGTGTCTGCACCCTTTGTCGTGCCACAAGTTTGTAGCTGTGACAAAAGGTATTCATAATTTGTGCTTCTCTATTGTGGCAGACATCTATTTGCTCTATGGTGGGGGAGTGCAGGCAGCCCGGAGCTGCCCTCACTCTCCAGTCACCCTGGCAGTGCCTGCCCAGGTCTTCCTGCTTCCAGAGAAGCACCCTTGAAATCTCTGGCGAACACCTCTGGAAGCAGGGAAAGTTGAGGCTCCCCACTTCAAAGACGTGCCCCTGGCAATCTCTGGACACATCTCTAGAAGCAGGGAACCACAGCATTCATTGCTTCCAAGGAAACACCCTTGGGGCATGTCTCTAAAAGCAGGGAACCCCAATTTACCCTCATTCTAGGGACCCCCCCAGAGATTACTGGGGGCACATCTCTGGAAGAAGGAAACATGTCGCCCATTGTCCCACAGGACTAATAGGTGGGGCGACAGGTGAGGTGCGTTTCACCCAATGAAGCAGATGGACTGTACCAGGACATCTTCCAACATGGCTGATCCACATCATTTGGCAACATCTATTTCTAGCCTATGTACTAGATATATTCCCTTGCTCTGACTAACAGCCCACACCATCTCTGGAAAAAAAACCCAATAGAGTTGCTTCCCTTGTAGGTGGTCCATAATGTTCACCCACACCATGGAAGACGTCCACTCCCAGTTCTCCTCCCTCTATACTTCTCCTTTAGACCTTCACAAGTGCTTGAGCTGGGTATTTCAAAAGCAACTTCTACTTTTGGACATTTTGACACACCAGGACCTGGGCACCCACAGCTCTATTGATCCTGGGTGGAGTTGTGGTTGCTCCACACCACACAAGGATCAGGGCCACAGTGGGCACCCAAAAGTTGAGGATGCCCACTGAAGAGGTCAGAGGCCATTTCTGAATAGATTCCTCATCCCTACAGCCACACAGAGCTCTGCTGACCAATGCCAGACATTTGTTCCACAACCCAGCTGGGTCAGAGACAGAAATGAGGAGCCAGCCTGCGTATCTCTGGAGAAAGACATCATTGACACGCCTGGCAGCAACACTAACAAGTTAAATTTCCTGAGACTCACTTTTTAAAAACCAGATAGATAAGGTTATATAACAAGGCAGGAATGGCTTGGGCAGATTTGAAGGGTCTAACCAAGAGCGACGAGATGAAATTAAGCAAAGGAACAATTCTTGGCTGAATAGCAAGAAAAATTTGTTTTGCTAATGAGTACATCAATTAGATGCGCAACAGTCCCTCAAGGGAAAAGTTGGAAGCCCTGTCACTAGAAGCATTTAAAACTGGACTAAACAAAGCATCAGTGAATATGAATAAACTTCAGGTCTTTCATAGATTCATAGATTCATAAATTCATAGATGTAGGGTCAGAGGGGACCTGAGCAGATCATCAAGACCGACCCCCTGCCCTGGGCAGGAATGAATACTGGGCTTATATGACCCCAGTAAGTTTAAGCTCATATGACCCCAGCTAGGTAGTTATCTAGCCTCCTTTTAAAGACCCCTAAGGTAGGAGCCAGCACCACTTCTCTTGGAAGTTGGTTCCAAATCCTAGCCGCCCTGACTGTGAAGTAGCACCTCCTGATGTCTAGCCTGAACCTACTCTCAATTAACTTATGGTCATTATTCCTTCTTACTCCAGGAGGTGCTCAGGGGAACAGAGTTTCACCCATTCCCCTCTGGTCCCCCCTGGTAAGCTTATAGATGGCCACCAGATCCCCTCTCAGTCTTCTCTTGTGGAGGCTGAACAGGTCCAGGTCCCGTAGCCCCTCCTCATAGGGCCTGCCCTGCTGTCCCCTGACCATGTGGGTGGCCCTCCTCTGGACCCTCTCCATGCTGTCCACATCCCTCCTGAAGTGCGGCACCAAGAACTGGACGCAGTACTCCAACTGTGGCCTGACCAGTGTCGCATAGAGGGAAGGATCACCTCCTTGGCCCTGCTCATGATGCATCTGTGGATGTACGACAAGGTGCAGTTAGCCTTGCTGGCTGCATCCTCACATTGGCAATCCTGTTCATTTTAAAATCGATAATGACTCCAAGATCTCTTTCTGCCACTGTGCTGACGAGAAGGGAGCTCCCCAGCCTGTAGGTCTGCTGCTGGTTCTTCCTCCCCAGGTGCAGCACCTTGCGCTTGTCAGTATTGAATCTCATCCTATTCACATTCACCCACCCCTGTAACCTGTCCAGGTCCAGTTGTATCCTGTCCCTCCCTTCTAGCATGCCCACCTCACCCCAAATCTTGGTGTCGTCAGCAAATTTGAACAGGGTGCTTTTCACCCCCTTGTCCAAGTCACTAATAAAGATATTGAACAGTGTGGGCCTGAGGACCGAGCCCTGGGGGACTCCACTGCCCACCTCCCTCCAGGTCGAATATGGCCCATCCATCACCACTCTCTGGGTGCGGCCCCCTAGCCAATTTGTGACCCATCTGACTGTGTAGGCATCAATGCCACAGTCGCCTAGCTTTTTAATGAGAATGGGGTGGAGACAGTGTCAAAGGCCTTCCTGAAGTCCAGAAAGATTACATCCACCGTGACACCTGCATCCAATGATTTTGTGACCTGATCGTAGAAGGCAATCAGGTTGGTCTAACATGACCTGCTCTTAATGAACCCGTGCTGGTTGCCTCTGAGTATCATCCCCCCTGCTGGTCCCACACAGATGTGCTCCTGGATAATTTTCTCAACGAGCTTCCTCAGTCTTAATGAACTTCAGTGTACCTCAGAGTACATCTGTGTTGCATCTATGGTCCTCTTCAGTGCGCCGTTGCCCAACTCACCTGAGCAGCAAAATGAAGGTTAAGATGGGGTGTCATTGCGGTCTAAAAATAGACTGTAGGGGCAAATGACAGGAAGTGAAAAGGAGGTAAATGAGAACCATTGGCACAAGGACAGATGAGTTTAAGCTGGCCATGAATCAACGTAGGCTGGAAATGAGAAGATGGTTCCTAACCTTGGAACCTGAAGTTCTGAAAAAGCTTCATAGCAGGAGTACGGGGACAAAAAAATCCCCCAAAAGCCCCAACTAACCTGTCTGATGGAGCCTGAAAAATGTACGAATGGAACTTTCTAATCACCTCTGTGTTCACAGGAAATCTGTGCTTTTGTTAACAGGAGACCAAGTTCAAGTGCTGTTTATCATGAGAATATTGCTAGGTTCATGACAACAGAGTATTGGTGTTAGGATCAGAATAAGCATGGTTCAGAGCAGAAATCGAAACATTGGAAGGAACGCATGACATAACAGAAGTGCAACGCATGGGAGTATAAGAAAGATAAGGAACCCGTAATGCGGCAGAACAGATGAGAACTAGCTTTGGGGATAATTCTACCCAGAAAGCCTCTGCACTCATTACACAGACCAAGGATTTCCTAAACAACCCCAGGAACATTATTAACTATGAATTACTGAGCAGAACATCCTATTTGCTAAGCACCCTTAAAGAAGAAAGGAACCTCAGAGCTCAAGTATCAACACATCGCATTGCAAGAGGTCTCAAAGGAGCTGTGACTTGTAACTGGTCTCGCCTTAACTTTAAAGGACCTGAGCAATAGGCCTGTGCAAAGTGGCTGGTATTCACTTTGGATTTGGATTCAGCCAGTTCGGGGGACAGTAATTCAGTGATTCGAATTACTGTCCCGAATCAATTTGGCCAAATCTGATTCGGAGACTCGGCTGCTGCTGAATCTCCAAATCTCTGAATTGATTTGGACCTTTAAATTGGCCCCTGATTTGATTCAGATTCAGAGATTCGACCACTGAATCAGACCGAATCTCCTTCAAATTGAATCACAGCCCAATTGAGCAACTCTCCCAAATGCTGTGTTCCTATTGGTTACACTGAAATGTGCCCAGTGAGGTTGCATTAGAGGAGACACTCCCACTCTTCTAAGGAATTCACAATCGTGCCACATATGACAGGCTCACCTCAAGGCAGCCTCTAGTCTGGTAAGCTTATGGAATACATCTATGATTTAGTCAGTCTAAAAGGTGCTAATTTACCCTCCCTCCTGCCTTCAACCTATATCCCTTAGCCCTGCCAGCATGTTATGTAATAGCATGGATCGTGGCTACAGTATTACTGACATTTGAATTCGTTCATCGTTCTGCAGTCTATTAAAGTTTTCGTGACGATGATGATGATGTTGATGATGATGAAGAATCGGTTCATATCATATATGCTATTTGACCAACTTAGGAAAGAAGTCAAACCTCCCAAAATGCAACTTCCCAGACACAATAAATAAAAATGTAACAGGCCTCAGAATATTCTGATTTTAGAAGATAACGACTGGACTTCTTAAATTAAAGACAGTAAAACAACATATTCTGCACACACCAAATAATTACTTGTCTTCTCCTTTCTCTAATGGCTGGTGCTAACAGTGTTTTCCTAAGATGTGCTTTAATATCAGTGCCTTTTCTCCCATAATGCAATTGGGCGAGATTGATGTTGCATTTAACTACTCAGTGGAAAAGAAGGGGACACTACAAGGTTGTAGGAAAGGTCTGAGCTGGACAGGAGGCTCATCATAAAAGAGGTGGACAGCTACTGTGATGATCAGACTCTGCAGCTTCCTTTATTATAGCTGTTTCCTTGAGCCCTCTTTGAATCTCAGCAACATGTTCTCGTTCCTCAGATACCCTAGTATGACACTTTTCAGTCTGTGGATTTTTTTTCCCCTTCACTGAAAAGTGAGGCTGATTTCCCATTGGGGAAAACTGACAGGAGTGACTGCTCTCACTCTCTTTGAGTGCAGATAATGACCAAACGATAGATGCAAAAATGCCTCCCTGTTTCTGGGGGACAATGCATGGATCCAAAATTTAGGTCATGTATATAGTTGGTATAGTTTTGTCCACAATCTAATTTTCATTAAAAATCCATGCAAAGCTCTGTGTGAAGGTTTTGAACACCCTTTAGTTATACACAACTGGACGGTGGGGGGGAGCTGGGGTGGGGGGAGTTCTGTAGTGTCGGAAACCCAAATGGAATAGCGCTCCAATGCATGAGGATCACAAATCGAAACCGACTGTAAAGAAACGGCAAAACTGACTACCTTACTTCTGGGAAAACAATGTCAACAAAAAATATGAATATTAGAAAGAAAATTACAGTATTAAAATCAGTTCCGTGTTCATAACCTGGGCTGTATTAGTAAGAGTTAGAAAATTATGACGATGATTATTATTTATCTTGGCAGCATCCAATGCTGTTTTAGCATTGCAAGACTGTTTGCAGTTTCATTTATCCTAACAAACTGCCTTCCCCGCCCAGCTCAGGCCATTATCCTGTATATGCAGCATAAACTGTCCTAACTTCCAATCCCAAGAGGTTGTTTTAATACCTTCTTACTTCCCTGCTGCAATTTCTAGGCACAGACGGGCTACTCGGTTTCAGAGTCTGAAGTAGGAACTGAAGCAAAGTCAGAAACAAAAAATGAGTGTCGAGCCAGCCTTAAGCATTGTATAGTTTACTCTGCTGCTCTGGATTATGCATTAGGACTAAGAAAGTAATGGAAAACCCAGGCTGTCAGAAGCAGACAGGGTTTTAACATGCCTTGAAACTTAATGTTTTCTTTTGAGAAGGTGAGAGCAGGAATCTGACAGAAAACAAGCCTGAGAAGAAGCCAGCAAAGTGAAGATTGCCTTACTGATCATTTCCATTCCTCAGAATGAATAAGTGCTGGTGGAGGGTACTGGAGCAATCAGACTGAAGTCCCCAACCTCTCTTTGTACAAGGTGCAGCATAAACAGCAGCTACCCTTCACTGCCTGCATCAGAGCGTCTTAATTCTGTTTAAGGGAAGCATCGTCGCCAGCAGTAAACGATCACTGGCAGCTCTGTCATTAGGGGTGTCGGCTCTCTGCAGAGAATGCCAGCACGGAAACAAGACTAAGACAGCCATCCTATTCCATGTAGGTATCAAACGCCTCTTAGATGTTACGGCCAGAGGTGGGCTCGGAGTTTGCACGCAGAGTTGCACTTCTCCCCACGGTTCAAGAAGGAGTTAGGTTTTGGGTGTTATCCACTCATGCTGAAGAAACGCCATGACTGATGGCAAGTGGAAAAAGCAGCATTTATGGTGGGAAGCTGTTGCTGGGGCTCCAGTGATTTCAGGCCAAGGAGGAAGCCCTTGGGTAGCTCTGAACCAGTTAGTCTATAAGGTGCCACCCTACCCTGCCTTCAGACTAACATGACTAACTGCCTCTCTTGGGTAACTGGGTAGCAGGGGTGGATCCAGAGCAGGTACAATGGTGCAGTCATACTCACCTTTGATTCCTGCTCCACCCAGAAGTTACAAACCAATTGTTTGGCAGTGGCATTTCTATTCAGGCAGTACTAAGGGAATCCATTGACTTCATGACTTATTATAATCTACCTGATCCCTTCTACATGCTTCATTTCACAGGTGTTAATGACCCTTTCTCCTTTTGCATGGTCTTTAATGGTTCCGCTAACCAAAATGGGCTTTCTTCTGCAATTTTGCCCTCTGTTAACTCCTCCTGGAAATGTAGCTCCTATTTCACAGCCCTGCAGACTGTTATTTTTTTTAACTCTAGCTAGAAACTCAGGCATGGAAATGTGAATTCAAGTGAACATTAACTCAAGTGTGGAAATAACTTTCGATAAAGCATTGGATCCACTGCCAAGATGCTCAAGAAGGCTAGGTTTTGTTTTATGAATCGGAAAAAAAAGAGACGTACACTTAATTCTAATGGCTACAGAACTAATGACACACCAGCTTTTGATTACTTTTGCCTAATTTGTGGTGTTTTTATACATAATATATGATATAGCAAAAGAGTGCACATTCCAATCAAGTTTTTTTTTCTTTTCCGTCAATCTGAAACTGAATCACATAGCCCTAGGCCCCTAGTATAATACAAAGCTTTTAGTTTCTTTTTAACTGGAGAAAAATATGCGTCATGTTACATGTGATGATGCGATATGCCATCTACACCCCCTTTTCAAAACCCTAGATCTGCTGAGGCTGGTTGGGCTGCCATCTGACAGAGTTCAAGGCGATTGAGTGACCTGCAAGCACTGCCCCAACCAACCAACCAACCAAGAAATGCAACACAGCTTTGTACAAGTGCCAGATATTTTGGATTTAAATGACACACTATCCACACAAGGAACTGTATTTTCTGGCCCAGTTGCTCAAGACCAGCATGAGTGTGTGTTGTAAGGAGACACCCATGCAGCCTCCCTATTCCTGGGTGAGCTGTGTAAGGCCAGGCCAGGCCAGACCAGGCCAGGGCACCTTCCAGCAGCCTGAGGCAGGCAGCTATGGATTTGTTACAGTGATATTTAACTCTTCAGTATAGTCCATGTACACAAGACACTATGGGTCCATGTTTTGCCTGGTTCTGGGCAAGAGTTTGAACCTTGGTTTTCCACATCCCACCTGCTATTGCAGAGTGGGATTCTCTCCCATTGGAGCTGTTCCATTATCCAAAAATAATTAAATATTTATTATGGTAAGGAACTGCACATGGGTATCCCCCATCCCTTAACTGCCCTCACCATCTTGCATTAGAGTTAGCCCTCTGTCGTGTTTCCATCTTCTTCCTGGCACAATGAATATTGAATTACTTATGCAAAAGTGGAACGGATCCAATGGGAGGATCTTTGAGATCTGGGTGTGGGGACTGACCTTACTAGTCAAGGCTCTCAGCTGGGTTGTGAAAATCTAGGCTCAAGTCTCTACTCCAAAGCAGGGACTGGTCCTAGTGACTAGACCAAGGAGGATTCTTGCTCATCTTGAAACGCTTCAGGTCTCAGATTTGTCTCAGTGCAAAATAGGAAATATGTCAGAGTCTTGGGGTATGGAAAATAAACCAGGTCTGTGCTTACACATTTTCAGGTGGGCTAAATCAGAGTTTTGAAGTGCATTCAATCTATAACACTTCATGCAAGGCTGGTAAGCTGGCATCTTCAGAATTTCTGCTGAGTTTTGCCCTTCTCCATGGGCATACTTCAGCCATTTTAATCATTTATATATAATTAGACCCCATATGTGCTTGGCTCTTTCCACACTTGAGAAAAACACTATCTCTGCTCTGAGAAGCTCGGGTAGACCAAGGTCAGGTGGAAAGAAAAAAACATCAGAAAATGTATGCAGCAGTCAGTTCACTCCTGTGAGCTCGATGGCAGAAATTGGTCTTTGCATGTGGCAAAAATGTGGCTGGGGAAAGGACTCTGCAGATGGAGCTCAGGGAGGTCAATGTATCTATCTCAGGTACTTACATGGCCCCCTCTGAGCTCTTGGCAATCATGCTTTAACTGGAGGTAGAATAATGTATTTTATTTCATTGTACAGCTGGGAAACTGAGGCACAAGCAAAACTTAGGTCTCAAATTTGACGTGTCCAAGGTCAGGTATACAGCACAACACTAGCAGCCTAGTCGGTAAACCATCCAAAATCTCCTACAAGCACGTACAAGGGACTACATGGAAGAAGGCGCAGAGCTGCTAATGCATATGCTAAAGGAGAGCATTTGACCCTAAACCCTGGTTTTGCAGAACAACACACAAATGACAGATCCTCTGAATGCAGCGTGGAAAGAAAAAATGGGCTAGAACAGGATGAAAATCAGGTTAATGTGAAGCAGACGCTGCTGATCCTCACGTCTTAGTGCGAGCTGTGATCCACAGAGAAAATGGCTCTAAAATATTAACAGCAGTCATTATGGGAAGCTCACTTTTGACAATATGTCTTATGGTTCATTTACCAAGGAAAAATGGATGTGATTTTAGCCAGTGTTAAAATTAATCTGCTTTTATCAGAGTAAGAAAATCCCAACTCCCATGTAGCTTTGCAGGGGTCCATTGTTTCATTTTGTTTATACACACACACACCATACACACACATGTATACAATATACACACTATATAGATTTATATTTATATATATATATATATATATATATATACACAGACACACAATATATACACACACACATTATATTTACACACACTATATAGTATTTTATATGTGTGTGTATATAGCCTAAGAATTCATTAGACTCAGAGTCTAAGAATTCATTGCAAAGCCCAGATCTATCTATAGATATAGATATAGATATCTAGAATATATATAGATATATATAATTCATTGCAAAGTCCTGATCGATCTATCTATCTATCTATCTATATAGAGATATATATATAGAAATATATAATTCATTGAAAAGTCCTGATCGATCTATCTATCTATATAGATATATATATATATATATAATTAATTGCAAAGTCCTGATCTATCTATCTATATAGAATATATATATATACAATATATATAGATATATATAATTAATTGCAAAGTCCTGATCTATCTATCTAAAAAACACACACATACATATATATACACACACAATTCTGTGTGTGTCTGTGTGTGTGTATAACAGGACTTTGCAATGAATTCTTAGACTTGTGAATCTGCAGACTCTTGGTTTCTAGTTCAGCTCCCTGCCTAGACAGGAGACCTCCCTACAGTACAGTTTCTGGTCACATATACTTTGCCTCATCTCATTGTGAGTAGGCCACACAATGGAGTTGTGGCTTTTCACCTGGAAGACTGTTCTACAGCCCAGCATATCAATGGACCTCTGTTATCCCCCACGGTGCCCCGTGAGTCCATTCATCCCCTTGGAGGGTTCTAAAGACTCCCATTTGGTGCTAGATGATGGCCCAGAGCCACAGAGAAGTAGAGCCACACAACCCCAGGCCTGCCTTCAGGATGGACCAGGCCTCTGGGAGACAAAGCCCCCTCCCTGAGCTCCTCAGAGTCTGCATACTGTCCTTGGAGTGGTTCTTCCATTTATTTATTATTTTTATTAATTAATTTTGTCAGTACTGCACACCTAATAATAGCTCTCCAGATACAGAAATAGATACAAGCAAATGAATGGGATTGTAACTGCCTGGTGCTTTTTCCTTAAAGAGGTTCTTTCCAAGCACAGTCCTTTTGTTCAGAAACAAATTTAACAAGAATTTAGAAGCCGGGCGATAAGTCTGAAATAAATCAAGCGAATGGCGGAGAAAGGAAGCTAGCGATGGCTTCAAAGTACAACGAACACAATGATGGGACTCAGTGGAATAAAAAAATACAGTTAAATTTAATACAAATGGCTTCATTGTTATCCAAGGTTCCATACCAACTCTAATGATAATTCAATCGCATTGCTCATTAGGGAGAAGGTGGATGGAGATCATTTAACTTTTTTAATTAGCAAAATATTTCATCCTGACCATGATTTACCTTTTCTTTTTTTTTTTTTTTTTGTACCTTACCCACTTGCAAAAGAGCAAGAGCTGAGATTTAACTTTTAAAATGCGAGTGGAAGGTAAAACTACAATAGTGAACTGTGTGTGTGTTTTGGGGGGACACAATTCTCCATTCTGCTCAGCGTTACCAACACTTGCAATTTAATCTAGTGGTTGTCTGGTGAGGTTCCCCCCGCTCTTAAAGTCCCACCTCTGAGAGTCATGTGATTGCATGACGCTTTCTTTCCTTTCAAATAAGGTATTTCTGGTCCTTGTGTTTGTGTGAGGAAGTGGGATGCAGGTCCAGGGGGCACTTGAAATATCCGAAGATCAAACTCCAGAAAGCAACTAAAGAGTTGTTCCAAGGCATGATTTGCACACTTCCCATGAGTCACTGCTCCCATCTCCTAAACTTTCCAGCTCTTTACCATGATAGCGAGAGTGAGATTAAATGAACAAACATAGCGGGCCAAATCCTTTTGGGCTGGTATCTGTCCTACCCTACACATCTCATGTCTTCTTGTTTCAATGCCATCTTCAAAGGAATAGTGTTTTGTGTCCTTTTCAGTCCCAGACAACTCGTCTCTGGTAAGCAGCATTGTAGCTCCTCCATAGCAAACAGCTGTTCCTTGCCAGCTTCAAGGAGGCAAACAGCTTCTCTGGAAAAAGGCCCCCCAGTCCAATCTGTGTAATTGCCTGGCTCCTTTATGATGGGCTTGCTCACAAATGAAAGCTATGACTTAAAGCACGGAAATACAATTAAGCCAAATGAATCAGGCATGCACATTGGACGACTTGCTGTAGAGCCTCCATAGGGGTTGGCTACATAATGAGATGACTTTCATCTTGAGAGTCTGGGAGTTGAGGGAATGGGGTGGAAATCATGGCCTGAACAATTGGGAGCTGCCCTTCCATTCATGTCTGACCCGTAGGGGACTTATCCCACGTGATATCATGTCTTAGATATCATGCACAATTTTTCCATTTCATCTCCCTCTTCCAATTCAGCAACTCAGCTGCAACCTGATGTCCCAATGCATCAATGGCCCATACTTAGCATGGTTTCCACTCATATCATCTCCCTGTGACTGACACTCAAATACACAATGATCGAGTCTCCCTTCAGTCTAGTTTCATTCTCACCTCATACTCATGATAGCCCTAGACCCTGTTTGGTCTTCTTCAGGTAGGAGGTCCAAGCCATTCATCTATGTCTCAAGAACTAGATCTCTTTTCCTCTCCCACCTCAGTTACTGTGCTACCCTTTTTTGCTCATTTGCCCTTCCCTGCAACAACTCTCTCCAGTCCATTAGAAAACCAAAACCACGATCCTAGCCCACTGATCTGCCCATGTCACACCACCTCTGCCCAAGCTCCCTCTGTTTTATTACATCACATTTAAGCTTTTCCTCCATAGTCTCAAGGTCACATATGCTCCAGGCTGAGCCTTGGAGCCCTGGATAAGTCCAACCTTCCCAGGATCACACTGGACCCTCTCGGTCCTACCAGTCTTCATGCCCAACCCCCACATATCTCATCAGCATCTTTATGCCTTCTTTTGCAGTGCCCCTACAACACCCAACATCTTCCCTACTCTGCCAAGTCCTTATCTACCTCGTGGAGAATTCCTTTTCTGGTCTAAGGGCTATGCACTACCTCAGTTTCCCCTTTCAGGTAGGAAGCCACCAGATCCCAATGATATTTAAGTTGCAGAGATAATTTAGTTCTCTTTGCCTCCAGTAAATTAACTGGAGTCCAAGAAAAAACATTTAGAAGGTCAAAGGTCCTTCCTCAAGCTTAGCAGATCACTGGTAAGGCACACCAAATGCTACAGCCAGTAGCATGGAAGAGACACCTTTGACTCCCCAACCCACATGATGAGGTCCCCATTTACAGCTGGATGGAGGGAGGTAGGTGAAGAGTGTGGGGGAAGGATGGGGTGGAGGTCAGCCTGTCAGCATGAGTCCAGAACAGGGCTGAAACTTGCACTCCAGAGCCACAGCAACATGCCTGAGGTGCTTTACAGCTACATCCCAAGCACACATCCACGCACAAAGTCTCCCTACCCTGCGAAAAACTCTTGCCAAGCCCAGATCCTCCTCAGAGAGACTGTGCTGTGCCCCAACAGCTTGGAGACCTTCCATTGCTCACGCTCCCAGGCTCCCACCAAATAGAAGGTATGAGGGAAAACTCATACCCACCCTCCCCAATGAGTCTCCTGCTTCTAACGATTGTCCTGTCTGCTCCATAATTCCAGTGGCCTGGTCTTTCCTTCCCAAGGCGACTCCCTCCATGGCGCCAAGCAGTACCTGCTGCCCCACCCAGCCTCCCTCCCTCCAAAAACTCGATCTATATCTGATCCCCCTCCCCCCGCGCCATTCCTCTCTCCATTCATATACAGCTACTCCTCACTTAACGTCGTAGTTATGTTCTTGAAAAATGCGACTTTAAGCGAAACCATGTTAAGTGAATCCAATTACGTGGCAGTAGTTACCTACTAGCAGGCGGCGGCCAAACAACGTTCTAACCGAACATTGCCCGACTTTAAACGAGTATGTTCTTTAATAGATCAGCGATGTAATAACAACACAGCATTAACTGGGATGACGTTAAGTAAGGAGTACTTGTACATCGACCCCACCCTTGTCCCTCATATCTTTCACCTGTGCAGCCCATTAAGTCTGGCACAGATGGTGTTAAGCTCCAGCTCCTAAAAGAGCTGCCTAATATTACAACACCCTCCCTAAAACACCCCATGTCTGTGCTTCTTATACATTAAGTTAGCACTACTCTGCATGTCCAGCCATGGCTGAAAGCTGACTGCTGAAGATCCTGCCTGCATCAGTTCTGGCTGTGAGAGGGTTAACACCGTAGCTCTGCCTCCTCCTTCCTTAAAGGTAGTAGAGGGGAGAAGCATGGAGGCCATCTTGAAGCAGTGTCTCCATGCTTGTATTCCTCTGTGATTCTAGTCCTATGAAGGAAAATCAATTCCCCTTCTTTCACCCCAATTTTGGAAGGCTGATTTTGGGGGGAAAGGCATGTGCAGCATGTAAGTAAATGCAGTACATTTAGAATTTCCTCGTGCAGTAGTGAATAACCAGGTGAGCCCCATGCTGCAAGCTGCATCCGTCTTCAATCCACTTATCTACTTGCTAAGAGATGCCTTGATGGGTCAGAAGAGGTCACAGCCCCACCTCGCCTGACCTCCCGCATCACAGACTCCAGATCATTTCCACCACGCACTGACTCCTGCAGTAGGAAAATTACCTCTGCTTGTCACTTCTGGTCTGAGCATAAGCCTGGCAGCTGTTGGGCCTGAATATTTCTTGATCCCCTGAGAAGCATTTAAAACAGTTCGAAGGGCTACATAATCCTACACACTGAGAGCACCAGGGAGGTCTTGGGACCTTTGGGAGTGCAAGGATATCCACTTTGGGTCAAGATGAAAACGCTTTTCTGTGCATGAAAAATAACATGCATTGTCACCGATTTCCAGTGCCTACCAGCAAGGCAGGGGTTGCATACTCTGGAAACCCAGCTGTCAATCTGCTGGCTGAGAGCAGTGAATAATGGCTCCTTTTTGAAAGTTAACCTTGTAGTCCAGCATTCCCCTGGGCTCCCTTCTAGCTAACAAATGGCTGAGCTTGAACAGTTCTAACCTTCCATGTACCTCTGCACTAAAGCTCATACAGTTTTAAGGGGAAACAAATTAAGCTATTCTTCATTTCATATTCATCATGACTGCGAGCAAGCCAGTGAGGAAGGGCTTCTTTTTAAAGCAGTTAACTTACAACTCGCCTAAAGGAATTCGAATCATTTGATAATCCCAGCCCATGTTCTGATTGGAATTGATCAGAAACCGAGATTTCAGTTCAATGGGAAACTTGGACCTTTTGCAATTTGCTTCTCTTCCATCTAGGAAGGAAAGGCCCAAACTTTGTCCTGTCCCCCAGAAGCAAAATAGTAATAAAAAAAGAAGCATCAGACATAACATTTCCTTTTCGTTACACTAATCCTTTTTTTCAGATTTTTATCAATGTGGTTTTGATATTATCAAAATGAAATCAGTAACTCAAAAAGTTCATTTTGATTTTTTTTTTCCTATATGAAACGTCATTGGGATTGACACAGCCCTGAGAAACATTTTTATTATTGACTGACTGAATTTTCTGATGGAAATATTTTTAACCAGCTCTAACACTGATGTTTAATGCTAAATAAGCTGCATCAGCATTTTGGCTTTAATGATATTGTTCATCCTTGGGAAGCTCAACACATTAGAGGCAAAAAATTGAAATGTGTCTCTGTCATCTGTCTATCTTCTTGTCCTTTTGTTGATGGATTCATTTTTCCAGCACAGCCATATCCCTTATCTTCTTATTCTATGTATTTCTTGTTATAAACTGCTTTCGGAAACTAACTAATAAAATCCTACCTGCTAAATGGGAATGCAGGCTATATTTTTGATTGACTGAATCACTTATTGGTAGGCCTAATAAAATCACTAATGGATCATTGTCTAAAATCTCATCCCATTATCAAGGTTTACAAATGTCAGCCAAAACCGTTGTGCATATATGAGCATGAATACCAAATACAGAGCATTTCTCCTCTCCTCAAGCTCCCTCCAGTAAAGCTCGTCCATAGTGACAACACCACCACCAATAACAACATTACCAATAACAGCAATAAGCATTATACCAATACGAATGCCATTTTGTAAGTCTTACTGGGAAAATATACCTTTGATAAAAAGGGTGTAAAATAAACCTCCTGCTTAACATTTCCCATTAAAGAAGCGATTCCTTTGGACCACACTGCTTGCTTCACATTTATGCAGGTGTCTCTATTTAGCTCTTCCCTAAGTTTTTCATAAAGGGGTATTTCTCACTGAGATCTACCATTGCCGTGTATTTGTGTACTTCACCAATGACTCCATTTGTGCCTGGTCTTTCAATAGCTAAGGGAAAGGGAAAGGGAAGAAGGGAGGAAGGAGTCTCCTCTTCTGTACCACAGTGTAACTCCACCGACTTCAAATGAGTCAGTCCTGATTTACATTGGTAGAAGAGGAGGGGAGAATCGGGCCCAGACTGTCGGCTGAATTAATTGATTTAGAGATTTGAATAGGCATAATAAGGAGATGGAAAGGACAGTACCACTGAGGCTTGCAGTCCTCTTCTCTGTGGCTAGAACCAGGTGCCACCAAATGAAGCAGATCAGTTGTGTCCCAGCACAGCTGATCTACTTTTCTGGGTGAAACATCACCCGTTGTCCCACCTGTTGATGTGGACAGACAACCGGTGATGTGTGCTCCCAGAGCTTGACGGGCCCAGTCCTGCGCATCCCAAAAACTCCCATGTAGGATCGAGCTCCTCAATCCCCTGGAGCACCTGCCTGGAGTGGCTGCAGAGTGTGAGCATCTCTAGGCTGTGCTTACTCTTGCACCATTAAGCAAACAGATGTCTGCTGCTAAATAGCAGAACAAATCGATACCACCCTTGCCGCAGCCACACTTGTGGTATGGACATCCATTTGCTTGGTCTTTGTGCTGCCATAAAGATTGTTACAGTGGCACAAAGGTGACCAAAAGCGATGTCTGTTTTGGTTCCAAGGCCATGTGAGATCTTATTGGTGAGACTTTTCAAAACTATTTTTTTCTCCTTTAAAACTCGTAATAAATCTTGGTGGTGGGTATAGTGTAAGAAGCAGAAGCGTATAGACGAGAATCCTCTGCTGCCACCACATTCGGATCTTGGAAACAATTTTCAGAGAGAGACCCTAGTACTTTCAGGTTGTACTCAGCTAGGATATTTTCTAGAAACCCTTGCTGTAGCTGGCATTGATAAACGGTTCAAAGAAACCTGAGCAAAATGTCACATGGTAACTCTGTTTGAGGCATCGGGTGCTGTTTCCTTCCAGTATGTCTGCACCACCTACGGTCCACAGCAAACCTTTAGGATGGATATGGATGGAGTGCCATTTCAGGAGCCTCCCTGCAACTTTTTTTGGACAAGGACACACAACACACTTACTCTGGTGAAATATCCATTAGTTTGTATACTGATATAAATTAGACCAGGATGCAGAGGGGACAGATATGCAGCTCTTCCATGGTAGCTGCACCCAGGAGATAACTATGACAGCACCTCCTTACCTAAGTATTAGGAGAGTAGATAAGAGCCTATTCACCATAGGCGAATATCTACTTGGGATAAATTACAGGCAGAAAACACATATTCCTGCATAACTGACATGGACAGTAAGTTTCCCGAAGTCATTCCACCCTTGACTCAAGTCACACTGATGCAGGACATTGCGTGTCCAGGGGTTTCAGGCTTTAAATGGACTTCAGCTTTCCATATATCCAGGCCCTATGAGAAGAAGGAGACTAAAAAAGGCCAATACAGGGAAGAGAGTTTGGAGCACAGGGAGATACGTGAGGGGAAGCACTCGCATGTAATTCATGACTAAGGTCCTCGGGAGAAACTTTCCAAGGTACCCAAGGTTGAGACGGATGCATCTTACTGGTTCCACCAAAATCCCCACACACACTGAACATGGGATGCGTGGGGGCTGAGTGGGGCATCCCCAGCTGCAGAGACTCTCTGCTAGGTTTCCTTGCTGCGTAGGTGGCTGCCTGGGTCTCAGGCACATTTTCTTCCATGCACAAGAAACTAAAATAACACCAGCTAATCATCCCTGCTGACTGACAGCATTAGAGTCCCTCAGAGCCTACCTTCTGTTAAAGGTCCTGCTGGAAATGAGCAGCTGTCAGCCTCAGCTTGGCTTATTCAAGAATAAAGACAACATGTACCGTGGTAGCAGTGGGTCAAAAAGATACCGTAAAACCACGCAGAGCAGCTTGAGTGCACCGGTAAACACACACTGATACCTATGGGGAAACGAGAGCAGAGTGAAAAGGACTCACAGTTCTCTTTTCTTACTGCTTTCTACCCAATCCTACATCCTGCAACATAGTCTCTTGTAAAGTCTTCCTGGGTGTGAGGCAGCAAATGTTTTTCTTGTAAGGATTTCATGGGGTCGGGAGTAGGACAGGATATGCCCTGTTGCCCTGATGCTGGACCTTCATTCCAAAATGCTCAGGAAAACTTAAGAATATATAGGTATTTTAGAGCTGTCCATGTGTACTGAGCATCACGTATTGGGATATGATTGAGCAGGCATTCTGGTTTTCCCTGATAAAAAAAAAAAAACAACCCAATTTTTGGTTTAAAAAAAGTAACCCCAAATCTACATTTTTCCATGATTGAAATAAAACAACACTAATACATATATATATATATATATATA
>NW_005842251.1:981495-996759 GCF_000455745.1 Alligator sinensis
TTTCATTTTAACTCATAGGGTTGGCATGGACCTTCAGGGTTGTCTGACCTGATCCTCTACTCAAAACCTTGAGTGATGGTCCAAAAATATCCCTGGCCAATACTCACCAGCTTCCTCTTGAAATCCCCCAAGAAAGGAGAGTACACAGCTTCCCTAGACAGCCTAGTCTACTACTCTATGTTCTCATCCTGACTTCGAAGCTGCTCAGAGGAAGCAGGCAGCACGTGCTCACACGGCTCTTCATGAGGAACCGAGACAAGATCCCTTTTGCCTGATGTCTGGTGTTTGTTAAATCAACATGGCAGGGGGTCGGACTTGATGATCTGCTCAGGTCCCTTCTGACCCGACCAACTATGAAACACCAAACGCCCTAGATAGTTTTACAAAGAGTGGGAGCTAAACCTCAGATCCCGGACAACCTCTCTCCAAACACTTTCTTCTAAGCTAAGGACAGAAGTAACACATAAACTGGTTCAAGTGATCAGAAACTGGTTTAAACCTGTAACATAACAGAAGTTCAGTGCACATAAACCCGTTTCAAAATGGCTGGAACTGGTTTAAGATACACCTGGTTGAATGTAGTATCAGACTTAACTGATCTGGGTCAAACTGGTTTATGAAACTTGTGTCCAAGACCCCTAGGACAACTGTGTGTCACCTTTGTCTGAGTTTACCCTCAGTCAGTGAGTGTGTTTGCTAGTGTCTGCCAACACACTAGTCTCTGCTGGGTCTAGTCTCTGCTGGTATAAATCAATGACTTCAGTGCAGCGAAGCTTATTTACAGAAGCTGAGGATCTGGCATCTGTCAGTCCATATTTTAATCTATTCTCTACTCGTGATGAGGTTATTGTCTGTTAAACTAGTGAGTTGAGGCAAATGCACCTGATAAAAGTGGCTCAGTAAAAAAATATTCAGAGTAAGTGGCTGATTGTATGGGTACCAAGCATAACCAGAGCTCTGAGAATTAAGGATAAAAACAAGTTGGAAAGGGCATTAAACCTCAAACTTCAGGACCAAAACCCATCTCCCATATTGATCAAAACAACAGATTTGCCCCATATCTGCCTCCTGTGGGGTTCTCATACTTGCCTCATCTGGGGACACCAGGGCACTGACCTAAACAGACCGCAGGTCTGATTCAATCTGCCCATCTCTATGGGTGAACCTGCCGTTCACCCTTTGCAACCAAGAAACTCTGCAACCAAGTCTCAATGGCTAAGTCTCTTTTGTGCTACAAGGGCAAAGGAAGTTGAGAAAAGATGCATTCAATGTGCTTAATAAGGAGTATTGAGTAGGGGCATGGGGGGGAAGCTATATAAAATATCTGTGCT
Source organism: Alligator sinensis (assembly GCF_000455745.1). NCBI lineage: Eukaryota > Metazoa > Chordata > Crocodylia > Alligatoridae > Alligator > Alligator sinensis. The sequence goes on from NW_005842251.1 coordinate 982,827, forward strand.
CAAGGGCAGGACTCTGCCCATTTATGAGAGATTGTACATTGCTATTTACTATGCAATAAAATGAAAGTAATTATCGCCTACATCATTTACTGCACATGCCCCTGCTGAAATACCAAGCACTGAGACTCAGCAATGACCTCTTGTATATTTTGTGATAGGCACTGATCTGCTTTTTTTTAATGCTGGTATTAGCTAAATTAGTATTTCTTCCACCAACAAGTCTTTTCTAAGGCTAGTTTCTAATTCTTTTCTAATTGGCTGCAAAGTGCTGCAAAGCTGCTGTAAGGTTGGGGTTTTTTCTGCCAGCTTCTGATGTCATCTTGAATGCATTGATTTTTGAAAGTTCATAGAATCAAAGAAAAGTAGGGCTGGAAGGGACCTCAGGAGGTCACGTCTAGTCCAACCCTGCTCAAGGCCGGGCCATCCCCGTCTACACTCTGCAAGACAAGTGTTTGTCTAAGTTGCTTGGAAAAACTTCGAAGGGTGGAGCTTGCACAACTCTCTGGGTAGCCTGTTCCAAGACTCAACAACCCTCATAGGGTGAAAGTTTTTCCTTGATACCCAAACTAAATCCCGTTCGCTGCAATGGAAAGCCACTGCTCCTTGTCCTGTCCCCTGCAGCCCCAGACAACCGTCTATCATGCTCTGCCGTGTAGCCGCGCTTCAGGTATTTGAAGACTGTTATCAAATCCCCCTCCTTTTCTGAGCCTTATCTTCTCCAGACTAAATAGCCTCAGTTCATTCAGCTTTTTCAATCAAGAGTTTCAACCCTAACCATCTCGCCGGGGATGCTTAGAAACTTATCAGGGACCTGGGTGAGGGTCTTGCCCTTCTCTCAGGGTCAAACCAATGACCAGGCTTGGGTCAGGAGAGACATTTTCCTCCAATCCAAAACTAGAAATGACTGTGGGGGAAGGGGGTTGCCTGCAATGTAGGGCATGGGTCTCTTCCTGGGATTGATTATCTGAGCATATATTCACCTAAAAGCATCTCTGCCACTACAGGGCAGGGCACTGGTAGGACCCTTGTCTCTTTATCGATGACACATTGTAGTGTTTTTGGCCTTGTTTTCAAGAGGCTGTGCTATGTGGGATGGGTGGGAAGGACATCTTTTAAGGGTGAGCTGTGAATGCAGGGAGCTGGACTAGAAGCCTCTTTCCAGTCCTATGTCCCAGAAAGTCAGAAATCACTCCCCACCCTTCCCAATCATGAGACTGACTTGGAAAGCGTGAGATTTTTGTCCCGTGATATTAGGATCTTTAGGATGTATGTGGGTCACACTTTCCAACTGTTCTGTGAAACAGCAAAGACTAAAAACTTGCACTTTAAAAAAAAGGGAAAAAGGGAAAGGGAAAGGATTCCCAACAGATTCCAGGACAAACAGATGTAAGAAAAACAGCAATATCCGGAGATGAATGATAACCTTGTGAGGACCGATAACCATGCATTTGAGCATCACAAGCCTAAGTCCCAAATACTCTGATCTGTCCCAGGTTCACATTTCCAGCTCACCGACCTGCCGTCAAAACCTGCTGCTTTTTTGGAAATGCTAATCCCCATCACTAATCCGAACCCTTGCTTCCCCATCCCTGTACATGAAGCAGGATGCCACATTCACAAAATCCCTTTCATTCACTCGGATCCCAAAGAACTCACAGATTGTGCAAACTGTATCTATGAGCATCCCTTTGCCAACCAGAGGAAGCAACCATCTCCGGGATGAAACAGGCCAGCTGTTGAACTGAGCGCAGCAACGCGATGGAAAAAATAACAGAAAACACAACAGACAACTTGGATCCCATTCACAGTCCCATTGATTTGTGTGAAGTTGCAGCAGCGGTAAGCTTGACTCTTAATTGGGATGTTCTCCAAACAAATAATCTGATTGCAAAGGGGCAGGTGACATGTCAGGAGAGTATAGTGCCAGTTTGAGCTCACATTACATACTCTTCTAATAATTGCCTACCCACAATTAACTACATCTCCATTCTCCTGCCTTTCCTGTGAAAGATGTCCCTGGAGATGCCACAAATGCCATTGCTCCGTATTAATTCAGAGTGAAGAGTGCCATCTGCTGAATAACCCACACCTCTTGCTTACAACCTGCAGCTGGAAGTCCCTCTCTCATTGCTAACGTGGTCTGTCCTGCTTGGCTTCTGCAATCAGCATCATAGCCCAAAATGAAATGGCTTGCGAGCTTCTTTTCTTGTTTTTAATTTTAAGTATTGCGATTGTTACTAAACCGACTACGCGTGCAAACATTTCCTCCCTTCGTTAGTAGTAAAACGTGCCTTCCCCGTTCCATTGCGTGGAAGGGAAAATATCAACTCTCACAGGTGTACGACATTTTTAAATTCTTTTTTTTTTTTTTTTATGAATCAAGCCCTAAGTGTGCATCTTGCTGTCTCCGCTGTCACCGCTTGTCACATTATAGCAATGATCGCAGCTTTCAGATGGCAATTCGGGTTGTTTAAATCATCGTTTCTCTTGCAATACGTCCATCACGCCGAGGTATCCAGGCAACGGCGTCGACGTTTCTCGGCTGTGGGTGGCATGAGGGAAATGGAGAGAACGGGGAAGTGGCAAACCTCAACAGAGCATTTTGTAGCAAGGGCACATGGAAGGATCAAATCACGTTCCCAGAGGAAAAGAAAATAGAAGAACTGCCAAGTATATCAGATGAAATTGCGGTCTTTAGCATGAAGAAAATAGCAGGAAGGACAATAATCTCTGAATGATTTTTTTTTGGGTGCAGAGAGAAAGACAAGCCATTGCCAGTGTCTTAAGTTTTAGAGGGGGTTATTTTTTACTGATAAACTGCACAAGCCCCGCCAACTCTTTCAGTGGGAGTAAAGCAGAGGCATGTCACTATTTAAAGCGATGCTGTCAATGAACACTGCATGATGAAACCTGGTGCTGTATTAGCCATGAACCGTTTTAAAAGAAACCAGATGTTAGGAGGGGGGTTAAATTGCATGGGTCGGGGTTGCTTAGAGTGGGGGAGAGGGTTGGCAACAGCCAAGATTTAGGATCAAAGACCAGATCAGTGAGCCAGTCCCCTGCATCCAAAGAAAATCACTTAGCCAGAACACCTAAATATTGTCTACTCTCATCTGGCATGCATCACAGCTGCAAAGCACCATGAGAAAGAAAAAAACCTAGAAGCAGTGCACAATACTAGAGGTAAAAAGCAGGGGCGAAAAGAGCACTGGCCATGCCCAGCCACTGCAGCATGAACTTCAGTTTTTGGAAACTGGAAGTAAAAGAAAAGCAACCGAAAAGGAAAGGAAAGGAAAGGAAAGGAAGCCTCCAATAGGGTTTTAGGTGAATGGAAAATTTGGAAAAAAGCAATATTGCACCAGACCTTTTCTTCTAAAAAGAAATCAATGCATATTTTATGCTGGAACAGACCTGCTGTCTCTGCAGGAAGGACACGGGAGAGTTTCTCCTGGGTCGCCCGTGTGGAGCACGGGTTGAAAGAGCGGGTGGTGCCACTCAGCACCTGTTCAAGGGCCTCAGGTCTCTGATCTCCAGGTTGAGCCACACCTCACGCCCCTTCCTAGCCAGTACCAGAGGAAATGCCAGGCACGGGGGTAGGACTGAACCCCTGCTCCCCCTGGGATCTTATCATGCTGGCTCAGAGATGCAGCAGGGGAGCCTCCATCATCTCGCAGTGCACAGCACCTAGAAGCAAAGGTCCCTGCCTAAGTCCCATCAGGTGCATTGACTTAAGTACAAAGCACGGGACCCAGACTCTTTCTCTTGCTCCAGAATATGGTCCTAGAGCTGGAGGAAAGCAAGCCGGGCACATGAGAAGGGCAGAGAGTCCCTGTTGGGAGCAGGAACAAGATAAAGACCATTTTTCCATATCAGTCCCCCACAGAGAATCAAGGGTCCAGATCATTCTCATGAGTCTGAGATATTTCATTTGAAATCTAAACACTCTGAGTTTCATTCATTTACTGCCTTGCTCATGGCTTTTATAATTACCTCTTTATCCTTTCCATAAAAGTCTATTAAGTTTCAAAAGATCAGAGTAGGACATGACTTTGATTTATAGATAACCAATCCCATGATTTTGATTTTTTTCCCCCAATAATGATTTATTTAAAGGTTTGGGTTTTTTTTTTAAATCTTTGGCCAATAAAAGAGCCCCTCCTCCCCCTTTTTCCCCCCTGCAAGCCTGAGTTAAAACTTTACAAAAAGCAAATTAAATTTGCAGCTCAAATCCCTTTGCATACATAGCACAATCTCGACAATAAATATTATCATTACCGCTAGCAAGAGGTACCTGTGCTTAAATTAGATATGGGTAAATTCTTTACAAGGAAAAAGTGATCCATGAACATTCATTTGAGCATAAAATTGAATTAATTTCTCCGACATTCATGCTCCCTTTGTGTTTGTTTTCACAGAGTATTCTGCCAAAAGAATTTACAAGCAAGATTGCTGGTGGAAATAGAGGCCCGTTAAGCCTACATAGGGACTTGCAGAGTTACAATTATGAGCCTTAAAAAAAAAAGCAAGACTTAAAACACAGCTTGGATGTAAAATAAAAGTCTACTGTACAAGAGTTATTCATTGCATCGAAGTGGGTCTATTCCACGTGTTAAGGGAGTCAATCAGAGAGTCTTTGCACTGATTTTAACAGCCTTTGTAAAAAATTAGGAACAAAACATTGGCACAAAACATGAGCTAATCATGGACAATTTGCGGAAGGAAAGGCTAAACTTGCTGAATAAATTATTTCCTTTGAATTATTCACTCAGCCTAAGATGCCTGGGGGAGGAGGCGGGGAGGAACTGTTTAGGAAAGCCCAGAGATTTTCTCAGTGATCTCTGTACCTTGAGATGATAGTGCCTATCACCATCATGTCAAAAGCATCATATGGAAATGACTGACAATACTGCTGGCCCTGCTGGTTATAAATTAGCACTGGCAAAAATGACAATATGCTTAATGCAAATATGATGCAGGCATAAAAATTCAGTAAGGGTCATATCTTGCAAGATGCTGGGCGCCCTTCCCAGCATTGAATGCCCCCCTCCACGTCACAACCGAGATCATACCCACAGTTCACTGAAAAATGTCAGACTCTGAAATGACAACTGTAAATTATCTGCTTCCACCCTCTCTCCTTTCTCACTCTTGATTTAACAGGTCTGTGCATGGCAGGAAAGCATCTGCAAATAGGCTCTTAGGTTATACGGGACGCTGAGAAGTGATCAGTCAGACACTAGATGATAAGCAGTGAACTGCATATTCCTGGCAGCAGTCAGCGAACCTCCTTGATGAATGAGTTTCAGCTATTCTTCCAAAACACCGGTGGTATTTTTATGTATTCAGTGCACCCTGGTGCACCCTGGTGCAGCAGCCAGTCTGTCTGCTCTGCCCTGCTGCTTCCGTATTAGACAACCAAATGCTACAAGAAGCCGCTTGCTTTTTCCCTAGCTGCTTTTCAGGTACTATTGCACTTTGTTGCACGTGCTCCATCCTCTCTTCATCTTCTCAAGGGGTCATTAAACTCATGAGGAGTCTGCCAGACAGCAATGCAGCTTGCCCTACAGTAAGCAGCAGGACACCTCGCCCTCCAGTGTCTCCATCCCAGCCTTACACTTGGTTGCCACGGTAGGCAAGGCATAAAACTCTAGATAATGTACAAAGTCATCGGACCGCATTAGGGCCAAGTAATAGCTACCAGCACATTTAATTTTTCAGTGCAGAATCGATAGGCCAAGGGGGATGGGGGGTTGTTTTATGTATCTAGGTCTCTACTGGCTTGGCTATCTCTGGGGTTTCCTTTGAGGACCATCCCAGGCTAGCTCCTTAGTGCTCTCACGTGCTGTCTACAAACTCACTCCAATCATTTCTCCATCCCAAACCATAGTAAATCAGCAGAACTGCAGCCAGATCCTAACACCTAATGAAGCTGAATAAAAGAAGAAACCGGCTAACTGATCACGAGGGCCTACACTGCTTATCTACCTCAAAGGGCTGTTGTGTTCAAAGTCCTTGAAGACCAATCTGCAGGTGAAAGGAACCGGATTTTAGGACAAATCCTAATGGTTAGGATTAATAGTACCTTTCAGGCTGCTTCCAGTGAAAGTGCAAGTACCAAAAAGCAACAACGAGTGCGTCTACATGACATGTTAACTGTGCAGTAGCCTAATAACACTGCACAGTAGCATGCTGGGCAACAAAATGTGCTAGTACACTACTGCGCAGTACTATTAGGCTGCTGCACAGTTAATGTCTGAAAAAAACCCATGCACTAGCGCTACTGTGCAGTAGCACAAGTTATTGCGCATTAATTTAGTACTTGGTTGTCCACATACTAAACTTAATGTGCAGTAACTATGGCACATTAGTGAACATGTAGACACACCCAGATAGACACATGCATAATAGATCCTGAGAAGTATGGATTGAAGGGTCTTATGTTAACTCTGGCTTGATCTGAGGGTGGAAAAATAACGCAGATAGCTTGAAAACTATTTTATTGTAAAATCTGTATCTCTGCATTTAAAGCTGTTAATTAATTAAAGTCTATCATCCAAAGCTGCTATTTAGAGTTGGAATCAAAGCTTATTTTCATATTAGATAGGAATGCAAATTGGAGTTGTGAGACTACTTGATTTTTTTTGTTTGCCAGCCAGATTTTCAAATGGGAAAGAAATCATTCTAAGTCAATTTGAAATTATTTTAATGTTTTGTTTTCCCAGTGCAATGCAAAATCTAACATTTGTTTTGAGATAACCAAATCATTTTTCAACTATATGCATTTTTTTTTCATCTGAGAGTTTTAAAACTTTAAAAAAAATATGAAGTACGTCTAGGGATGAAACAAAAGCGTCAAATGTTGTTACGTTTGGGGGGTTTCTTTTGGCCAAAACATTTAGAGGCATTTGATATGAATTCATTAAATGTTTTGGCCAGCTTTAACCTGCACTTTTCAGCCCCTGGCAAAAAAAATGTTCTAACCATAATATTTTATCCAGTAAATTACAGATCCCGACTGGCTTGATATTAAATTTATAGGTCATGACTTAAAGAGAGGTCAAACATAGGTCTAGCTGGAAGGCAGAGAACAGAGCTATTATTTATTTTTCTTTTCTAATATTGCAAAGTTTAAGAAAGATTGGAAACTTCTGTCCCAATGCTTGATATAACATATTCCTATTGCAAAAATGTCAGCTCTACCATTATTCTCCTCAATCTCTCATGATGGTGGGATGCCCCTGTCCTCCGCATCATCTCATCTTCCCCCAGAAACTTCCACCAAGACTGGGCAGACTCAAAGCTAGTCCTGTCTACCAGCGCCAGTGAAACTGTAATCATTGTTTTCTGTCATCACACGCCTATTCTTGAGATTTATTCTCTCTGTGTCCTGGTAGAGAAGCCGTACATTAAGATCCTATGTTTTATTCAGCTGGCAAACACGGCTATGGATGGATCGCAATAATGAGCGGAAAAATGCCAGGAATTCTTCCATTTCTTACAATACATGAAAAACACGGGCATTTGTTGGAGATGACTGAGAAGAGTTTGGGATGTTTCTTTTCCTCACCAAGCTCTAGATATATAGGATGTTGTTTTTTTATCTATAGGGAACATAAAGGATTTTATGGTGTATAAAAAGTAGAAGGCATGATCCAGAAGGATGCAGGGTGACAGAGAGAGGATTTCTGGTAATACTTTATTGTGGTATTATTGTTACCGGGCTAAATCCTGCCAACCTTTCACAGTTTGCATTCAGACCAATTCTTTAGGCAGACAAATTCCCATTCACTAGGAAGAAAGGGGTGCCTGGATAAAGAAGAAGTCATGCTCCTTACATACTTATTATTGCATCCTTATTATCGATTATTAATAAACGCAGGCATCCCGTGTGGGTGAATTCACCTCCTGTACCCCAACAACCATGCGAATGACAATGTGTACAGAAATAGCAGAACTGGGTAGGCTGATGCTTCCAGGGACAGAAATATTCAGAAGCCCATAGGCATAAAATGTCCTGATGTTACAGGTGTCCCTAGAGCCCAGAGCTATTACCATATCCTTCAAATCTAGCTTAAGGCTAGCACCGTTTTGGGAATAATGCCCCTGAGTTAGAGGAAAAGGAGGAGTTATCAGGATGTCACTGGAAATATGGCAGGTGCCACGTTCAGTATACCCAGAGACAAGATGGCAGAGGAGGGTTGCTCACCAATATCTGGCATTTTCCTGTCAAGTCATCTACTTTTGAAGGAACGGCAGGGGATCATGATTGTGGCCAGCGTCATGAACCAGGGGGCCGAGCAAATAATTAAATTTCTCATGCTCTCCAGGTTGCTCATATTCTGCTATGAGCTGCCCATTTCAGGTACCGGAGGCATAATCTGCACAAATACAGACTGGGGAGTGACTGGGCAGTACAGCAGAGAAGGACCTGGGGGCTATGATAGACCATAAGCTGAATGAGCTAGCTGTGTGCTTCCATTGCAAAAAAAAAAGGGGGCCAACAGCATACTGGGCTATATCAGCAAGGAGATAAGATTGCTGTCTATGCATGTATCAGGGAGGTAAACACCAGGCAATTAGAAGACTACTTAAGCTAAAGGACAATGTGGGCACAAGAACAAGTTGACAGTAAATAAGTTTAGGTTGCATATAGGAAGGTTTCTAATCATCAGCAGTAGCAAGGTCTTGGAGGAAGGGTGGCGGCAAGAAGCATAACTGTTTCAGTATGGTGCTTGAGACATCTATGAATGGGATGACGTGATGTGGGGACAGGACTGAGGTCCCTTGTAGGCTGAGGTTCCTACAATTCCCAAGACACACAGGAGGTTTGAGCAAAATGATCATTCCAAATATTATTAGTGCTCAAGTGTTATACCCAGGAGACTATTGGTACAGCAGGGAATAAAGACATGACATTACTCTTCCTTTCAAGGCTAACATCATGCAAAGTCTACTGTGCAAGCTCCTGACCAAACCTCTTCTAAATCTCTGCTATGAATGGCCTTAGACTTCACCCATACCATGGAAGAGAGAAGAGAAAATCTCCCTGACCAGCCCACTTTGTGTGAACCAGCATCCATCTCCAGCAGTCTGACCATTAGGAGTATGCAATGGAAGACTGTCAGAAGTCCACCTTTGTCTTTCCAGCCATGTGAAGCAAGACAGCCTATCCCAGTGGTTAGAGCACTGTCTTGGGACCCGGAAGATGCAGATGCTAGTTTCTGGTTGGTCAAGTAATGATGGGCAAATCGCTTTCCCATCTGTAGAATGGGAACACGTTTTCATCTTTTCAAAACACTAAGAGCTACAGAAAAATGCTGGGTATTATTTATTATCGTGTCAACTGCTCCAGCCTCAGAAAGGCAATAGCAGACTCAGTCCAGGTCAAGAAATCTGACTACTGAATTACTAGGGAGATATAAGATGTGGCTTGCATTGCTTCACACCAGGCTATTACAATGAGGTACTACAGACTCCAGAAGTACAGTGGCAAAGTAGAAGTCTTGCTCTGCCCATAGCATGACAACTTGCCATGTCTTCAGAAATGAGAGTTTGAGCCCTGTTCTGGACTCATGCTAAAGGGTCCCCACAGTTGAAGCTGTTACCCAGCTGTTAACAGCTATCTGGTCATTCAGACTAGGGTATCAAAGGCACCCAGATGCAATACAAGCAACGTTCACCCCCGGGAGGATGGACACTGGTGTATTCTAACCAAACTAGCCATATGGACCACTACCTTTGGTCATGATTAAAGCTCCTGCTTCCCAGGCGTTATGCTTTCTTCTACTAGGCTGCTTGTCCAGCAGGCAAACAGTCAGCCATCTCCATTAGCACAACTAGGACAAAAGCAATCTTGAGTCTTTTGCAACTCTAAAGAGAGAGGTTGATGAGACCATCTACACCTCATAGCTGCTGACACTGCAGTAAATCTGCCCTAGGAGAGGTTCCCTTCTCTCCATTGAGAGCAACAGCTTATCACCTCCAAACTACTGCCAGCCACCTTCTACGGCTCTGTGCTGCAGCATCGTGAGAAAAGACTCAAGGACACTCTGGGGAGACTAAATCTATGAATTGATACCTCAAGTTTGGAAGAGTATTTTATACAACTGAAACCTCATACCAATTTTGCAGGCAATAGCAAGCTCCATACTGATGATGGAAGTCACCTGTGTCCCAGAGAGTCACCATATGGGATAAATGGTATCTGTGGGGAGAACATTGCATGCACTGTGCCCAATGTTGTGAGGAAGGTCTTTATGCCAGACACATGCTAACTGATGGCAGAAAACTATAACGGGTAGAGGCCAGCGCTAGTCATAACTATGCAATGGTCCTCCAAGTTGACTCCTAGGTAGGGACTTGGATTTGGGTTCACCCACCTCTCTGTAACCTGGCTGCAATAAAGCATGATTTTTCTTTAATGCATTCAGGAATGTGCATCCATATGCAGTTACTAGAGCGAAATCTATATTTATTCTCAACTAATATGCATTCCTCATAGAAAGCATTAAAGTTCCCTGCATTTCCAGGAATCCAAGACTTCCGCACGTCTAGCTCAAAATCTTGTCAGAAGGAGAGACAATCCCCAATTACAGGAGAGTTGTCTGGCAAGCTTTCGCAGCAAGGATTTGCAAGAGATCTCATCTGATCAGGCTCCTTTAACAGTGGCCAGGGGTGAGGCTCTCACAGATCTGGCCGATTGGGACAATGTCAACTGGACAACTACAGAACAGAAATGTGCCAAACTGTTTTACACCCATTGACGTCAGTAGAGGTGCACCATTGAGGAATTTTGTCAATGATGATGATGATTATTGTTACTGCAATAGCAGATAGGAACACCAATCTTGAATGAGGACCCCATTATGTTAGAAACTGTAAGAACTCAGAACAGAAAGATGTTCCCTGCCCCTAAACACTTTTAGGTAGCTTGTCTACATGTGTATTAATATGCTTTAGGTAATGCGCATTAAATTTAGTACCTCCAATGGTGAGGTACTAGGAAAATGCACATTAGCCTGTCTTAATGTGCATTAACTGAAGAGCATTGGACATATATACATGTGCTCCAGGAGCAAGAGGCAGGGTGCTTTAATCAAAGCAGCTCCAAGACCCACTCTAATTAAAGTGCCTGGAGAGTCTTGCGTATCAGCATCCTGGCACTTAAAAATGGTGGCAAGGATGCTTTAACTAAAGCTCGTCAAACGAGCTTTTTCCCAAAGGGCAGGAAGTCAGCTGGGGTCATAGGATCCCAGCAAGATAAGCATCCAGTTTCATCTTGAAGGTGTTCAATGAAGGCGCTTGAACCACCTCCGGTGGCAGGCTGTTCCAGACCTGTTCCAGGTTAATAGCATTGGGTGCAACTTATAATAAAGTGACTTCCTGATGGCAATGATACATTTATCATGGGATCCTGAAGCTTATGACAAACTTATCAACCAGATCTGAAGTGTAGCCATGACTGCGTGAAAAGAGAAGGCTGCATTTATACACCGCTGTAGAAACAAGTGAAAAAGCACATTGCAGTCCACTGAATCAGCTGGGGAAATGTAAGCAGAGAGAATGTAGTTACCTATGCTGGAGTTTGGACAGGAGATGAGGTTTACTACAGCCAAGAGGGATTCAGAGGCTACACATGGCAGCATTATTATAGTAGCAGCAGGCAGGATTTCCACTCTCCAACCAGGACCCCGGGGTGCGAGATGCTATAAAAACTCAAACCAAACAGAATACCCCTGCTCCTAAAGTTTTACAGTCTTCTGCCTTTCGTCCCCTCAGATGAACAAAGTCCCATCTCTTCCAGAAATCACACATCCCTCCAGGGTTTCTTTCTCCAATCTGAGTACAACACCAGATGAGTCTCATGCATGATATAATTCAGTATAACAGCAGGATTTCAGGGAGGAGGGAAGCACCGACAGACTTACTCCATTCCTGCCCTAAGACCGCGGGACCCAATGCTGCTTTAATTTATGCAGGACTGGAAGGGATCACAGTGGAAAACAGCCTGGCACCATCAGCTACTACAGAAGCAAGGTGTCAGCATGATCATGTCAAACACAAGCACACCGGGAGCTCTCCTGGGAAGAATGAAGCTAATTAGCCAACGCATTTCCCACCCCTTCCCCAAACACTAGGAAATGAAGACTATTGGAAAGTAAAACGCTTTGTGGCATTTTACAGTTCACGTGACAGTAACAGGGGTCCCCACCCCACCCCTCCCTTTAATTGAAAGACAACATGTCTAATTGCAAATACCCCAGGACCAGAATGCTTGCTGGTTTCAGAGCCCTACTTTTTAATCCATAGGCCCTTGCTTAAGGAATAAATCACTTTAAAACAGAGGCAAAGTCGTTCCATCAGACTGGAGTTCAAGCAGGAAGATTAATTGTAGGAGGGAGAGGCTGGTTACAGTGGGAGGAAAGGGGGAGAGGTCTTCAAAACTTGGGTGGTGAGGATTCCCCCTTCAATTATTTGATTAAAAAGTCCCTGATTAGACTAGAGAATAATGGTCCAGTTAATGAAAGCTTTATCTTATAGCACTGTGGATGACATGCTGAACAGGTTCACTCTGATTCATTTCAATACAATATATACCAAAAAAAAAAAAAGAAGAATTCATAGCTATCAGACTGAATGGATGTTCATAATGTTACCAAGCGAATAGTAAGTACCAGCATTTCTGCAGCCCAGCCAGAAAATCTTCTTCAAAGGAGAGCCTTAGAGCTGCAAACACCTTGCAACATGCATCATTATAAACAGCCCCCTGCCCCTCCTCTTTTTTTCCCCCTTATCTCTTCCTCCTAGGCTAGTCTCTCCCTGGAAGAGACAGATCGCTGAACTGGGGAGGTTTAATCAGCCAGATCTCCAACCTTCTGCTCTACCAAGGCTGTTACAGCAAATGAAACCAGAGCACCAGGCTTTCTCCCTGGGGGAAGTGGGGAGAAAACCCAGCCCCAGCAAAAAGGCTCAGCTCTCAAGTTAACTTGATCAAACTTCAGCGGGGCTGAGGCGGGCTGGAGACGGATTCACCTACTTTTTGTGTGTAGGCTCTTTGTGCGCACAGGGAACGTGGCGGGGTGGGGGCACAAGGGGCCGTCTCAAGTGTCCAGGGCCGGGATGAAGCACGCCAGCCAGTGCCAGACCCAGACTCCTGGCGGCTCTGGGTGAACTTTTAGTATCAGGCCCTGCTTCCCCAGAGATAATAATAACAATAATAATAACCGGACAACAGAAAAAAAAATGACCATTTTGCCTTTCTGTCCAGGCCACTTTGCTCATACCTATGCCCGGCTCTGACAACAGTTCTGCTCCCACCACCCAGTACCAACTGGCGGTGCTCCGGAGCCTCTTTAAGTGGAGGGGAGACAAAGGATGGGGTGCGGGGGGAGACCAGAAGGGAAAGGATGGGATGGGAGGAGACCAAAAGGGAAAGGATGGGGAGCAGGGGGAGGCCAGAAGGGAAAGGATGGGGCACGGGGGAGACCAAAAGGGAAAGGATGGGGCACGGGGGAGAGACCAAAAGGGAAAGGATGGGGTGCAGGGGGAGGCCAGAAGGGAAAGGATGGGGTGCAGGGAGAGACCAGAAGGGAAAGGATGGGATGGGGGTGAGACCAAAAGGGAAAGGTTGGGGAGCAGGGGGAAGCCAGAAGGGAAAGGCTGGGGAGCAGGGGGAGGCCAGAAGGGAAAGGCTGGGGTACAGGGGGGATGGGGTCCAGCATCCCCAGCTGAACAAGTCGGGCACTTCTGCAGGACTCTCCGCTGCACCCATCGCAACGCCTGAATCCCCAGTGGGAAGCACCCCTTGGAGGGCGCAGCCTTGGAGGGGTGCAGAAAACTTTATTGCTCCGGAGCAGGGTGGGAGGAAGGAAGAAGAGACCCAATGCACATCTGGATCCAGATCCAGATCCAGCTGCTTCCAAGCGGGTTGACA
>NW_005842251.1:996961-1019421 GCF_000455745.1 Alligator sinensis
ATGTCCGCGCCGCTGCGGGCAGCCAGGAGCAGGGAGAGCCATGTCCAGGCGAGCCAAGCGGCTGGGAGCCCGCCAGCAACTTTTCCCATCGCTGCTGCGGGCCGAGCCGAGGAGAGAGGGGAAAGGGGAGCTGGAGAGGAGAGGGGAGCACCTCCCAGCAGCAACTCCAGGGAAGTTTCTTCGGATGCAGTCCAAAAAATAAATAATAATAATTAAAAAAATTAAAGAAAGAAGGGGAGGGAAACAGAGAGAGAGAGAGAGAGAGAAAGAGAGGAGGAAAAAACTGCTTTCTTTTTCTTTCTATCCCTCTCTCTTTATTTTTCCCCTCCCCCCCCTTGTTGCTGATCAGGCTTTTTGATGGGGTGAAAAAAAGAAAAAGCCACAACCACACGGGGGAGGAGCTGGATGGAAGTGAGAGAGAGAAAGAGAGGAGCAAAGCCTGGCTGGTGGTTTCTCCTGCCTGCTTTTGTGTCAAGTCAGAAATCGCCTCCCTCCCGCTCTCTGCCGGCAGCCCCCCGGGATGCTCGGAGCCGCTCCTCGCCCGCCCTGCATGCACACGCACCCCGGATGCCTGATGCCCCGCCGTCCCCTCCTGCCATGCCTACAGGGGGGTCTGGCACGTCCATCCGACGCCCTTAGAGACAGGCATGGCACAAGTGCAAGGAAGCCGCAGAGAAAGAAATGCACAAATCTACAACTCCAAAACGACACCTTTTTATGAGTGTAACAGAGGAAGCAGCACGCACTTTCCTGAGCTCTGCAGGTGGCTCTTTCTGGGGAGGGGGAGGCTCTTCCCTGGCTCCGTCACTCACTCCCAGACCTGTCCTTCCTACTAGACGGATGGGGGCAACTTCCCTGGAGGAGTTCCTCGGGGGTGCATGACTGGCAAATCAAGTTGGTCTAATAAAAGGCACCGGATTCACCCAAAGATCCCGGTGTGCCTATGTCAGCTACAACCAAGACCCCCAAAATCAAGCCCGGGGCACATCTGAACTTCATGGCACAGAGAGAAGCCGCTGCCCCCTCCCCTCTCCCTTGCAGGCAGCTACAGATGCTGCCACACTGTATTTAAATAAATCACTCTGGCATTGCAAAGATTCGCTCAGATTAATACTGTCAGGGAAAGGTACATGCTTTTGGACACAAATGACAGCAGCGGGTGAGAAAAGGAATTCCCACCACTGATTTATTAGGAGCCCCTGAAACTTCCCATCTTCTCAGCCAGTTTTCCCTTGTCTCTAAATCCTCCAGGATTTCTCAACATGTGGACTGTGTTCTTCTTCCCCTCCTCTCCATTTTGTTTCATTATCATTTGCCAAATATATTGCCAAACACTATTTACTTGGGGGGGGGGGGGGGGGTTTTCCCCCCTCTGACAATCCCCTAACGTTTACCCACTGCTCCACTCGTATCATAGTCCACCCCTGCACCCCCATACATTAGATAGTGTGTGTGCACCTGGACAGATAGATAGATAGATAGATAGATAGATAGATAGATATAGAAATCTATATATAGCTATCTCTCTATATATAGATATCTATATATAGATATATCTCTCTATATATCTGTATAGATATCTATATATAGAGATCTGTATCCATATATATATATATATATATAGCTATATAGCTGTATAGCTATATAGATATAGAGAGAGATCTGTATATAGAGATCTGTATCTATATCTATCTATACAGATATCTATAGAGAGAGAGAGATCTGTATCTATAGATATAGATATCTATATATAGAGATATATAGATTATCAAGATGCAGATATAGATAGATATAGATGATATCTATATTTATTTATATATATATGTTGTAAGCTTACAGGGGAATCATTGGGAAGCACAAAGTTTATTCTAGAGGGCAGCCCCTATCTGTTCATTCCCACTTATGCCAGTTTTAGTTTTCAAGCAAGTTTGCTTGTTTTTAAGCATTCTGCTCTTGTGGGGAACCAGTGTTGCCTCCTGTTTCAGTAGGAGCATGTCGCTGCTACGTTAGAAATCTCACAAAAGCTTTCATTGGTGGGGATCCTCGGGAATTCAGCAACTGATCACAAGAAAGTGAGCCTTGCATTAATTGAGGCTTAGCCCAACTCACTGTGGTACTTAAAACAATGATGAATTGTCTGCAGTCTAACCATCAGACCTCAGCTAAATGGACTGTAGACTAATTTACTTCAAACCTGCTTGGATTTCTCCTAACTAAATGGTTACTATTACTATTGCAGGCTGCCAGCAAGAATCCTAAATACTCAGACTTACTCAGCTCCTTCCATCAGTTAATCTCGAACCCCTGAGAGCTGGTTAAACTAATTCCTAGACTTCCAGACCACAGAGCCCTGATGGTTCCCTGAATGAGGAGGACTGTCTGGAGAAACATCTCCCAACAGGCAGTAAAACAGTCTATTCATTGTTCAGAAAGCAAGCAAGCTGTGCAGAGGTGGGTATTTCTTCCCCTAATTAGGAAAAGTTAAGTGGGACTTCTCCTAAAATGGCCTTTGTCTGCAGTAGAAATATGTGCGATTCACATGGCAAAGGCTGGTATACGCTAAAGAGAAAGAAGGCAAGAAATACACTGTAGACAGACCATACCGTTCTGAATTTAAGCCAGCGTGGAAGATAAGTCGAACCCACATTTTCAGGTCCTGTTTTAGGGGGAACAATCTTGTCCCCTGAATGTGTCTGTAACAACACATAGAGACTTTAACCTGCTCTTACCTTTACAAAATCCTACAATAGAATCAAATAACACAATAGGATCCAAAGGGTTAAACGCACACTCACGCACACCCACACACGCACGTGCGCGCACACAAAAAAATCCTAAATAAAAGCTGTAGTGGGGAAAAAAAATTCTGCCTAGGTATTTTCTTTTGCATGCACAAAAATACTGCAGGTGCAAAAGTCAGGACTGCTTGGGGCCAATTATAAGTCAACCCTAGATGTAAATCAACTGTGACTGGTATTGTTCTTTTGGAGGAGCCATGACCATTATTAAAAACAGAACAATGCAGAGCTTTCCCAAACAATTCACAGCTTTCCTCCTGAACGCTGGTGAATAGTACAGCAATGGACCAGGTACACTGGAGAATCGGCATTAGAGAGGTCGACGTACCCATGGCCTGTGCTTATCCATAGGTTATCCTTGCAATGGCCACCTGCCTATTAAAGTCTGATATTATTTCCAAGCTACAGCTTTATCCCACAGCCTGAGCCTACACCATCATAGGTATGATATCAGGCTTATGCCAGAAATCTTCAGCACAAAAAAGAATAACCCTCTACAGGCTGAAGAAAGCTACCACCCAAGAGAGTTGCTATCTTGGTTGGTAGCTATAATAGGCTTTTTTCCTAGTACATAGATCTACATGGAGCCATAGATAAATGCTCAGCCTGGATGGATTACACTCGAAGGCACCACTGTGCTGCTCGGGTGGTAACAGGACCCTGCTGCATGCTTCAGTGAATAGAAATGTCGGCACTCAAGACAATCACCAAGCCCCAGTGAAAACACATCAAGCGTGATACTGCGGTGGGGTAGACTGCTCCTTGCCCAGTTCCACCCTCCTGCCTTCCACCACGGCTATGTCGAACTGGATTTCACCCGGCTGCCGTCAGTGTTCACAGGCACCATGGGGCTGTACTAGGCCCTCCACTATGAGAGGCAACAGTGGGCAAAGCAGGGTCATTCATACAATCATAGGGTAAGATGGGACCTCAAGGATCATCTTCTTCAACCCTCTTCATAGATGCAGGATTTGCTATCCCTAAGTCAGCCCAGAGAGATGCCGATCGTAAACCCCCAGTGAAAGAGATTCCCCAACTTCCTTAGGACCATTGACCCACTCAACATGCACACCACAAAGCAGTAGACTGCAGTGCAAGGGCATGACTGACCCCTCAGCCTCTTTCTACTGCTCTACAGACTGAGGGAGACCCAGCGAGCACAAGCCTAGCTCCTAGGAGCGATAAGGCACTGGAGAGGAATTGGTAAGATCAACAGAGCCATGTGGAGGAGTGTACCATCTAGAAGGCTGCAACATTTCCTAAATCTAGCTGTTCCCTCTTCCAGAGCAACCACAGGGTGCATCTACATGTGCATTAACGTGCTTTTGGTAATGCGCATTAAATCTTGTACCTCCATTGTGAGATACTAGGAAACTGTGCTGTAGCCGGTCTCAATGAGCATTAACTAAAGAGCACAGGACATTTATAGATGCTCTAATTAAAGCGCCTTCAATGTCATGTGTATCAGCATCCCCACGTTGAAAAATGGCGCTGGGGTCACTTTAAATAAAGCTTGTTTGACGAGCTTTAGTTAAAGTGCCTCCACCACCGTTTTTCAGCATAGGGACACTGATGCACATGACGCTGAAGGTGCTTGAATTAGAGCATCTATAAATGTCCCATGCTCTTTAGTTAACATGCATTAAGACCGGCTAGTGCCGTAATTACCATGCTCCAGCAGACTCAATTAATCAATTATTAATGTAATTACAGCGCGTTGGAGCAGACTTGATTAACCGAGTCTGCTGCAGCATGGTAATTACAGCGCGTTGGAGCAGCATGTGTATAGGCGCCTACAGTTTTTAAGTGACACTTAATGCACCTTAGCCTATTTTAATGCACATTAACTAAAAAGCACAGTTTTTAGTGACGCTGTAAAGCGCAGGTGTAGGCACACCCACGAACTCCAAATCACAGTTCACCCATGGACATTTGGGCCTGAGGCACTTGCCATGCTCAGATTATTTCTATCCAGCTCAACAGGGCTGCACCTTTCACCGAACCCCAAGACCTTACAGCCGGGATCCCCGAGGCTCTGCACAAGTGTGGGGGTCCCAGCATGAGCCCAGGACTGTAACAAAACCAATTTTTTGAGCACTCATCATTTTCGTACTGAGCTGAAGTGAGTTCCCTTCTCAGACTTTAAAAATAACTCTTCACAAAAAGATCAACATTTACAGACAGTTTTAACACTGATGACTAATAATTGAGGATACAGCAATCGTGACGGGTTTTCTAGCAGCTCCTTTTCACTCACACACACATCCACGCGCACACACAAAATGACAGTTTTTGACCATAATTACCATGAACACATCTTTTCCTGAAGACGTTCTTGGTGTTCCACTCTCTAAATAAAACAGGATGTAATTATGCCATGTCAAAACAACCATTCCCAAGTGCCCCTCATTTCATTAAACAAATGGAAATGATTTATTTACCCTGCTTTTCAATAGGATTAATATATTTGGGACACAAGTACCATCTAAAATAGATCCCAGGGCTTCAAAACAGGATTAGTCCTTTTCATCTCTGAGAAAGATCAGAAACAAGTTCCAGCCAGGACTTTAAACAGTTTAAAATCAGTCCCTCTCTGCCACTGGATTTCATTTACTTAACTCAAACTATTTTGGGGAAAGTGATTGCAATATTTGACTATTTAGCATTAATAACTCCTCTGAATGAATTAACATGAAAGCTTCCTAGTTATTCTGAATAATCAAATTTGAATCAGTGCCCTTCCCAAATTAGACTGCGTTGATTTTAACTGTAGTTTCCATGAGGCTGCGAGTCTGATGAAAAGTAGCTTTTGTTCCCATTAATATTAACAGCAAGGGCTTTTAGTTCTTTTGCTCCCTCTTGCTGCCACCTGTTGCATACATTGGGCTTTCAGGCAAGCTTAAAACAGCGAGGAAGTGTCGATTTATAATTTAAAGAGCTGTTTTGCTTTGCTGAGTCCTCTGATGGAGATGTCTAGATAGGAATTCAGCTGGCAAGGAAAGCCTGAGATGTGGGTGCTAGGAAGATTTTCTAAACCGTGTCGTGGTTAGGTCTAGATAAGCGGTCCGCAAGTGCAACCTGTGCTGGGCATTTCAAAAGCTCTCCCCTTTTGTTTAAGCACTTTAACCGCAGTTGCCATAAGTGGCTCCCACCAAAGCCACTGGGATCTGCTGGGCACTTTGGAGCGTGTTGTGCCCAGTGAGTCACCTTCTTATCTGCATGCAAAGCATGTTGGCATTGGCAGCAGAGCTCACACCTCTGGAACAGCCCCCTTCATCTCCCTTTTGATCCCAGCATCGTTGACTTGCAATGGCACATTAATGAATTGTGAGTGTTTAATCTGTAACATGCAAAAGACTTATGGGAATCATCGTGGGACATTGCAAAAGACAAAAAACCCCAAAGAATGTATTTATCTGGACAAAGTCAGGAACGTGTACAAGCACCCTGCTTTTCTTGCAGCTGCTAAGTCTTGTTGGGCCAGACTTTGAACAGGGTTGCATGCCCATTGTACTTATATCAGACATCCCAGGCTCCTGCCTCTTTACCAGACACATATTCACTGAGGTTGGCATTACAGAGGACATCACTCCTCTTGTGTCCCGGAGACGTCTATTGGCACTGAGACCACTAGTCTCAAAGACATTCAGGTGCCTGACTGCCACTGGTTTTAATGAGATTGAGGCACCTTTGAAGCGCTGGGCCTTCGTATCTTGCTGGCTAGTCTCTCTGCTGAGATTCACAGTTAATAGTTTTCTCTTTACAGGCTGTGGCAATCTAGGAAACTTGGAAACCTTCCCTGAAAAGATGGTCCTTCTGTTGTTATTATTTGCGGTACAATAGTGTCTGGAGCACATTGTGCCAAGCACTGCACATATGTCTCGCAAGACACATTCTTGCCGCAAAGCACTTAGGATCTAAGTATGCAAGGCCGAAGAAAAGCTAGGAGGGAAAGCAGGCAGAGAGTGGAGCAGTGACTTGAGCAAGGTCACCTAGCAAGCCAGAGACAGGGCTATAGACTTGCTGTCCTGAGAGCAAGTCCGGGGTCCTACTGATGGGACCCTGCTCCCTCCTGTAGGACTCCCAAGTGATTGCATTTCCCATTTTTTTTGTGCTTTCTTCCAAAGGGTGACTTGATGCTATGGAGTTTGCCTGCTCCAGGCTGGCTCCTTTCTGTACGGACAAGCATGAATTCGTCTTGGCTTGGTTTATGGCAACTATTATTTTCAGACGTTCAAATGCTTCGGCCGGTTAATTTGTTCTGTCCAGTATGGTTTTGCCAATGCATCCATTGCCTTTTGCTTTCCTCCCCTGCAGCTCCTCCTCCCCTGTGGTGACAGCGTTTCTCTTCTTGTGTTGAACAGGCTTGTTCCTTCCGTCGCTATCTAGCAGATCGGCATTTTGAAGCGTGCATGTCAAATGTAGGTGATATCCTCCCGTGAACAATACATATCATCCAAACCACCTCCCATAGTCAACAACCGCTTCAAGAATGTAAATCTTAAAAGCCTAAGAGGCACGCAAAATCATTTGTATTTTCTCGTCCCCCTCCCTCCCCACACACCTTCTTTTTTTTTTTTCCCAGAGATTACTGAATTTTAGTCGTCATTGAAGAAGTAGGCTGACATTTTATCAGCTCTGGGTTTATTTGTATTGACAAGACAATAAAAATTCTTGTCCATCACTGTCACCTTTAGCTCTTCACTTGACTCTGGAAGAGTTTAATGGAGGTGAGAAGAGAGAATAATGATGAAAAGAAAAGATTACAAATGTAATGGCCTGTGAATGCTGTTTTCAGTTTGTCATTGTTACTGATGGCATTCCCTTCCCCCCGTACCCCACCTGTGTTTGCCATTTGATTTCTCCTTGCCTCGAGGGGGCACAAAGTATAATTGCTAGGTGCAAAAAAAGAAGTTTCTGCTAAAAGGGGGAGGGGGGGGAAATCCCTTTTCTCTCATAATTCATATAAGAGTAAAGATAGAGGGGAAAGGACACTTGAGGTTGTTTGCTAATGCGAGCCTGCACTTGCTGAATGTCCTTTATCCCAGGACTGAAAAAATAGACAGGAAAAGCTTCTGCATGGCGAGAGGGTAGAAATCCTAGCACAATCTCCATTCTGCATTGCTGTTGCATCACTTCCTAGCGGCAAGAAATGTGGTAGGATGAGAGAAGGCAATCAGGACTCGCAGTGGAGATGATATCTTTTATTAGACCAACAAGATTTTTGCAAAAACATTTCTTTTTTTGCAAGCTTTCAGGCACAAACACCCTTCATCAGGCACTGGAGAAAAGATTGTAGGTCTCCTGGGTAGAAATGACAGTTCATATTTCATATGATTTCACAGAGGGGTCAATAGATGGAAAACTCCTCTAGGCAGGCAGTTCATAGCTGGGATGGAGCCTCTCACCTCCTGCGAGGATCTGTGATGATGGAAATTACCTTGCAACAAAGGCAGGATCTCAGGTTTCAGGTGGTCACAGTTGCTTCCTGCTTGGGAAAATAGGAAGATTTCATTTTTTTTAAATGGCTAAAATTCAATATCTTCCATGTGTCGGGTATCCAGGTTGTAGCCATATGGGTCTAGAGGAAAAGGCAAACCGGATGCATAGTAGAGATGATATCTTTTATTAGACCAACAAGATTTTTGCAAAAAAAAAATTCTTTAATTGCAAGCTTTCGGGAACAAACGCCCTTCATCAGGCATTGGCGTAGGTCTCCTGCCAAGCCCATCCCCCTGCACCCTTGCCAGGAGAGCCTTCTTTTGATGTTGGTGTCGTGATTGTCATGGTCCGATGAGGAAGGTGTTTACATTTAATGAGATCCTTGGTTCGTGAGAGCCTGATTGACTGCTTGTTTGCTGGAACAAAACAGAGGGACATCTCTGCTTCTGCTTGCAGTAGATATAGCAGGCCACCTCTAAACTAGAGTAAGGATGGATTAAGAGTCAGTGGCAGAATATAAATTCATGGGACAGGCAGGTGAGAATGGGAAGTGGGCGACTGCTTCAGTGTTGCCAACATTGGTGCTTTTAATACGAACTTCAGAATATTCACCATTGTTCTCAAAGCCCCAGCTCCCCAAAAAACAAAGCCACGTTGCATGCAAACTGGGGGTTTTTTCGACTCAGCCTTCCTAGTTGGGAGAGAGGACTGAAAACCCCCTCCTCGAATTTCGAAGCCCAGAAGACAAATGCAATGTGTGCATGCAGATATTCATAGCCTCGTTAGTTTTCTACAGATCTCATGACACTTCAGAGCTTGACCATTGTTCTGTGAATACTTGAGGCGGACAGGCCTCTTGTTTCTCATCAGCACACTGTTAGAAGAAGGTATCCTGCCCCAAAACTGGGGTCATGCAGCATCACACACATCAGGACAAACTATTGTAGATAAAGAGTGTATTCCTTGAAAAATGTAGTTATATCAAATGGCATTGTGAGTCCATGCCGAATTTAGCAAAACCACTGGAAAAGCCAAGGATTTCATTCTGACACATTCAAAATGTTTCAGGTTTTTGCTCTGAGACGATCTTTCAAGACCCAGCTTGCTAACATTGACTTTAAACATGTCATATATCTTGACTTCAGAAAAGCCTTCGATCTGGTATCCCATGATCACCTCTTAACAAAACTGGCCAACTGCGGCCTTGGGTCCACCACGATCCGCTGGCTGGGGAACTGGATCCGTGGTTGGACCAGAGGGCGGTGGTTGATGGAAGTCAATTGTTGTGGTGCACGGTCACCAGTGGGGTCCCCCAGGTCTCTGTCCCTGGAAACTACATTGTTCAACATCTTCATTAGTGATGTGGACATTGGAGTTAGAAGCGGACTGGCCAAGTTCGCCGATGATACCAAACTTTGAGGTAAAGCATCGACGCCTGAGGACAGGAGGGTGATCCAGGCTGACCTCGACAGGCTCAGCAAATGGGCGGACGAGAACCTGAAGGTGTTTAACACCGAAAAATGCAAGGTTCTCCACCTTGGGAGGAAAAACCTGCAGCATCCTTATAGGCTCAACAGTGCTACACTGGCTAGCACTACAGATGAAAGGGACTTGGGGGTCATGATTGACCACAAGATGAACATGAGCCTTCAGTGTGATGCTGCAGCTAGTAAAGCGAGCAAAACGCTGGCTTGCATCCATAGATGCTTCTCAAGCAAATCCCAGGACGTCATTCTCCCCTTGTACTCGGCCTTGGTGAGGCCACAGCTGGAGTACTGCGTCCAGTTTTGGGCCCCACAATTTAAAAAGGATGTGGAAAAGCTTGAGAGAGTCCAGAGAAGAGCCACGCACATGATCAGAGGTCAGGACAACAGACCTTACAACAAACGGCTGAGAGCTATGGGGCTCTTCAGCCTGGAAAAGTGCAGGCTCAGGGGCGATCTGATCGCCACCCGTAAGTTTATCAGAGGTGTTCACCAGGATCTGGGGGAACGATTGTTCACCAGAGCGCCCCAAGGGATGACGAGGTTGAACGGTCACAAACTCCTCCAAGACCGTTTCAGGCTGGACATAAGGAAGAATTTCTTCACTTTCCGAGCCCCCAAGGTCTGGAGTAGCCTGCCACTGGAGGTGGTTCAAGCACCTACACTGAACACCTTCAAGAGAAACTTGGACACTTATCTTGCTGGGATCCTATGACCCCAGCTGACTTCCTGCCCTTTGGGCAGGGGGCTGGACTCAATGATCTTCCGAGGTCCCTTCCAGCCCTAATGTCTATGAAATCTATAAACTATTATTCAAAGAGTAGAAATGAAATGAAGAATTTTACTGCAGATAAAGCAAAACTTTTCAGGCAACCTGAATAGATTTGGGGGTGAGTGGCCAGAGGATTTGGTTTTGTTTGCCTGAGAGATTCAAGTCCACCCTTTCCCCAGCCTAATCTTCTAGTTTGGGTAACAAACCAAGATAAAAACCAATTATTCTGCCCACCTGTGCCCATTGCCAATATGCCGTGTATCACCAGGGGCCTGGCATTAAATGCACTCCTTTTTCAGGGCTCTCAGCAACACGGGAAGCTCAGCCGTTGGGATGCTTGCAGAATCAGGCTTTATAATTTTAACAAATAGATGTAGATACTGCCGAGCTCCATTGTGCAGTTTCAAGAGGGGCTCTGCAAAAAAAAAAAAGGATTCTTTCTTTTAGCACCAAATCACAAGACTTGCTTCAAGAGCAACATGAAACCCACCATAAATGGAAACGACGTCACGATAGTCTTTTCCATTTTCTCTGAATCCAATTTAAAGAAAAGCTTCCTGTCACAATGGTGACACCCAGAAGCTCCCATCTGATGCATGAGACCTGGGAAATGAAACTGGATACAACTGAAAAGCTGAATTTCAATGTGCAGGCAGAAAAGCAAACAAATAGCTCAGGAGCTGAAAGAAACTCAGAGTAATGCAGCCATCCAATAGATAGACTGAAAACTTCCTTATCAAACTTTGCCTTGCATGCTCTAGATAAGCTTCAGTAGACTTCAGTGGTGCTAAGCTTTCACCCATAATCTGTGCATGAACTTGTGTGTTAATACTTAACATCTAGATCTGCATTAGGTGAGCAAGGGGAAATAATTCCATTTGGATACATCTTAAAATCAGAGGAAATCTTCATGCACGTTGCGATAAATTTGTCCGATGCTGCTTTGGTCCCTGGATTTCACGTGCCAAATACTTACATCAAAAACACTGATGTAAGGCCAAATTTCAACCCGCTAGGTTTTCTCTTTGCTTGGAAATTTATGGCAGCTCAAACAATTATAAACCTGTTTTGCCTTTGTTTTTATGAAGTTCAAAAGTCTGTTTTTTGAACAAGAGGATCCTGCTTTAATATGACCTAAATTTCCCCATGTAGAAAACTGTGTATATTTTTGCATATGTGGATCAAACTGAAGAGGATGGGAGTTTTGCCATTGACTTCAATGGGACAGGGCTTTCTAATGAGGTCAGCAACACCATTTATTGCAACTCAAAAGCCAACATTTCCCACGGCAGTTTCTCATTCAATGCAGCGGGAGGAATACAGGCTTGCACATACCACCCTGGGGTAGCTTGCAGCAAATATCGACTTCTTATTGGTAACCACTGTCTATCTCAAGCGTGTCTCTCTCCACCCCAGCACAACCTTCCTTCCCGGCTCAGATTCTCCTGAGCAGTTTAGCTCATTTAAATGGTAGATACAGCTCCCTGCTCTCCAGCCACGTTTCCCTATCAGACCTTCAAATCCTCGCTGTTATTCTGCACAGTCTTGACACTCATGGGACATATTGCTTCCCCCTAACATCTGTGCTGCAGAGCTCTTTGAGCCAACAAACCATCATATTTTCTTATTTAATTTGTTCTTCTGCCACTTCTGAGAGGAGGGGAAAAAAAGGATAAAAACCCCAAAATGGAGCCGGCGGATCGCTTCTTAGCCACGGGTAGGTCATCTCTCCGCAAAACTTCCTTTTCGGTTCCTTATTGCAGTACACTACATACGATGGATAAACTGGCATAATTATTTTGATTGGTGGACGGTCAACACACTTTTAATTAGATCCAGTGGGAATTTGGACAGGACAGTTTGATACGTGCGGGAAGAATTATTGTTTGTTTGCCACCGAGTCTTCTGGAAAATATGCCGTTGTTTGCTCCTCTTCCCGATTTCATCCCGGCCCTTCTTTTCTTACCTTGGCTCCCTTTGGCCTCAGGGGTTTCCAGTGACACCCGCTTCTCCCAAAGCGGCTGCTGTTAGTCTAAGCACTTCCAAACCAAGGCATTGGTGGGCCAAGCAATGCTGGTTCAAAGGAACATCATGCCATTGATCCCTTTTGCCTCCAAGGGGCAATGGACCTGGAAGCGGCGATTGGCATCAACTCTTCCACCGGCAACACAGAAAAGGGAAGGCATGAAGCACAGACAGCTCTAGAATTAGACTAATGTATTAATATTATTAACATATATTTCTTATGTGGAAAGGTGGTGCTGTCAGAAGCTAAATTTATCCTAATGTCCAAAAATACCCGGCTAACAAATTAACGGAGAAGAAGAGGGTGGAAAAAGAAAGAATGCATATTGATTTTCTAAAAGAAGGCTGGAACGCTCTTTTGCAATTAGCGGGTAGCATTAGAGAGCAATCCAGCTGGAAAGAAACAGCTAAGCAGTCTGGAGCTCTGCTTTCGGCACTTTTTCCAGCATGATTTGCTGTTTTTTCCATCTTAACTTGTTAAAAAAAAAAAAAAAAGGCAAAAGCAGATCTCCTGCTGGTTGTACATTATCTCAGGACTGGCTCCAAAGATGCTGCATGAACTTCTATTACTAGGTGGATCTGGCCTCAAACATTTGAGACCGGTTATGGTAACAGTTCCTCAGTCTAACATGGGAGCTTATACCTTTCACTTGTAAAGCACTTTATAAAGGGAGGCCATTATTATTAGCACCCTTTTTACAGATGGGGAAACTGAGGTCTGGAGATGGAAATGACCTGGACTTACTAGCTTTGCCACTGACCTGCTGTAAGACCTTGGGTAACTGAACCTATGTCTCCGGAGTCCCAAGCAGTGCTATTGCACATTTCTATCAGGTAATTAAATAGCAATACTAAGATTTGTTGGCTTTGACAGGTTTCTTTCTATCCATGTACCTCCAGTCTTATGAGAAGAGTGAGATAATGTTAACCTGAGCAGGAAACAGAGTTGCGAAAGGTGAAGGGATTTGCCCAAGGTCATACAGTGAACCAGTGGCAGAATTATAATAGCTCTTCTAGGACTTTAGTAACTCTTTGGACAGCAGTGGGGATGACAGGTATACAGCTCTGTGTTCCTGGGGCCTTTCCTCTGTGCACCTCACCACTGCACATGAGGACGCAACATCAATCCCAGAGAACCATGCCACCCTAACAAGCTAAAGGCAAAATTGTCCTCCTTGGCTGCTGCAAAAACCTCTCCAAGCACGTGCTGTTGAGCAAAACTATGTGAACTGTACCATGGTTTGCAACATCTTCATTTGCTCTTAACATTTTCCACCTCTGAAAAGGTATCTCGTTAGGGAAAGGCCATGCCAGGGGTTGAAGTGCAGGGCAAGATGCTGCCATCAAGTCCTACTTCATCATAGGACCCCCAGCCCCAGAAGATACCTTGATTTAGGACAGCCCTGGGCTCAGTGGGCTTGGCTGACTTCTCTTGAAGGAGCCCAGGCATAAGGTAATGGCACAAGCACTGCTTTCCCTTCCTTGATGGGGGATCTTTCTTTGGGCATAGCATCTTTCCAGTTTGATGCCTCTTGAACCAGCAGCAGGGATGAATCAAACCTCTGATCCTTTAAGCAGCCAAGAGAAGACAAGGGAGCAGCAGGTGGAGCTGAGGACATGGCAATTCTTCCGTAAAGAGGATGTGATGAAATGTAGAAGGAGACAGGCCCGACTTACTCCACTGTCTGTAACATGCCTGCACGTGACACAATGATACACCTAATTTCCTCACTGTCCTGTCACCCTTCCCAGACTCTTTGGCCAACACTAGCCAACACAGGCTGTCACCCCTCGGTGTTATAGGACATTGCTGGTTCAAGCCTATGCTACTGGGTGGCCTAAAGCAGCAATGCAATGGAGTCAGAAGATTAAGAGGAAACAAAGCACTACACAGCTCCATGCCACAAAGAGAGGAGCAGAATGAGGAAAGCCAAACAAGGAATATTTAACTCGCTGACTCCACATACAGCAGAAGAAAGGCTGTTCCCTCCAGCCTGCCACCCCATACCACTTTTTTTGGATAGATTTTAGTGCTCATGGCAAGTGTTGAACTAGCTGCCCAAGAGACTGAAGTCATCTATCACTGAGCAGATACAGCCTGACGGGCTTTGTCGGTATTACCTACCAAAGGGCCATAATCCTTGCCTCAGGGAACCACCTCCCAGGGGTGTGAGAGCTATTCAACCTCTGCTTCCAAGAAGTCTTACCTCTCTGCCGAGGCTGCCATCCAGATTGCTAATAAGTACTAATTGTAGCTGTGGTTTTGCTGATCCGGACACTGGGTTATAAACAAAAGGCAGCGTAATCGCTGCTGGGACCAGGAAGATCTGCAGCTGACCCGCTGCGCATCTCCTGAGTAGGTCTCTGTGCCTCTCTTTCCTTCCCACTTTCTGTCCTATTTCACTGATCAGGAATTTTCTCTTATTATGTATGACCCTCAAAGCGATTCAGTCCTCTTGGCTCTACTGGAACATCAACATGTTAATTAATGCTAAGACTCAGATAGCCCAGATCAAATCATGTATGCCTGGCTTGACAGCAAGGACTAGCAATCACTACACACCTCAATTTTGGTTTTGCAATGGGTGGAGTGCGACAGCATCCACGCAAGGCATTGACCACCGTCTGCTTTTCCACATTTTCAGCGGAAGTCTGCTCTCTTGCGAGTTGCTCTTTTCAGCTGATTAGCTAGGATTTGTGCCTCGGATAAACTCTGCTGAGGAAAGCAACAGCAGGGCTTATGTAAACAGCAGCATCCAGAGCAGGGGAAAAATGTTTCCCAGAGTGCTCAGAGAAGCCTAAGTAAGGAAATTTCATGTGGGTATCAACCAGATGCAGCACATTGCAGGGCAGAGTTCAGAAAACGTAGAGGATCCCTTGTTTCTGGCCTTTGGGTGCACAGGTCTAATTTGGCTCTTTTGCAGACAAAGCGGAACAAAAGGTAGGTTAAGTCACCTGGTTGGAAGAGGTAAAGTCATAGCAAAATTGTGGCTAAAGCCCAAACATGCTGACTTATGTGGTAGTTTTATCCTGATATTGAGGGTTGACTTTGAAGCCAACCTCAGGTAGACTGAGCCAAGAGCTACTGTTCTCTATTGCCTAGCGTAGCTTGCAGCCCGCACCAAAGCTGTCCATACTTTGCTCCTTGGTTTCCCCAGGCTCCCGTGCTCTGAGCAAAAGCAGAGTCCTTTCATCTTCAGGCTACTTATTTCTTGTTCCAAGTTTGTCTACTTACTGGCAAAGCAGAAAGAGGGTGCGGAAGGGACAGAAAACAAAAACACAGCATGGTGGATTTGCCTTTTAAAACTTCCTACACTCAAGGCCTGTGGGCCTGGGCACCTTCCAAATGCTGCAACGAGGGGCAGGCTTGGACGTGAGCCGTGCCCCTATTCTGAAGTTCAGTAAAGCTCCCAAACCCAGAGGGCACCAGGAGTTGAGCTTAAGGGCTGCAGTGCCGATGCTCAGCAAATACAGACTTGAGGACAAGCATAAAATTCAATCCTAAGAGCAGGGACAGCAATGACACATAAACCAGTATAAATGATCAGAAATCGGTTCAAAATGTGTAACACAACAGAAGTTCAGCGCACATATACCACTTTCAAAATGGCCAAAACTGGTTTAAGATAAACCTGGGTGGATGTAGTATCAGACTTCACTGATTTAGGTTTAATCAGTTTACTGAACTTCTGTCCCAGATCCCCTCCAGATTCAAGTTAACCCAGCATCCCAGGATGCTCTACACCTCCCCTGCAAGCCCCGTCCTCCCCGCCCCATCCTCACATGGTGGCTGGGCTAGCCTTGGCCCAAACTCTCTGCTCCAGCTGAGCAGGGAGGTGTGCTCTAGCGCCCCCAGACTTCTGGCTTGGGCCATTGCAGGCATGTGGCCGTATTTCCAGAATCAAATGTGAATGTTTGTTCACTTGCTTATTGGTTCAATGTACGCAGCTTAGACTAACCTGTGAACATTGAATCAATTCAGCCTCAAGCTTTTTGACTATCTGTACTTAGCCTAAGCGTCCATGGAGATATAGCTACAACCCTGTACTCCCATTTCATACGGTTACCTAATGCAGTGTAACATGTACAATGAAAGTCAGGCAGAGTATTTCGCCTTTCCTATAGTATGTAAGCGCACTCCTGCAGCCTCGGTGCCGCAACAATATATAACTACTATAAAACTATAAGTATATAACTGCACACTATATAAATATAGTAACTGCAGTAGGTAGTGCATCAAGGTAGGCATTTATATGGCCCCTATTACCATGCTGTCTGCATGCCTCGGAATGTACAGCACATCTATGATACAGGGAATTGCGATTATCCCCATTTTACAGAGGATTGAGTCAGAGGATATGTCCACACGTCACCATATGGTGATGTTGTTACTGCACCGTGTTTTAGGACTTCCTTTTGGAAGTAAAAAAATATGACACAGTACCCGTACTGCATCGTACCAGCAGTGCATGGGAAGATTTCCCCGCTATGTTACTGTAGCGGTGCTCTATAAGTGGGGCGTGCACGGCTACAACATCATAGCCAGTGATCACGTGTAGACTCATGTGATCGCTATGCCACCATAGCACGCCATACAGCAACGTAGCACATCGCTAGCTCATCATAGGGAAATGTATAGACGTACCTACAGAGACTTAGATCCTAAATAGAAGTATTCAGGCACCTACTTTCATCAAAACAAAGGGAGTGAAGCACCTCCATCCCTTTGAGAATCTGGATCAGAGTAAATGCAAGGTTTTTTAAAGGTACCTCCCAGGAGGGATAGATAGGAAAACTAGTAGGATATACAAGCCCTCTAGACACCTACCTCCCATGGAATTCAGTAGCAGTTAGGTGCCTAATAAGATCCAAGACACCTAGTCATTGATCCACACCTTTAAACATATAAATACCCTTTAAAAATCACTTAACATATCTACAGCAGCAGAGAGGATTGAAGATGAGTCTCTCAAATCTGAGATTAGCTCCTTCACCACTGGACCATCCTTTGCCAATAGCAAAGATTTGTTTTCATTTCATTTCAGAGTCTGAGGTGAGACAAATTATTCTGAAGCATAAGTAAGTAAAAAAATAATAACTTGGCAGAGTTCATGGAAAGACACCAGCCCCCTTTTACACTTATGCAGCTACTGAAACTGTGCCAGATATTTCTACACACTGTTTTGCATTCATTTCAATATATAAATTCTTATTTAGCAGATATTTATTTAGCTATCACTGCAGTTTTCCTGAAAGGGGCTACCAAAGGCCTGGGGAGAGTGACAGAAACACTAGCTTCTTCTGAGAAATGATATGCCCTGAAGTTATACAGTATATTTGGAGTCTGGAGACAAATCTTAGGTCCTGAGTTTATTCATGGGGCCTAATAGCTGCTTTGATAATTATGTGCATGGGAATGAAAAACAAATCCTTCAGATTAAAAAGCATAAAGAAGGCTGGTTTGGATTAACATGATCAGCTGAAAGCATCAATTTGATTCTTGGTATATCTATAATTTACGGAACCGCAAAATAAACATACTGTATCGTTCTGCAGCCGAGGGCTCCACACTGTAAATATTTCATTACGTTAAAAATGTATAGTTAATAAATATGTGTTTTAGTATCCAGCAGAATAAAGTTTTAAGCAGTACAATAAAATAGTTTCTTTCTTCTCCACGATTTTTCTCCTTCTACCGTAGCCCAGGTGAACGGAGAACACGCCGCCATCTGTTGGACATTAATGCAACTGTACCATGAGCTACTGATTCTTGGGAGTGTAAGAAGCCCTCATATTCACGCAAGGAAGGAATTGCACTCACTAGTGACACTAAACTCTGGTACTCGAGCCCACATTCACACAAGGAAGGGACTCTCCGCATCCAGACTCCTTCCTGATCTGGTGCCATGAGCCTGTGCACCAGATTGTCACTGGAAGTTATTGAGGCAAAGAACTTAGCAAGGCTCATGATGAGATTGAAAGAACATGAATCCCTCCAGAGATTCCTGTGAACACAAATTTTGGGAGGTATTTTAAACTACATGGAAATTGTGAGCTACCCAGTTCTTTAGAGGTTAGACCTCAAGAGAAGAACTAACCGAGGACACAGTTTGGGCTGCATTTACCTCCTGGGAGGACTTTTTAAACCTTTCCCTGTGCTTCTTCTGCTGGCCGTGGTCAGGAACATGATGCTAGATGATATGAACCACCATCGTGACCCCGTCTCACAATCCCTGTGGTTTTGCCTTGAAATTCAACTGCTTCCCTGGCCCAGGACAAGCTCTCCCAGGCTCCATGAATTTGGTATCTGCGCAGCAGGGTCTAGTGGAAATTAGGAGACCTGTGAAGAGCATGAGGGGCTGGAAGTGAGTTCACGTCATATCGATCATTCACCTTTCACTCCCCACCAGCTACCTGGACAAGACAGAGCCTGTCCTGTTCTGTTGTTGTGCCCTGAAAACGGCTTCTGGATTCCCAGCTCTTAACAACTGTAGCAGGTTGTGGAGGTATAGAGCTGCCGTGGGAAGCACCCGTCCCCCAGGAGATGGGGGATTGTTGGTGGAGCCTGCAGCCTACTTGGCAGTGAGCATGGTGGGCGACCTGCCTGGAAGCAACCCTCCTGAAGGCTTCCTACCCGGGAGTCTCATTTTAGCTGGTTTTTCTGTGGGAAGTGACAATCTAGCCCATGGAAGCCAAGATTTCCCGAGCAATTTTCTGACCTGGATTTAGCTAATCTGGCTGTTTGATATTGTAACACTACCCTATAACTACCGACCTATCCAAATTGAGGAGGCAGACAGCCAATTTTTCAAGCAGATCCACAGGGCTGGCCGTCATTTTTGTGGTCCTGCCATACACTTCTGATTGTTTGAGGACCCCCAATGGCCCTGCCCTTCATCACTAATTGGTTGAGAGAGCTATCTATCATATGGTCCCACCACTCCATTGGCCAAAAGGGCTGTTGATCCCCCCTCTCATCATTGGCTGAATGAGAGGGGTGGGGCCACAATACAGGAAGCCCTCTCAGCCAATCAGTGGCAAGGGGAAGGGAGGGTATCTGGCTGCTCTCCTTTACACTGGCTTTCCCACCTTCCCCCCCGCCTCACCTCCCTTTCACCCTGGCAAGCATCTGGGTTGCCGCAGCCATGAGGACCACTGGTTCCCACTGGGGAGCCAGCATTTTATTTTTAATATTTTTTTTTTCACAGATTTCACGATCATTGCCCAAATTCACAATTTCCATGAAACTGTGAATTCATGAGTAGATCCCTACCTATAATCTTCAGTCAGTTTATATGAATAGCCTTCAAACTACGGTCCATAAAGCAGTTTCTGTCTGGTCCCATCATGCTGGCCTCAAGCACCAGGCTCTATGGCACACACAGTGCATTGCTATAGAGGACACTGTGACAGGGAGCACTCCTGGGTGGCCGGAGCACCATCTGGTAGTCAAACAAGTCCTGCCCCACTAGAGTCTACCAAGGGTCCACCTTCTCTGTCACCCGGCAGACCTTGATGTTAGCTGTATGACACTTTTTGGGAGCCTGTCCCCACAGACTGTAAGTCTGGACCCACTAAGTCTAGTTCACTTTGCACAGCTGGACATCCTAGTCCGACGTGTGTCAAGGTACTCCGATTTCACCAGCTCAGGGTCCTACTGTAGGGTCATACTGGTCTTGTTTTCATAAGGTGGTCTGTGGTTGCAGTATGAGTGAGGGGGGTGGAAAAGACATTTTTTAAACTCTTTGGACAAATGGTTGGCTGCAAATGTACAGAAGTGGATACGATAGCCTGGGAGGCTCCTTCAAGTCCTATGTTCCTAGGTATCCAAACTCACCTTGAGGCATGAATGGTAGAATATGAATTCTGTGCCTCATTGGCATCTGTGCCTCTAGGCACTGATCATGGCCCTGCTGGCCCTAAACATGCCCTAGGGTCACTAATTGTGGCCCCAGCCTCCTCCTTAGTTATACCCATGCTTTTCAGGTCTTACTCCAAATCCATTCACCAGCTCCGTGACCCACAGAGGGTCACTGCTTTCATCCCACTTGGTCCCTGACCTTTGTAGGGCCGAAAGCATCAAGTGCCTTCTAGGCCCCTTCTGTGACCTCCACCCACACCTGTAGCCATTCCCCCCGTCAAAGCACAAACACGAATCACCCAGTTCCTAAACCAAATTTACCCCCTACCTTGGGTTCTCTCCCAGCCTTCCCAGCCTGTGTTTCCCCCCATGGAGCAGCTTAATCTGGCTGGATCTCCTCTCGCTTCATTGCCAGGGTCTGGCCCCAGAACTGGGTTTATCTACCTCTGAACTCCACCCCTTCCAGTCCCTTGTCTCTAGTCCTCATCTCAGCAGGCCCAGGGGGGTCTCCTTAATCCATTAACAAGCTTGCTCCCCTCCTGCCACTTATTCAGTTGCTTTACAGGCTCCACTGAACGGCTTTGCTGGGGTTTCTCTCACAACACACAAGCATCCACTGCAGCCTTGCAGCACCTCTCTCTGTTCTGCGGCTGCTTGCTAATCGGGAGTTTTGCTCCTCCGAGCTACAAAAGTCTGATTTTTAAAGGGATCCTGGCCTACTCCCTTGTTCTTCATCCCTCTAAAGGTAACAGGGCCAAGGGCTCCCTGTTACAGCACCCAGGGCAGCCCTTTCCAAAGCAAGTGGGGTCATCTGATCCCAGCAGTGCTTCCTGCCCAAGTGCAGGATGATCAGTAAGGTCCCTTCCAGCCCCTAACAACTACAAAACTATGAAATTATGAAACCTCAGTGCAAGGTCCTGCCCTTCTCTTCCCAACTTGTGGTTGACCTATAGCAAAAGCCTTTTAGCTCTCCGTCCCATGGAAGACAGCTCCTAAATGCAGCGCTCTAAGATAGATGCCTGGGTACGGATGTAGTCCTGTGCAACGAGGCACCCAAAATGCTTTTTGATTACAATGGTCAGTGGAAAACATGGGGGGAATGCCTCCCTTCGAGTAACTTGACTGAGCACCTCCATCATAGCGAAACCTGGATCTAAACCACCGGCGTAGGCTCCCCGCTTGAAAAAGCTCCAAGTGTTGCTGGAGGTGCGCACACAAGTTCTCTTGGCTTAATGCCTCAGCTGCTCAGACTCCCTTGGCTATGGGCCTTCGGTTTCAGCAGTCCCCTTTGCTACTGACAGCTGCATCATTTTGTCGCTCAGCCGCGGCACTGAGTCACTCCGCACGCTGGCACCGATTCAAGCCTCTGAAGATGGGACCGAGCGAAGGAGCTGCCTGACAGAAGACAGACAGCCTGGCCTGGAAGAGAGAATAAGCTGTAACAATCATTAGGCATGTGAGTATCAGAAAGGACTGCTTCATTAGGAGAGCAGAAGTACCCGTCTCCCGAGGAAAGAAACAGAACTCAAATTCCCTCCGCTAAACGCTATCCCCCAAAACACGGAGAGCTGACAATCACTCGTGGCAAAGTTTGGGGGTGTCTGTAGCACCAGGCATCATGTCTGGGCATCAGATTGTGCCAGCGTCGTGGGAAGATGGATGCAGAACTGAGCCGTGGCTGCAACACAACTGCTCTGCTTTTCAAAGGGTTTCAAGATTTTAAGGTCTGGTTTTGTTTCAAATTGGTATAGGGGGCCTGCACCCCTCCCCTCCAAAATGCTGACATTATCTGCAAAGGACTTTTAAAAAAAAAGTCAACTGGAGGGGGAAAAAAAAACAGAAGGGGGGGGGGGGGGGGGGGTTGGCAAAATTCAAAATTTGACTTCCTATAAAGTTTGTATTATAAGCAGAGCATCTAACGTGAACTAAAAAAAAAAAAAAATGAAGACAAAAAGATCAAAATGTGGCATTTGTTGCCACTGAAGCAGCTCCTTCCCTTAGAAGCATTGATGCCCAAAAAATAAAGAAGGGGCCAATTTGCAAAGCTAACAATTTTTCCTCAAACTTATTTTAAGCAG
>NW_005842251.1:1019452-1022627 GCF_000455745.1 Alligator sinensis
ACTCTGCTCTTCTGTTAATTATGATGCTTGAGAAGAAAATGTCTTCCAAAGGAGCCCTACAAAATGCAGAGGTCATGGCATTGAGATCCACAGAATGGGCATCATGTGAAGAACTATTGAAAACCACTTTGCAACTATTTCTTCAATGATATTTTTGCTTTTCCCTGCATCAAAATTTGAAGTGTAAAGACAGTCTGAATTCATTTTGAAATTGCTGCTAAATTACTTGTTCTACCTCTGGTCAAGACATGCACATAAAAAATTAGCGCAAATGTCATCAACAGGCAAAACTAACTACATTTTTTATCACAATGTCAGGCTTCAGAAAATGTCAACCAGGTCTAATCACATGCAGTAAGAACAGCTAACCTGCTATTAAAAATATGCTGCAAATGAAGATCGGGGAGACTGAACAGTACGCTCCAGACCTGGGGGATGCTATATGTGAATACTCTTAATAGTGGGTATCCCAATCCACATGTTCAAGATGATGCTCTGGAAGTGACAGCTTATTTTCTCTGCTATGTGCAAGTAAGCAAAAGTTAGTGCAATGTATCAATGTCAGCTGAAATTCTAAACTGCCAAGTGACAATAAATCTGACACATGGTTCCCTTCATTCGGAAAATGATTATAGCAATATAAAAATAAACTACTCCAGGTACCCGCAAGTTTACATCTAAAAATGCAGGGGCTCTGCGTATTTTGTCACATCAGATGCAATCTGCAACATCTTTTTCACAGCCGCGCTCATTAAGAGCACGCAGGCATAGGCTTTGCCGTGGGTGGGTCAACTGTCCCATCGGTTCCTTGATTGCTTTATTTCCACTGGTGCCAGCTTAAAATGAGAATCAAGTGTAGACGTATGGTGATTGCTTTGACCCCGAACAGAAAAGAAGGACCTTCCAGCCAGGTACCTGAGAGGTTTCCAAATCTAAGCCAGAGCAAATGTGCCCACGTGAAAATTCACACCTATAAGTGTGTCCAAAGTCCACAATGCCCCATAGCCTTGGAGAAGGGAAAAAAAATCCTTCCTGGTTCCTATAGATGAGCAGCAGAATCGCACGGACGTGGGATACCGTCTACGTGGAGACAGCTGCCTTTTAACCTTAACATGAGGATAGCAAATATGTGAGTCAACAGATCACATGGGCTGATCCAAAACATCCCTGTTCTGCCAAATTAGTCGTACCCCAAATTAATCAGGCTCCATTTCAAAGCGATCCAGGTTCTTTCCTCCTCTCCCTCTTCCCTGTTGGGAAAATGCTGCCAAAGCTTCACTTCTCTACTGGTTTGAAACTTTCTCTGAATTTTGAGACTCGGTTTCTTCATAAGCTGCCTGTAGCCATTTGATATTGGGCTGATGATGTTCTTTAATTAAAACTGATTTTCTACCTCCCTACTATTCACTCTGCAAATGCATTTGTAAAAAAGTAATCGTATTCCCTTTTCGCCTTCATTTTGTGGACCTAAACTCTTTTGATCTCAGTCTTTCTTTGTACAGGATCCACTCAAAATTCAACTTTTTTGAACATAGGTAATCAGAACCGTATACAATATTCTAAATGGATCTCACTAATATTAGTCATTTTTGTGTCTACTTGAATATACTTTGTCTAATACAACCTAAAATTGCATTAACCTTTTTTATGGCTGCATGACACTGTCATGGCCCCCCTGTGATTGACTAGTACAGCCAGGTTTCGCTCTTGCCTCCAGTCTATGGACCCCATCTTAAAACAAAAGCTCTCGGCACTAGGTCTGAAGTGAGATGCATCAGGGACCCTTCTACTGCTCTACTCCATAATGTTGTCCAGTTCTTCCTGTTTAATAATTCAGTCTTTTTCCATATTGACAATCCCCTGCAGCTTTGTGTCAGTGCAAATTTCATTAGTACCCATCCAGTTCCTGTTCCAAGATTGCTAATGAAAATGTTAATCAGGGCAGGACCCAAGAACGGTCCCTAAGGAACATCAGTGGCGACCTTTGCCAATCTGATACTTCACCTTTCAATTCAACCCACTGTAGTCTTCCTTTTAACCAGGTCCTTATCTACCTTATGACTATATCACTGATTGCCATCCTCCTCAATATGGTTAATAGTTTCCTGTGAGTTATGGGAAGCTTTACTTAAATCTGGAACGATTAGGTCCACGGTACTGCTCTTTTCTAAGTTGTCAGATATCCTGTCATAGAAGGATATTAAATTCATCTGACATGTTCTTCCTTGGATAAAACCAGGGTGGGTTATGTACCGTTCTCCACTTGCCTCCAACTCCTAGAATAGTTGTTCCTTCCATATCTGTTCAATGACCTTGCATAGTATTTAAGTGAGGGTAATGGAACTATAATTGTCTGGTTCATTCTTTTTCTCTTTTTGTTGACTGTAGGAACTACATTTGCTAGTTGCCAATCATAGGGAACTATCCCTGAGGTCACAGGCTCAAAAAAGATCAAAGTGACAGGTGCTGTCATTTCATTTGCCAATGCTTTCAATATTCTAGGATGGAGAGTAATAAGGATCCCGTTTTGTCACAGTATACAATCCACGTTTTGCTGCCACCCAGATGTGGCAACTTGGTACCTTCATTAGTACCCTACCATTAGCAGTTACATTATTATCCTTTTTGAACACTGAGACAAAGTATTTAATTAGTATTTTAGTCATATATAGATTATTCTGGATCGCCACTCCATCTTCAGTGTATAGCCGTCCCACTTCTGTCTTCGTAGTCTTCTTTTTTCTCACATTACTGAAAATGCTTTT
Organism: Alligator sinensis; assembly: GCF_000455745.1. Taxonomy (NCBI): domain Eukaryota; kingdom Metazoa; phylum Chordata; order Crocodylia; family Alligatoridae; genus Alligator; species Alligator sinensis. The sequence continues at coordinate 1,022,218 of NW_005842251.1, forward strand.
GCTGTTTCTTTTTATCTACTTGCTAAGAGCCAACTCTCCTAAACTTTTGGCCATTTTCAGGTTTTTTCCTGTACTCTATGACCACTGAAAGATCCCTGCTATTCAACTCCTGATCCTTGCATTTTCCCATCCCTTGTAGACCCACTGCTGACTCTTAATATCCTATTTAAGGTGTTGTCACTATAGACTTTCCAGACCATTTTTTTCTTCTTGCAAGGGATCATATGTTCACTTTTGCTTTACATTCCAGGCCTTTTCTACTTCAAGATCCTTTACCTCCCCAAATCCTGTCAATCTCCATAACTAACTTCCATGGGGCCTTGCTACACATTACAGCATGAGCTGCTCAAATGTCAATCAGTGTTAGCGCTGGTGCTAGCTTGAGTTTGGAGCAGTCGTGTTCAGTTCAG
>NW_005842251.1:1022658-1028573 GCF_000455745.1 Alligator sinensis
AATACCTGCTGACCTCTCACCCCCGTCCCATCCCCGTCTTCCCCCCACCCCCTCCGGGCTCCAAATTTGAACCTCAGGGCTTCAAATTTGAACCAAGCCCTGTGAGGTCTTTTTTTTACTATCCCTGCCTAATGTGATTTTTCACCTGGACTGCTTCTGTTTTGTCTATAACATCATATTTTATATCCCTAAAAATCTACCACTACATTGATGCACGGTTTTACCTCACCACCTTTTCTCTTATATCTATCCTTCCTAAAGAGCCTGTACCTTCAATAACTATATTCCATTAGTAGACAGCATTTCACTGTGTGATTAATATTGCTATAATGTCTGGTTTCATGCCCCACACTAGCAAATCCAGTTCCACTTTTTCATCACTCAGACTCCTTGCATTCATGTACAAATATTTCAACTTTTTTTCCTATCTGACCTTATTAGAGATTTCATTTGGAGTATGGAAAGTCAGCGTGTTGAGTGAAATACCTGCCTGACTTCCAGTCTTACCAATGGTGTTGCTACCTCTCACCCTTCTGGTTCTTGGTGTACTTTTCTCTTTGTGTACTTTTACCCATTTTCCACCAATTGGCCACAGTCATGCCAAACTTGGTCCTTGAAGGCTATTTCTCCAATTACTCAAGTGGAGCCCATCCTTATGGAAAGGTTGTCTAACAGTAAACATTTGCCAGTGGTCAAACATCCTGAAGCCTTCCCAGTATCTTATCCTGACTTCTCCGGTATCCCTCTTACAATAGGAAGAACCCTACTTAAAGCTTCTCCTCTTTAAGTATCTTCCTCCCCCTAGCATAGTTATCCTTTATACTTGTCAAAAAGTAGTTGGCCTTATGATATGAAGAATAATGAATGAATTCCTGAATCCCACCAGAATCATTTTCAACCTCTGCTCTAAGTCCCACACCTTGGCTCCCAGAAGACGGAGAAGTATTCAGTATCTGTCTTCACCTATACACACTGCTATGATGGCCTGAACTACTGCTGTTATGTTTGATGATGTGGGTTGGGTTGGTTGGAAAAACCATTGCAATAATTTCAGAAGCCTTCCATTCACTAAAGCCTAGGCTATATCCTTGCAGTCACTTTATATTTACTAGGTTGCATGTGAATCAGTCTAGGAAATCCTCTGGGACCGTTCTCAGGGAGAAAAAAATATATGAGTCAGGCTCTGTAGATGCAAATCAATGCAACTCCGTTAACTCCAACGGAGCTAGCCTGATTCAGGCCAGCTGATCTAGCCTAGTAACTGTAAATCGAGAGTGTTCCTATAGATTCAGTTCAGCATAGCGTTTAGCACATGCTTAACTGTCAGCCTGTAGGCATTCCTCATGGGTCCTTTTATACATGTTTAGAGTTAAGCAATATGCTTAAAGTGCACTGCTAGCACAGAGGCCTTGTGTTGTGCAGACAGGACATAGACATTAATGCAAGTGATTAGCAGTTTTCTTCTGGACCACTGCATGATGCCGCATTTCACATATTTTAGCGTGAACATTTGCCATTTTAGAACAATATTTAGAGTCTCGCCTAAAAATCTCGGCAGTTTTTTTACTCAAATATAATATGAACGTGAAGACCTTGTATGTCTTGGATGCTATATCCAACACACATCTATGTACTGTCTCATTAGCTTACAGACTAGCTCAATGTCTCCAGCTCCGTACCCCAAATCCCTTCGCTCACTTGGCTCAGATTGTATTTTTCAGTTTTTTGCCACTGACGCTTACCTTGATTTACTGCCCCCAAACACTCTTCAGATGCTAAGCTGCTTCACAGCCCTTTTAAACTCTCCTCAATGGCTGTGGATACAGAAGCACCGTTCAGGACTTCACGTTGAACACCATTTGATTTCCCCCCTTATTTGTATTCTCGTCAGTGTCCCATTTAATGCCGTGGAGCGCACTTTTAGGGTAATAACAGGCCTGAAGTTTATGAAATAAAAGATTGATATCAGCTTCATAAAACTCGGGGGAAGCAATATCTTTTCTTCGCCTTGCCATGCCTTTAACTGCAGGCACCTTCATATGTTGTGGATGGAGAGAAGTGAGAAAGAAGAAAGGAAGGAAGAAAGAAAGAAAGAAAGATCTCTTTTAATATACCAACTAAACTAGTTGGAAAAATTATTCTTTTATAGAAAGAAAGAAATCAAAACAGGCGTGGGATTTCAGAACCTAGTGCGGCATTAATTTCTTTATCGCTTGAACAGCAAGGAGATTACATTTTACACCAGTGCAATACACAAAGAAGTATTTCTTTCAAAACCCTAGGACTCTCGTGCTAACAATGCCATCAGATTTTTTCAAATAGTCATGTTTTGTAACCATTGGTTTAGTCATTATACCCTGAAAGAGCAGGGGATGAAGACACCATCCATCACAGCAGATCACTGAAGAGAAAGCTACGCAGGGAGGAAATAAGGTAGTCCTTGTGGTCTGGGATTTTATGAGGATGCCATTCAGTTTGCGGAGACTGAGCATCTTCTGTAATATTTAAACGACCAGATTTGATATCTCAGTAGTTTCAGAGTTTCACAGATGTTAGGGGCTGGAAGGGACTTTACAAGAGCATCAGGTCCAGCCCCCCTTCATTTGGGCAAGAAAGACTGCTGGGGTCAAATGACCCCCAATAAGGTGGGCATCAGCTGTCTTCACTGCTATCTAAGGAACCAGACCCAGCCACAGATTACCCAAAAATTCAGGAGCAAATAAGGAACCAGATCCAGCCACAGATTACCCAAAAATTCAGGAGCATACAAGCTCTGGGCTTTGTTGTCATCCATTTCAGAGGTCGAGTCGGTTGTGAAATGCAGACCTGGGTCTGAATGCAGCTTCCAAAACTCCCTCAGAGCCGATACACGGCGCATGTGAATGCGAGTTGTTCACTGGGGATGGCCACTAATTTCTTTTATTTCTACTAGATGAGGACACACTGAATTTTACCTGCCCAAATTTCCTCCGACGAATCCAAATTTTCACATGACACAGCTAAGGAAAACAGGGATAGTGCAAAACCACTTTTATTCCAGTACACCTGCCCCTCTGCCTGCCCTTATAAAAAAGGAGTTGCCGGAGTCCAGGATGGATGCTGTAGCGTCAGCATTATGGATGTAGAGCCAGCTGAGGAGTCTTCCTTATGAGGAGAAGCCTCACTTTTCTTACAGGACACCTTTGCAGTGCCTACAAAGCAATGGGATGGCATAATAAGTACTCTACGGGGACCGAGGATTTATCCTGAAAGAGTTTTATTTTAGCTAAACAATTTCACCTATCCCAATTCATCACCTCATCCTCAGCTTCACAGGCTGGAGAGCTGAAGCAAGCACATTTAATCTGAGCAAAAGCTTTTTTATAATCACAGTTAGTTTGTGTCTTTTTCCCTGGGTAATAGATCTTACATCCGACAAAAAAGGAAAAGCCATTGTATTTCAACTTTCCACTCGGTTGCTTGTGAATAGTGTGTGTGTGCATGTGCGTGCGTGTGCGTGCGTGCGCACGTGCGTGTGTGTGTGTGTATTTAAAATGTTGGCATTCTGCAAAAGTTGCTGAAATGAAAAGATGAGGGGGGTGGAACCTGGAGAGAGATGCTACCTTGCCAAAATGCACAGGTAATTCCACCGATTTGTCAGCCTTTGCCAGAAGCAATTGGGAAGCAATAAGCAGACATTTCACAAAGGACAGCAGTTTTGCTGTGGATAAAAGGCCAGATCTTATTGTCCACATTTAAATGTCCAGCCAAGCTGTGTGAATGCATCGTGCCCAGTGTGGCCCTGATCCTAAACTTAAAAAGTTCAATTAGAGCTCATCCATAAATTTCAGTCAACTTTAGATCTGGCTCTATATGCACGTAAAATGAATATCCACATGTGGATATACAAGATACTGCCACTTGTATTACAATGGGAGGGCAACAGTTTAATGGAAATAGAAGATGACAGTGAGAGAAGCATCTAAATATATGGCCGATAATTCAAGGAGTTTTACATCCACAAGCGCGAAGATCACAAAAGAGCCTGCTCCTGATCTTGCACTTTGGGAAACTGAAATTCAAATGCATTGGTGGGAACTTTGCCAAAGTCAGGGCTTAAAAATTCATAGACTTTCAACAACTTTGCCCTTCCCTGACCTCTCGTACCCTGCAGACCATAGACTCTCATCCAACGATCCCTGCAGCGAGTCAAGTAGCATGCGGTATTTGTCACAAACGTCAAGGAATAATGAAGTAATAAGAGCTCCCAATAAATAGTGTCACGGAGGATCTCACAGGGCTTTGAGAAGGAGAACCTTGCCCGTTGCCATATCCACCTGCGAGGTGGGAGGTAGCAGCAGCAGTTTTAGGCAGTGCGTGTTTTGGGAGATGGAGTGAAAAACGACTCCTTCCCCAAATTACACTGCAGGTGAAATTTTGGCAGGCAGACAGAACGGACTGATCAATCACTATGCTCTTAAAAAGGGAGGCTAGTGCCGAAATCTTAAAGGGCAAAGGTACTTATTTTGCCTCCTTCAGGAGATTTGAATAAATGGGATTCCAGTATGGATAGCCAAGGCTGACCCTTCAGAAAGGAAGAAGCTATGTAGAAATAGTCAGGAGGTTTTAGGAAATTAGATTCAATCCAGATCCCAACACTACCCACCGCTGGGAAAATTCAGTTCTGGATCAGATACATCTTTCTCTATGGATTTACACAAATGGGTGAATGATATTGCTGTCTAGTGGCTGGTTCAGTGAAAAGGATACAGAGATTTTCTTTCTTTCTTTCTTTTCCTACCCTTAGCTAAGAATTCAGGATCTGGAGACCCAAGTTTCTTGGAGCAGAAGAACCCCATTTCTGGACTGAGCTCCCGAAGGTGTGTGCTCATTGTATCAGGAGCTACGGACTACTGGCTTCAGACTCAATCTTCACATGGATGGCCAGTGCAAGAGGGTGATACAGGGTAGCCAATGTGTCAGCAAACAGACACCCACGGGCAAATTATACAAACCCGTGTTCCTCACAAGCACATTGTTACTGGCTGTCCGATCAGCTATCCTGGCTTTATTCTGCTTGATGTCAGAAGCAAACACAGCATAATGAGGAGACCTGTCAAGAGAGAGTGGAAAGGGGGAAAAAATACATATTTTACTGTATCATAATTCCAAAATTAAATCCATCGGAGGCTTTTGATTTAGCCATCCAGGGAGCTGGCGATACTCAAAGCAGCGCTTCACCTGCTCTGGGAACATCACGAATCTGAAGAAGGACAGTAGTGGAGGATAAGTATAATGCTGCAGGAAAGCAGCAGATAAATATTGAAGTCCTGATCTATGAAGTTCTGGATGCATCACTGCAGCACCTTCAGTCACCTTCGCTTATTTGAAAGAAGAGGTACTGAAAATAATCTGAGTAGCAGGGGCCTGGGAGAAAATGGCTTTTCAGCCAGCGCAGTATGTTCTCATAGGTGTCCAGGGGATTGGGATACCCTGCCTTTCCCATACTGGGAAACACATCGAATGAGAGAAAGATCCAGATGTGGTCTTGGTATTCATGCATTATCCAGCCACGTAGGACTGCTGCCACTACCTACTGTGACAGCCTGCATCCCACAGGACATGGGTTTCCCTGGGTTAACTAGTGTTGAACTAAACAGCTGGAAAAGGCCTGGCTGGGGGGGGCCTTCCCTTGGCAAATACTGAAACCTCCAGTGATACAAAAGGCCATTCTCCCTAACACAGAAAAGAATTTGAGAGAGGCCAGGACCATCCCAAGCAAGTATAAATCAGCAGAGTTGGATCTGGTCTCCTATTTCCATGAGAGGAATTCAAATCCATGAAGACCTTCAAAAGCAAGCATAAGCTTATATCAATTAGCAAATAAAAATGGATCAAGAAAGAGCGTGCACGGGCAATCATGAAGGGGGACTTCA
>NW_005842251.1:1028628-1041880 GCF_000455745.1 Alligator sinensis
AACGGGCAATCATAAAGGGGGGCTGCAGAAGGAAAAGCCCTTCCCACGAATTGTAGGTAACCCCCAGCCGGTCTTTGAAAAAGGCTGTGCAGACTGCATATCTTTTGGAGCTGAAGAGACACCGCCTCTCTACTGTTTTATTACCTGCAGTCTAAATATTTTTTCTTCCCTTTTAGCAGAGCTATAAGGAAACTTGGGACAATCTAATAGTGTTTTTTCTTGCTGCTGGGCTAAGTGAAGATGAAGATTTCAGAGAGCGGTGTTTCTGGGTGTTTAAAAACAACTCTTCCATAAAGACATTTCAAAGTCATTTTCTGTTGCCTTTACCTCTCGAGGAATCTGAACTAGGAGGGTCTAATGAGTGTCGCACAAGGCAACTTTGAGTATTTCTCCTCTTTTTGTTTTGGAAGTCTGCCCAGATTTCTCATCTCATCCTATGTATGTTTGAGATACTCCAAGAAATTCTCCTGGCAGGTTTCTGGTTTGTCTCTCAGACTGGAGAATAAATATTCCCCCTCTTCCTACCTCCCAAGGGTTTGTTGCAGCCAAAGACCCTGCATTCAAAAATGTCACTGATGACCCGATAAGGGCTGTGTAAGAAGAGGTTATGACTGATTATTGCAGGCATTGCTCCTGTCCCCCCATTTAGCATCAGTGCTTATATACTGTTGTTCATCAGTAGACTTCAAAGCACAAATGGGAAACTGGGGTCCAGAGTATGGAAATGGTCCCTCGAAAGTCCCGTGACCAAAATAAGGAAACTTTGTGACCCGGGTCCCAGTCCAATACTCTGTCAAATAGTCCATCCCTTGATTAATTACCATGGAAAATGAGTGACAGTAGAAGAAACATGGTGGCTTCTAGATGCCACTAGTCATCTGTTCATGTTCATGTTGCCCACCCTTGTTATTGCTAGGGCTTGTGCAATAGCACACAACTTTAAGAGACATAAAAAGTTCAGACAGTATTAGACAGCTCACTAGTATGGCATGCATTATCTAGGGCGAATGTCATCATCTTTAGTTCAAAGACCAATTTATGATGATGAAGAACCAGGACTCTAGTACAGCCTTGCAGGCTCCTGACTGATACGAAGCCAGCCGATTCATTGCCGGGACATCAGATAACCAGCTGAGACATGGGCTCTATGTAAAACGCGGTGCAGAAGGAAAGCGACAACATGCTGGAATCTGATTCCCCTAGAGTTGAAAGCAAGTCACCTTCACTTTGCTGGGATGTCCTGAATTTAACCTGCCATCAAAAAGCTCATAAAGATGTCCCAAACCATCATGCTGTCGAGTTATTGATATTTATTTATTTATTGCTCGGGGCAGAGATACCAACAAAGCACAAGGAGAGGAAATTGGCTCTTGGTAAAGATTCAAACTGATTTGAGATATTGCAGTGGTTCCAGGGCCTGGTCTAATTAAATTCAATTAAAGATCTGCAAAAAGGATCTATGTGTCTAGTCATCAGTCATACATTATTAAAATAGTTCAATAGGCTGTTTGCTGCACTTTTGTCCCTGGTAACTTTAGAGGACAGTGTCAAGTTGCTTAGTCCCCAAAATCAAGGCTTTGTAAAAAGTCTCTGACACAGTCTTCACAGATTGTTTGTTCTTGAAACTAGGAAAGGGAGAAAAGCAACCGCTTGACTCTGAATTTGTCAGGTTGGACCCTCAAATCTGGGGCGTTGGCTTGGCCAACACAGCTGCTCATCCTGGTCTGCCACCATATAGCTAGCCACCCAAGTTAGTCAAGGCTGTCCTAAAGCCTTCAGCAGGGCCTAGCCCTCCACCCACTCCCTGGCACTGGACTGGCTGGCTGGGGTCAGCTAGCCCTCTACTTCCCTCATATAAACCCCAACACCAAACAGCAGGGCCTGACCCGATCCCAGATTGCCAGGTTGGCTTGTGTTCTGCATCTGCTCTCAGCGTGATCTCCTGGCTCCTCAACTGGGCTTACCCTGCAACCCATGTTCTGTCTGATCCTTCAGCTTCCTAACTCAGCTCCTCCCTTGACCCTACTCTCTTCTTGATCTCCTGGTGACCTGCCCAAGCTTGCCCTCTGACTCCACACTCTGCCTGATCCTCCAGCTTCCTGACTTGGCTTGTGGGATTGACCCCTTGGCTTCCTGATCCCAAACGTATCTGGATTCTGCTCCCTCTTCCCACTCCTCTAGTGCCAGGTCAGCACCTTGTTCCCGGAGTGGCCCCTGACCCGGGCACCTACAACCCAGTCTGACAGAACTCACCAAATTGCAAAATGCTGGTCTCTTCAAGGATCTCCGCACCCACGTTATGAGCAATGAAAAGCTTGGGAGCAGCATCATATTGTGGTTAATACACAAAACTAAGTCTTATTTCTATTATAATTTAAACCCCTGTCCCATAGTTCCTCTGTAGCTATAGATAATTGACATATATACTCCTCTATGCCTGAATACCTACCAACCTCCCAGGAGCCCATGGTTTTTCTGCAATGTTACTCATGCTTTCTGTACCATGCATTTGTTGGGAGGTTGTTTTTTTTTTCCTGTCTGGAAACTTTTAAATAGAGAAGTTATTTTGCTTTTCTCCCTTAAATAGAGAAGTTGCCATTTTGCTTTCGAATATCACCGGTTACTGAGTTGCACAAGCCGTGCTCGCTCTCTCTCTCCTCTCATTCCTTTCATTTGTTCTTGGTTTGTTCTTCCTGTTCTTCAATATACCATAGAATAAAGGTCAAAATGCTATGCCACCCAGCTCCATACAATACCTACAAAATAACCACACTATTCTGTAGAAAACCCTACAGAATTTATGAGAAAATGCTAATACTTTTAGCAGTGTTTTTGAAACCGTCTTGTCGTAGTTAATGTACTGTTATAGCCAAGCTACAGAATTCAACAGAATAGGTAAAAAATAATGACATCTCTAGAAGGATTCACATTTAAATCTAAAGAATTCAGTAGAAAAAGTTCTCTCTCTAAAACATTTGGTGTTTCATCTTCGTTAAGTTTCACAGGATTTCCCCATTATGGCAAAACAAACAAACATTTGCTAGTGCCAGAAAGAGAACTAATTAAAAGACCAAGATAATTGACATTTGAATACTAAATCAGCAGCACAAAGACTGAAGTGTAAATTTCAAAATTCTTCCTATTTGGCTAATCCCTGATGCTGTATAAAAGAAAGAGACATGCAGTTCTTGGGTGTTTTTAAAAGCAATGTCTTTTATTTTTAACTTGACAAATCTTTTATTCTTCCTTCCAGCCCCATTCTCTTGAACGCTACTTTTCTACCTATTTTATGAAATCTCAGCCCTTAAAAACTATCTTGACTCATAGGTTCAACATTTTTCAAAAAAGGTCATGGAGCAGGAAAAGCAAGCAAAGCTGGTTTCAAAATGCCAATTATTCTGAAGAGATAAATAATGATCTTCCAGAAATGTCTCATGAGAAACAAAACCTAAGCCAACAATAGCCTGCTTTTGAAGAGCACACTCAGCAAAACTCTTCATATTTTGGTTTCATGGTTTGGGAATGGAAAATTTCAATGAAAAAGAGAAATTTCTACCAAAATGCGGTCTTGTGGGAGAGGGGTATTGGCCAAAGATTTTTTCTATTAAAAAAAAGAATACTTTTGACGAAGAAAAACTCAACCAGCTTTTGAATTCATTACAGTAAAAGGGTCCTTGGTGAGGAAGAAATTGTATGAAATGTTCAATCCCCTTATTCATTTAAGGCCATATTATTGCTGTTGTACCAAAAGCCTCGTTTTAGCTATGCCCATAATGATGTGGGCAATTTTACTCACTCTTCATACTTAAACAAGGAGAGATTCTATAAGACAGCGTTCTTTGTTTTTAATCTTTATATCCACCTAGGAGCACATACATACTCTTAGCTGAAGCAGGTGGCTCCCGGACCTGATCAGTATTCATAGCTTGGCAATGATGTGTATGAAGGGTGACCTTTCCAATTCTCCAAACATCTTTCACTTCTTAATAGAACAGCATCATAGGTCCACACAAGCCTAGGAGCCCATGTGATTCAGGCACATCAATTGCCGTAGCCATTGGCACATGAAGGAATGACGTGGCTACCACCACATCTCACCATATGCTCAGGACTCGTCTCTCACGGTGACCAGATACCCATTCACAAGTGGGCCACCTGGGGGAAGTCCTCAACAGCAGCACAGAATGAGGCTCCAACTCACACTTCTGGAGCTTTAACAAGATATATTAACTGCTCTGCCCTTCTTCGAACCATCAGGCCAGTCTACCCGACTATGTCACAACGCTGCCCAACCTCCCACTCTTCCTCCCCACAACTCCCCAAAACACCACCTACTAAGATGTAGCCAACAAGCAGGCACCTGAAGGCAATGAGTACCTAGTTAAGTCCCTTCAGGATTGGGACTGAATAACTGATCAGCCAACCCTGTTGAGGAGGTCCTTGCTCGAAATCATTTACACTATAATACAAGAGGAAGTGAGTCAGGGAGGTGAAAGTGGGCATATGTATAGAAAGGCCATGTCAGGATTTGGGGTGCATGGTCCTTGCAGAGCAATAGACCCTGGATTTTACTCCGTAGTAAGTTTACTCCATAATAAGGTGGGTTTATATGACCAGCTTGCGCTCAAGTTGGCTGGTTTCCCATGGCAGGCACTATTGCAGTGCTTGGCCACTGGGTGGCAGGCAACTTATTTCCACTTGCAAAGGAGCTACCCCAACGTAAAACTGACTACGGGAGTGGACACACGACACGTTCCACATAATAAATTTACTACCTGGGAAGTTACTATGCATTTTTCAAGAGGCAGCTTTGCATAGATCTGAGCAATTAACTCCTGCGTAGTTTGTCTGGGCCGTTTCTATGTAGCAAAGACAAATAACTGTGTATTAAAGCTGTCGTGTGGCTGCACCCTTTGCTTCCTTAAATAGTGGTAAATAAAGTACTTAAATAGTGGTCAATAAATAAAAATTAAAAAAACCCCTGCCCCTGACAAATTTGAGTAGAAGCTGAAGATAGAAAAAGGGTGCAGGACAAGGCCCCTGGTGCACACTCTAATGCCATACTTTGCTATATAAATATTGTATGGATTTAAAAAGAAGGATTAATTTCTTTAGCCATAAAAAGACACACATTCTATTACCTTCAGCTTGTGGAAGCCAGCAGCCACCATGGCAGATGTCTTTTCTTTTACAGTATTTAAAGAAATTAAACTGTCAGTCTTCATTTTACCTGATGGCTCTACCACAATATCATGCTGTGCTTAAGAAATTCTGAATTCAGAGCAATTCTCTTGGCCTACCCTCTCCCATAGAGGATGGGAATCTACTGATGGAGCCAGGGATACAGCGTGTGAAACATCAAGGTAAATGAAGTCTGGCAAGGGTAAAGCAGGACTATTTTTTTTGGCCATGAAATACTCTTGTTAGAAAACTTGGAAATCATCCAAGCCCTAAAGCTCTGCTTTATTATTATAGAAGGAGAGATCGCACGCATGCTAGGCTGCTCAAAGATAAACCTCAGCCAGAAATTAGAAGCAACTGCACACTGAGGCAAAGTCATACTGGTGTATCTCCACTGACCTCAGCACAGCCATGCCCGAGATTAATTTGGCCCCATGTGTCTTCTGAGAAAGGCAACACAAAATAAGTGTTCAGAGGGTCATAAAGTATAAACTCTTGGTGCTAAGTCTCTCCATAAATTTTGCTACCCTGATTTATTAAGATAGTGGCGACACAAAATGAGCCACCTCCATTTCCCCAACTTACAACCTCTGGGACTAGGAGGACTCAAGGCGCTGGTAGCCAGGTATGGATCTTGGTAATTCAGTATGGATTTAGACAAGGATGTATATCCAGGCCAGGCTAGGGAGATCTTTAATCTAAATAGTGTGCAGTTTATGAGGGAATCAATAAAATGCTTAATGAGACAAAGGTTTATAGGAAAGGGGTCTTCTTTGTTCAACTTCCAGCCACAAAAGGCAGAGCCCTTCATACTAATGAAAAGAGTATTGTTGCCTCCAGCTCAGCAGGGCTGGGAAGTGCAGGCCTGGTATCTACGTTTCATGCTGAGGTGGGTATCCACTCTGTGCCACCCCCAAGCTGTTCACACAATCACTACTCTGGAAGCAGTGCACAACAACCCTCTCTGCACTGGTGAACCCTTGAGACTAGTGTCAAAAGATGACACTAGAGGACAGATGACACCAAGGTGGGATGAGTAGTAGATACGCTGGAGGGTAGGGTTAGGATTCAGAGACACCTACACAGATTGGAGGATTGGACCAAAAGAAATCTCTTGAGGTTCAACAAGAACAAGTGCAAAGTCCTGTACTTAAGACAAAACAGTCCCACGCATCGGTCCAAGCTGGGGCTGACTGGCTGGGCAGCAGCTCTGCAGAAAAGGACCTGGGGGGACAGGGGACAAGAATATGAGTCAGCAGTGTGCCCTTGTTACCAAGAAGGCTAACAGCATCCTGGGCTGCGTTGGTAGAGTGTTGAGAGTAGGTCAAGGACAGTGATTCTTCCCCTCTATTTGGCACTGATGAGGCCACATCGGGAGTCCTGTGTCCAGTTTTGGGTCCTCCAACACAGAAAGGATGTGGATACATTGGAGAGAGGCCAGTGGAGGGCAACAAAAATGGTTGTGCTGGGGCACAAGACTTATGAGCAAAGGCCAAGAGAACTCAGCTTATTTAGTCCAGAGAAGAGAAGACTGAGAGGGGATTTAATATCCTCCAACTCCCTGAAGGGCAGTTCCAAGGAGGATGGAGCTGGACTGTCCTCAGTGGTGGAAGATAACAGCAAAAAAGAGCAATGGTCTCAAGTTGCAGCAAGGGAAGTTGAGGTTGGATATTAGGAAAAACTCTCTCACCAGGAGGGTAGTAAAACGCTGGAACAAGTTACGCAGAGAGGTGGTGGAATTCATAGATTCATAGACATTCGGGCTGGAACAGACCTTAAAGATCATCAAGTCCAGCGCCTTGCACCAGGGGCAGGAAGAATCTCCATCCTTGGAGGTTTTGAAGACCTGGCTAGACAAAGCCTTGGCCAGGATGATGTGGTTGTGGATGGTCCTGCTTTGTGCAGGGGTTTGGACTAGATGTGACCTCCTGAGGTCCCTTCCAACCTGAATTTTCTATTATTCTATGATTCATAGCACATGATTTAAACACTTACTGGACCAAAAGCACAAGCCCCGGCAGTCTGGGTATCGATGACACTCAGGTGGGGTAGAAGTAAAGGGACACTCAGGTGGGGTAGAAGTAAAGGGACCCAGGTGGGGTCCCTTTACTTGATGACACTCAGGTGGGGTAGAAGTAAAGGGACCCAGAGTTACCCCGCTCAACTGTTCAGAGCCAAGACAAGAATAAGTCTATAGGCCAGTGCCCCACTCACAGTCCTGTACAACCCTTTGGACCACTTTCTGTCGCAGTCCCTGTGGAAGCCTTCCTCCCTTGCTCTGACTTAGGAGACCACCTTGCCCTTTCTGTTCACAGCCACTGTGCCTCCACCATCTTTAGTCCTCAGAGCCATAGACTCCCTGCAGACTCCGCTTGCCTCAACAGCAATCTCCCAGGAGTCTTTTTCCTTCCTTCTTCCCACTTGGAGTTGTCTGCCCCTATTCTCCAGCTACTTCTTCTACAGTAACCCAGCAACAAATAACTTCCTATGCTCCTTTCTACTCCTTGAGGGTGGAGCCAGAAGCAAAAAGGCCTTCAACATTTTAAAAGGCCTTCTGCCAAGACTGCAATGGTGCCCCGCCCCCATGCACCATTGCAGTGAGGATATGGGGCCCCCTTTCTCTGTCTCTCTCTCTCACACAGAAAAAACATTCAAACTTTTAGGCTGCTTATTCATAGATTCATAGGTGTTAGAGTTGGAGGGGACCTCAATAGAGTGAGTCTAACCCCCTGCCCTAGGCAGGAAGAGCACTAGGGTAATCAGACACAGATGCACACAGACCGTCTGTCACTATTATTGGTAACTCAGGCAAGCCCCAAATTTTTTGTGTGTGTCAAAGAAACTAATTTGCCCATAGTTCCTACAGGGCTCATTCTGTTGCATCTCCCTCACCCTGCCCTTCAAAGGCCAGTGTCACACACTCATGCATGCTGGGAGCTCAGAGGATTGAAGGATATGCAAGGAGGAAAATATTTCTTCTAAGAGACAAGCCTCTGCTCTGAAGCATAAAGATTGATGACCCTTGTAAATTTTATCTTTGCTAGTGTAACGGCTGATGCTATTCATGTAATCCTCTTCTGAGTTATTTGCCTCAATATTACCCGGGTTTATTTTAGATGAAACTCAGTCCTGAGTTCTGCAAGGTTTTTAGCCACTGAGCTGCTGGGCAGATAACTGGTGAATGATAGAGGGGTTTTTATTCACCATTGGTCCACCTCTTATGGAGAAAGTGGTTTATATAATTCCATCTTAGGGGAAGGGGAACTAGTCTTCCTGGGAACAAATTCGCTAGACTAGTCAGAAGGACATAAGGATGGAGAGGAGTGGCAAAAACAAGCACATATATAACATATAACGAGTGAGTGTGTTTACAAATGCACATTTACTGCATAGTAACTGAAAGTATTGTGCAGTACAGGCATGCATCTTCATGTGCATACCCATACTGCACAGTAAATATGGTGACTTACGCTGACTTGAGTATAAATTTAATACCTGCATCATGCAAGTATTAAATATACATCTGATTAGTTACTGCACAGTAATGCACGTGTAGATGCTTTACTGCACAGTAGCACTGTGTGTGTGGACTCATTTAGAACTAACTTTAATCCCAAGTAAATCCACACACAGTGTTAATGTGCTTTAATGCCTGCACGTGTAGAGGCTGGCCTATTCCCGCTTACTGCACAGTAACTTACTGCACAGTACATTTAAGCTGACATAAATGCACATGTAATCATGCCCAGTATATAGTAATCTAATAGATTCCCTGCCTTTACATTGGAAGGACACTGGTGGCATAATCAACCTTGCCCTAGTTTTTAAACTTACAATGAAAAATGGGGTTTTATTCCCCTTTCCTTGTAGGATGCCACAAGGGTGGCGGTATGAGAGAGGATTTGGAACAGATCCAGAGGGTTGCCGGGAATCACCGGGACTGGACTTGAAATCATGGAAGGGGCCTCCTGGGTAACATTCCTAAATGAGAGCTCATCTAGCACCAGAGTGCGATGCTAAAAATAAAACTTCACATAGATGCCAAAAAACCTGGAGAACAAAGAGACTTTGGATTGGACCCTATGTGAATGGAGATGATAATAACACTGCCAAAGAAAAAAAGCCTGTATTGACAGGGAAATGGACGGAAGAGATTTTTTCCAATGGTTTTAGAGACACGTCTCATGGACTTTGAATAGAATTCATCTTCCTAAATAGTTTAGGCCCAAATTCCTAAAGGTATTTTATGAGCCTTACTTGCATTGCTTTCAATGGGAGATAAATCCCTAAATTCCATGAATTCTGTTGGTTTTCCAGGGCGGTGGGATAGGGCATTCAAGATGTTCCCCCTAAATAGATGTTTTATATTTCTCACATCTGAGATTCTACATGTCCACTTTTCTGCTTAGCAGTAATCCTAACCCGGTCTTTTTACCCATAGATCTCAAAGCATTTGAGACAAAGGAAGGCAAATAGCATTTGCCTCTTATAGGTGAGGGAAACTGAGACACAGGGAGGAAAAGGAGCGTGCACAAGCTCCCATGGCATGTGCATGGAAGAGACCCCAGGGCTCCTGACTTTCCAGCGACCACATTACTTCCCTCTACTGGTTGCTTAATACTG
The DNA here is from genome assembly GCF_000455745.1 of Alligator sinensis. Taxonomy (NCBI): domain Eukaryota; kingdom Metazoa; phylum Chordata; order Crocodylia; family Alligatoridae; genus Alligator; species Alligator sinensis. Next base: position 1,038,433 of record NW_005842251.1, read on the forward strand.
AACCAACCTGTCATTTAACACAAGCTCTTAATGCCTCCTCCTCTTGTACCCGCTGAAGGGCAATGACAGCTCTGGCATAGCATCATTTGCTGCACAAACACTTAAGTCTTGCTCACACTAATGGGGAAACACACACACTTTGGGAGAAAATACCACCAGATCTAAACAGTTTGGGTAGCACCTGATTTCCTCCTACGTCCAGGGCACTATTTAAAGCAGGACTGGGAATTTTCATGCATAGCCTGCAGGGTCTGTCTACCTGGCAGGGCTTACCTCGTGATTCCAGTCCTGTAAGGGACATGGACACAGTCAAAGTCAATTAGGATAAATATTCCAGCGAGCATTAGCAATTCAATCTTTGCAGCAAGAACTCAGTCTTAGCCAGGAGGCATTTTATGGGAAAGCTTCTCCTGTGGGTTAGACTGTGACAGCCCTTACTCATCCTTCTCCCCTGTTCTGACTGTGACTCGGACCCTAAAGCAGAAGTGGGGGAGAGGAGCTGATACTTCAGGCAATTGGGGTAGGGGCAGGACATACCGGGTGAGAGGAGCTCTGGTTCCTCATCTCTCATGCCTTCTCGAACTCGCTAGAGGAGTCGGCAGCATGCTGCTTCGTAAGAAAGGGGCGAAGTCCTTTTTTCCTCCTCTGGGGCAAGTTGCGGTGCCGGGGAGAAACTGGGATGGTCTGAGTCGCAGCTAGTTCTCCACTCTGCTCCCCAGGAGGATCGGCTGCCCTTTACTCAGAGCAGACTAATGCTACAGTTTCAGTACACTCAAAGATCAACCTGAGCCATTGGAGCCAGTATAGATAGGGCGTGCCGCTCTCCACAGCCAACAGCCCGTATGGGAATAATGTGCCCACATGCCCAATTGCCTTCGAGTCCCTAGCCTGGAGGACAAGACAACCACGTACAGCTGGGGCAACCTTCAGGATGAGATGAGATTCAGACTCACACATCTGGATCGGCAGAGGTATTTTAAAATACCCCGTGACCATACCCAAAAAGGTACAGCTTAGTCCGGTGTGAAGAGTAGTACCTCTCTGGTGTGTAACTAGAGGAAGAGACGCCTGCAATTCACTGCGCTGTTGATCCAGCGACATTTAGGATTTCTACCTTGGCTTCAAAGGGGAGAAGAAGTGGAAAGCACGGCTAGAAAATGGGTCACCCAAAAAGAGAGTGTCAGCTAATTAATCTCAGATATGTACCAAGGGGAATTTAGGTTAGATATTAGGAAAAACTCTCATGAGGAGGGTAAGTAAGACAGTGGTACAAGCTATCCAGAGAGTTTGTGGACTCTCCATCCTTGGAGGTTTTTAAGACCTGGCTAGACAAAGCCGTGGCTGGCATGATGTAGTTGGGGACGGTTCTGCTTTGAGCCGGCGTTGGTCAAAGCAACCCCCTGCAGTCCCTTGCAACCTTAATTTTCTACAATTCCATGATTTCATGTTGGGCTAGAAGTGAGCTCAAGAGTGCATTTAGTCCAACCCTTCTCTGAGGCAGGATCAAGCACAGATAATCTCCAAGAGATGTTTGTTAACCTCTTTAAAGAAGTGTTCCAGAAAGGACATGCCCCTAGCTATCCTGTTCCAGTATGGCATCAGCCTAGCAGAAAGCTTTTTCCTATACCCATTTTAAATGTTATTTGCTGCAAATTAATCTGATTTCTTCTCATCTTTCACCCAAAGAGCATTCGGAAAAAAATCACCGTTCCCTTCATACCAACCACCTTTTACAAGTCTGTTGTTATAGCTCCCCCTCAGTCTTCAGTTTTCCAGAGAGAATAAACCCCAGTTCCTCAAACTTGCCCCATAGGTGATGTTTTCTTAGTCTATTATTGCTCTCCTCTATAGCCTTTCCAGTATGTCTACATCTTTCTTAAAGTGTAGTGACCAAAAAAGAACAATGTCCCAGTTGAGGGTGGTGTAATTAAATTAAATTTATGTATGACACAGACGGTCATTATTTCAATGCTGCTGCTGAATTTCAATTATTCAACACATTCAAAGAATTATTCTATACCGCAGAACAAGATTTGCCTTGTTTGCAGCAGCATCACATTACTGATTCACATTTAGCTTATGCTTCACTATAATTCCCTGATCCTTTTTGGTTATACTGTATAATAAGCTTCTCTCCAATTCATTAAGATCATTTTGAATTCTCAGTTTGTGTCAGTTTGCTGTTTCTCCCTTCCTTCAACTTGGTGTCATCTGCAAATTGTAATGAGTGCAATCTCTAGTTCATTATCCAATCCTTAATGAAAACATTGAATACAACTGGTCTTAGGAAAGACCCTACTTGAGATGTCCTCCTAGTGTAACAGGGAGCTATTGATAACAACTCTCGGGAGAGCTGTTTTTCAACCAGTTGTTCGCTTGTCTGCTGGGGATCATACCTGCACAATTCTTCCTAAGCTTGCTCATGAGCATGTTGTATGGGACACTACCCAAAGACTTACTAATGTGAAGACAAATCACTTCTACTACTTCCTTTTTATCTATTAGGCCAGTTCCCCTGGCAAAGAAGGAAATTAGATGATTCTCTTCTTAACAAACCCACCTTTTTATCTTTTTTTACTTACAAATTGATTATTGAGTAATTGGTTCCAGAATTTTTCTGGAACAAAGTTAGGCAAGTTGGTCTGCGATTCTCTAGATTCTCTTTCAAGCTACTTTCTCTCTCAAGATCAGTACTAGGCTTGCCCTTTCCAGTCCTCTGGGATATCAAACAATTATAGAAAACTAAGGTTGGAAGGGACCTGAGGAGGTCACATCTAGTCCAACCTCCTGCTCAATGCAGGACCGTCCCCAGCTAGGTCATCCCAGGCAATTCCCAAATGTCCCCTATTCTTCCCATGTTCTCGAGGATTATGACTCCAGGTTAAACTTCTCAAGACAAACAGGTTGGCAGACGGATGCCTCCAACCCTTTCAGAAAAGGATCACTGACCCCCAACACCTCTCATCTCTCTCTCAGGGGTCACGGCTATAACGAAGGGACAAATTCATTATAGCTTTTCCATTCCCTGTTTTGAGGTCTGCTCCCCTTCCTTCACATCCAAGGATTTCACGAAGGCTCGAGCTCAGTGGGCAGGGCCATGGGCAGGGAGCGGAGCACAGAGCCCCACAGCCGCAGGCAACAGGAAAGGTGGTTTCTTCTCTTAGAAATTCCCATTTTCCTTTCCAGCAGGTCTGTGCCAAAGATACTTTTGTCTCTCTCGGAGTCACAACTCCCACCTCTTTCCATTGGCTTTCCACTTCTCATCCACACATCTCCTACAAGCCACTTTGCTCGCTATTGTGTTTGCAGCCAGACAAGCAATCTTCAATCCACGCCGTTCAGCTTTGACCCCTGCCGCCTCCCCCAGCCCCACCGCTCAGGCATCAGCTTCTACAGATGTCTTTAATACATAAATATGCTTAATTGCTCCTTCCCCTGAGCCTGAAAG
>NW_005842251.1:1041890-1091276 GCF_000455745.1 Alligator sinensis
AACTGGCTTTAATGAAGTCTGATTGCCTTTTGATCAAATATCTCCTTAATGGCACTCATTAGCCACTCTCAGCATCACAATGAATTTTCAAGGAAAGCAGAGGGGAAGTTTCTTAGCTCATCTATGTAAAGCTTTGAGAGGAGGACAGACTTATCTTGTTAGTTCCTTGTTCTCAAAAAAAGATGATGATGTGGGCTTATTTGGTTTTTTCCCCCCATCTCCTACTTTGATCGATTGGTCATTTTCCAGGATTGACACCCTTCATTTTACCCAGTTAACTTTGCATGGACAGTGACTCGTTACAGTTGCAAGGAAGTGGTCTGATTTATTCACATTCTCTGTTGTTCCCTGGGCATGAGGCAGAGCAAGATTAAGAGTGAGAGAGAGAGAGAGAGAGAAATGAACTGCAGCTGCCGTGGAGCCAGGTTTGCAAGAAAAGTCCACGTAGCGCTCCAGCTATTTTCAGATCTCTCAGCAGCAATAAACAATTGACTGGGGACTTCAGTCTTAACTAACTGCCCTGCAAAGAATAGTTATTTATGAATTAATTTACACGCTAACTCGAGCAGCAATGGCGTCCAGCATTTATAAATGACTCTTCACTTGCTTTCAAAGCCAAAGCACAAACATTTTCTCCAATTAAGTATCCCCGCTCATTTGTATTCTTCCTCACTAAATGTAGTAATGAAAAGTGGGGAATGAAACTTGAACCCACCGCTCAGTCAATGCTGACAGCTAGCCGTAAAAGACATCCATCTAAATATAAGGAAAAAGACACTGGCTCCAAATCTGTATTGAATTTGTACCTATCACACAAGGACATCTGATGAGCTGTTTGGAGTCACAGTTACTATCACCATAATTCTTCTTACAGTTACTTGCTTTTTCTCCTAATTTGTCCTGCTGGGCTTCACCGCTTTGACCATGATTTAAAGAAAAAAAGATTAGTGTTTTTCAGTCCCCAAATTGAGACATCTTAAACCAGTGATACTCAGTTACCCACACAATACTCTCAGTTACCCACACAAGATAGACCCAGAGATTTCAAATAGGAAGCCAAAGTGTCAAAACCATTCTGACCCACCCTGGTCTCTCTGGCCAAGTGCGGACATTCAAAAACCCCAAGGCAGAATCTATGTGGGTTTCTCTAAGCTGCATATATTCATAAATTCATAGAGTCATAGACATTAGGGGCTGAAAGGACCTCGTGAGATTGAGTCCAGCCCCCTACCAGAGGCAGGAAGGCTGCTGGGGTCAAAGGATCCCCAAGATAAACATCCAGACAGCTTTTAAGTGAGTCCAAAGTGGGTGCTTGCACCACCTCTGGGGAGGAGGCTGCTCCAGACCCTGGGCACATGGACTGTAAAGAAGTTTTTTCTTATATCCAGTCTAAATCAGCCTTCAAGGAGTTTGTGGCCATTAGACCTTGTTATCCCTTGGGGAGCTCTGGTGAACAGCTGTTCTCCTGGGTCCTGATGCACCCCGCTTATATACTTATAGGCTACCGCCAAGTCCCCCCTGAGCCTTCTCTTCTCCAGGCTGAAGAGTCCCAAATTGGTCAGCCTGTCCTCATTGGGCTTGCCCTCTTGGCCTTTGATCATTCGGGTGGCTCTCCTTTGAACTCTCCCAAGCTTATCCACGTCCCTCCTGAAGTGGGGAGCCCAGAACTGGATGCTGCGACCTCACTACGGCACAGTAAAGTGGGAGGATGACATCCCTGGTTTTGCTTGAGATGCATCGGTGGATGCAAGCCAGAGTTTGTTTTTTCTTTGCTGGCTGCGGCATCACATTGGTGGTTCATATTAATCTTGTGGTCAATCAAGACCCCCAAGTCTCTTTCGGTCATGGTGCTAGCGAGCATAACATTGCTGACCCTATAAGTATGCTGCTGGTTCTTCCTCCCAAGGTGGAGCACCTTGCACTTCTCTACGCTGAAGGCCATCATGTTTTGGTCCTCCCACCTTGCGAGCATGTCTAGGTCGTCCTATATCCCCAGCCTGTCTTCTAGTCTTCTGTCTTATATTTCCCCCATAGTTTAGTGTTGTTTGCAAACTCTGCCAGTCTGCATCTGACGCCTGAATCCAGATCATTAATGAAGATGTTGAAGAGTCTTGGCTCGAGTACTGAGCCCTGAGGGACACCACTGGTCACCTCGAGCCATGTTGATTCACTCCCATCAACTAGCACTCTTTAGGTCCGACCCAGGAGCCAGTTCCCCAGCCATCGGACTGTGAGATGGTTGAGGCCATAACTCTTCAGCTTAACTATGAGAACATCATGGGAGACTAAGTCAAAAGCTTTCTTGAAATCCAGATATATGATAGATTGGATTGGGAGTGAACAGAATGCACGTTCACCCTTCGGTGGAGAAGGCAGGAAGAGGGCAGACAGATGCCTGCACCAGCTGAGGCCAGAAGGCATGGGGCACTCTCCAATGCCTCCCAGCATGCCAGGGTCTGCCAAGGACAGCTGAAAGCAGCCGAGTGGGGGCCATCCCTGATTGGCTGCCAGGCACATGCCTCCAACCCCGTACTGTCACTGTGGACCCTCCTCTGAACCCAGCCCTAGGCTTCCCCCCCACATCTGTCCTGGCTCAGGTCTGTGATAGCCCAGAGCAGCCAAGCACCTTGTGGGTGCTAGCTCATCTTCTAGTGAGAGGGAGGTTGTGGGGAGTGGGGGGAGGCAAATACCCCCAAAGCCCCTGGGATGCTGGCAGACAGCAACCTGAACTTGAGTCAGGAGGGGATCTGGTACTGCAGTTCAGTAGACTACTTTAACATAAATCAGTTAAGTCTGATACTACATCAATCCAGGTCTACCTTAGACTGGGATCCACCACTTTTAAACCAGTCTGTGCTCTCTGAATTGCTGTTCTGTTACAGGTATAGACCAGTTTCCTACCACCTAAATGGGAAAAAGTGTAATATCTGCACCTTGCCTCTGATTTTTTGCAACAGAAGAATTGCTCTATTATTTTTCTGTAGTAAAAAATAATGAGTGAAGGCTAACAGCTGGTATTTTCTGAGGCATGCTTTGAGTCTAAAAAGGTTGAAAACCACTGCCTTAAATAGACCTGAGTTTCTGAGAGTAAGTGAGCAGCTCCTCCACCCATTCATCACAAGACAACAACTCTATGGAGAGTCCAGTGAATTAAGGAAAACAAATGTCTTCTCATCCACCAGGACCTCAACAAAGCCCCTCATCATTGCCTAAAGTCATCCAAGCCCTTCTGAATCCACCCACTTAACCTTTACCCGTATCACTTCAACCCTGATGAAGCTTGGAAAACTGAATTAACTTCACAAGTAGTCCCAAATAAACATCTTATAATAGATCCAGTGCAAAAGGTCCCTGGCTTTGATTTCCCACGATGCTCGTGGGCAACTCTAAACCGTTTCCACACAAACCATGGGAGATGTGGATACTTAATGCACAAATGAAAAATTAAAAACTCTCCAGTGTGCAACGGTGGTCACTTAGAACAGACCATGGCACACACAATGACTCAATGCCCGATCCACAAATACAAAGGAGGTATCACAGCGATACGCTCTGCCACTCCTGACATAATTGCCTAGCTCAGCCACCTAAATATAAAATTACAGTTGCTGGTCTGTATCTACATCAACCATATGAAAGAAGAAAAGCAGCTCTTTCCAAGAATCGGGCCCCTGTCAGGTTGAGCATGAAAAGCTACTTGTTCCTGTTCAAAATGTCAGCCATTACTCTTCTCTGCATTCCCATCAACCACAACCCAAGCCATTCTTCTCTCTGCCCAGTGCCTCCCCCCTCCAGACACCTCCCATTGTTCCAGTCCTCACAGAGAACTATTTTTTTCCTACCGAAATGCAAAACTAAGCATTTAAGACTTTTACTCCTGAGGCCCTACAATAAATCTTTCACCCACCTCCTCTGGCCTGTATATAGAGAAAACTCTCTGGCAATCTGACTGCTCTGATTAGAAAGTTAAAGAGGTATTGGATTCAGACTGGAAGCTTGCCTAAGTCCCTTATCCACCTGGATTCAAGAGTACAATTAGCACGTGCGATCTCATGACAATCCAACAGGGATGGACTAAAGCAGATAGATAAATGCTTCCTGAACCAGGGCTTAAGCCCTGGCATTTTAAATACTAAGGGGTTGTTACTGTGAACCATTGGGATTGGAGGCAATTTTTGCCGTTACCTTCAGCAGCAGAATGCATTCTTAGTTGAACTCACTACCCTGCTATATCCTTATTGCAAGTGTTATAAGGGGAAGCCCCAAATTGCAACAGATGCCACAGTGACGGTGCAAAACCTCAGCAGATTGACGGATACAGAATCCCCTAGTACGTGTCGCCAACAGTTAGGAACATCTGTGCTTTTGATCATTATTACTTGACACTCTCACGCATACACTCACACATCCAGATACACCAGTTGTTTCTAAAATAATGAAGCGACGAACAAACTGCAGGGAGAATATTTGCTATTAATAAAGTCCATTTTTTAAAATAATTGCTTTTATAATTGCCAAGGCAATGACAGGGAGGAATCATTTTCTCCAGCCTAGGCATGAGCAGAGCTCAATACTTGTTTGTAATTAGTGCACACCGCCTGTTCCCAGATTATGTTCCTCTATAACAGCATGACTTGCTTTAGAAGAAAAGGGGGGAAAAAAGTACTTGGGGATTGTTTGCTTATTCTTTCTGGTCGGTGCTCCTGAACTCAGAACTTCCTTTACTGAAAGGGGCAGAGAGGAGGTTCACCTTGATTGCAGTATTTGAAGAGTCCATTTGCAATGACAGCTAAAGAAATTATAGAGGTTGTTAAATCAGAATGCAGCACTTTCCCCTCTGGAATAGAAAGAGGCATAGCAGCAATCCTGGCAAGGTGAAATCTCCTGGATGTTATTAGTGACAAGAAGGACACAGGCATAGGTTTGAAGGAGTGTTTTAAGGACATGTCTCTTAGCCTTCTCATGCGAGAAGAGTGCATCTCAGGAAGGAAGATGCCGGTGCTCCCTGCCCAGCCAGGATGTAGATTCTGTCATCGTGCAGATTCATGTTTGAGAAGCGTGTGCCTTCACTTCAAGCAGGTTCTTAAAGTTTTTAACTTGAGGAACACAAATGTGCACAAAGGAAAAGATGCATTTGTCACAAATGGGGGAAAAAAAACCCCAGCCTGCACTGCCTTAGAAGTGCCAGTGATCCTGGTTTTCAAAGAACAAAGTATATGATCTTGCGGCTGTTGAATGCACAGCTGTAAAAATGGTCAGCGTTATAGCAATGCACCATGAGTGTCATTTTGAAGACTTGAGTATCATAAGTCTGCATAGACCAGTGGTGCTTAAACCCTCAGCCCACAGGCCAAACCTGGCCTGCAACACCATGTCGTCTGGCCTGTGGGGCTCCCCACAAGTCTGGAAATTTGGCACACGGGGGTAGGAGAGTGCTGCACTGATCCATGCTTTCACTCCTGTGTATATTCTTCCAGAGGACTTCAATGCCATTATATTCATCACATTTGGCACCTCCTCAAAAGCCTTCTCCTAGAGTTGGCTGAACTGGCCTTTTAGTTACTCGAGATGCCTCACTTCTCCCAGGTGTTGTCAACAGCAAAAAAGCTCCTGGTTGAATTATCTTCTTCTTCTGGGAACAGAAATGATGTTGGCTCAACCTCCTGCCCAGAAACATGGGGGGAACACCACTGATTGGCTAGAACTTCCTGTTTCTCCACTTGCAAACCCATGTCCTCCAAGATATTTAGGTACTTACCCCCCAGTTTAATTAACCAATGGCATTTAAATACCTTTGAGAGTTTGGGCCTGAGTATAAAGAGGACACAGTTTCATAGGTTTATAGTTGTTAGGGTTGGAAGGGACCTCAGCAGGTGATCGAGTCCGACCCCCTGCCCTGGGCAGGAAAGAGCGCTGGGGTCAGATGACTCAGGCTAGGTGGTTGTCCAGTCTCCTCTTAAAGACCCCCAGGGTAGGGGAGAGCACCACCTCCCTTGGGAGCCAATTCCAGATTCTGGCAACCCTTACCATAAAGAAGTTCTTCCAGATGTCCAACCTAAATCTGCTCTCCGTCAGTCTGTGGCCGTTGTTCCTGGTTACTCCAAGGGGTTTCCTGGTAAACAGCACATCTCCTATTCCTTGCTGCCCCCCCGATGAATTTGTAAGCAGCCACAAGATCACCTCTCGGCCTTCTCTTAAGGAGGCTGAAGAGGTCCAGGTCACTCATAGATCCTTGCCTGCAGGCCTCTCACCCTACAAGTGGCCTCCTCTGGACCCTCTTGAGGTTATCCACATCCCTCTTGAAGTGTGGTGTCCAGAACTGGATGCAGTACTCCAGCTGCGGCCTGACCAAGGCCGCATAGAGGGGACATATCATCTCCCTGGACATCTTTGTGGGATGGGAAAACAGAGAACAAACAACAGCAAATAACACCCCAAACCAATGCTTTTCTTCCAAAAAAAAAACACGCCAAGAAAACACTTCTCCCCCCTCCACCTCTTTTTATCCATACTCCATTTTCAAACTGTGGAACAACACAGGGTGACTCCTCCACCTGGGCCCTTCTCTTGCCCTTCCTTACCTAACAGGAGTTATCACCCCTAAACTCCAAACTTAATCTGCATTTAATCAAAATGCCCCAAACTGACCCAAAATTGACATGCAAACAAGGTCTGGCCCAGTCGGTCGTTTCCCGTTGCTTACCAAAAGATGCCAACACAGGGATCCCAACCCTATGAGGACCTCTCTCAATCTGGACTTCTCGAGCAGCTCTGGGATGCTCTTCACCTGGACTATTATACGATAACCCTGCTCTCATCCACTTTTCTCAGCCAGTTCTATACAACAAACATGGTTATATTAGGGGCCCAGTTGCACAATAATTTCAGGTGGCTCCTGGAGCTCTTAGCCCCTGGACTGTCCACACTTGAACACACAAAACTAGTTCTAAGCACATTTTAGGTGACTTAAAATTATGCCACTCCAAGGCAGGTTGATCTCTGATCCATGTTACACAGCCTGTGTTCCATTAACGCGTGGCCGCTCCCCACAGATGAGCTGCCGAACTTGCAGTCCTTCAGCATCCCAGAATACTGTGTTCCCTCCTCGACCCTCCCATTCCATGTGGACAAACTTTCCACACAGAAACTCTACTGCATTTTTGGCACCAAGCCAACTCCTCCTCCTGCCCTTGGGGGTGCAATCATCTGGCCCCCAGGGGCACAACACCATGCAAACAGCCTGCATAGCACATGCCAGCTAACCAGGTCGCAGGGCACCAATGGGTCCAGGAATTGGATCTAAGGAGGGTGGGGGGCAGCAACAAGATAGAGGGCCAGATTGGGAGCCGGGGCAGAGGCAGTAGCTCCCCCAAAAGCACCGGCTCTCGCTGCTCCCATCTCCCAGCCACCCCAGCAAGCACCACCAGCACCTTCCACATGCCAATCCCAAATCCCAATTTATTAAAACATGAGACCTTTGTTAATTTACTTCTTCAATTTTTTTCTTGCTTCTTTTTGTCTCATCTTTCAGGGGCTGACTTCTTCTATTTCATCACTCTTTAAAACCCCCCACTTAGAGCAGGGGTAGAAGCCTGTCCTGGGTCAGCAGCCCTTTGGCAGCAAGTCCCAGTTGTGCAATTGGGGAGCAGTCAGAGAAGGTTTTTAGCCTTCAGGTGTGATTGCTCTAAGCTCAAGCTAGCACTAACACTGATCAACATCTGAGAAGCTCAAATCACCATGTAATAAGGCCCATAGTATAAGTCTCTGAAAGGATCTGTATCCTTATGATGTCCACTGATACCCCCAGATCGCTTCAGAGTAGAGTTCCCAATCCGGGTCTCTGTCTGTGGTCGCCCCTTTTAGAATCCTAATTGTGATTTCTGACCATACTCAATTCTCTGCATTGTCTTATATGTCCCTTTATCCCAAACTGAACCCAGGCACTTTTCTTACCCTTTCTATATTTAAAATGTGAGCTACTGCTGTCATCCTCGGAACCCCTCCCTCCAACTAACTTGATCAAAAGGTTTTGCAAATTAAAATCTGACTGTGTAAAATTCAGTCTCAATCTACACGCATACACATTACATACGGACATACCATTTCACATTTAAGACACCTAGGCAATAAAGGAAAGGCTGCATTAGAAATATTAGATTATAAATATTAGAATTTTATAGTTCAGAAAGCTTTATAGTTTTAAAAGTTTCACCTCTGCTCATATCAGCACGTATTTCTTAATAAATTTGGGAAATCTTATTACAAGACCATGAAAAAATGCATTTGTTAATGTTCCAAGGCCTTTTATCAAATGTCCATTGTAGAAACAGGTTAATAGCTGATACATTCTCCCTTGAGGGATTACAGATTTTCCTTGCAAGTAGATTAACTCAGAGACCTGATACTTCTTTTCAGCTGTATTATTAGTGGTATTAGAGTATTGCATAGTGCTAGGCACGGTGCAAACGGGCAGTGGGAGTCAGTCCCTACCCCAAAAGCTGGCAAATTAAACAGATGAGATAGATAAAGACTGGAAACAGCGATTAAGGAGGTTTGCCCACAATCACACATAAGCACAGAGCAGGTCAGCAGAATAGCCAAGCATAGAAAAGACAGCGGCTGTGTCTGCACAAGACACTGACTGCACAATAGCTCGTTACTACTATGCAATAGCGTCACGTGGCACAAAGCATGACGCAACGCTACTACACAGTAGCAACAAGCTATTGGGCAGTCATCATCACCAAAAAGCCGTGCTGGGATGCTACTGGGCAGTAATGCTGGTTACTGCATGGTCATTTAGTACTTGTGTATGCAAGTACTAAATGACTGTGCAGTAACAAGTGTGCAGCCAGTGTCTCATGTAGATGCAGTGTTCCCCAGTCCTACCCTCAGGCCCTGTTCACTAGAGCACACTGCCTCGCCAGCTGTTAACATCTGTAATTGCTGCAACAAACACTCGGATGCGTCCCCAAGGGTCCTATTTCCCTCCCACCTAAGCTGGTCCAGTCTGTTGACCTCAGTAGAATGACTCCACTGTTATACCACAGCAAGAGCAGATTGTGATCCTCGGTGTCTGGCGGTGCTACATCCTGAACCCCTGCTTCATCTAAGATTGCATTTTGCCACCTGATCAGAGATCATTTTTATGTCATCTAGGAAAATGATCCTATTTTACACCCTGCTGGTACATCCTTGTGGGGTGAAATATATTCCAGGCCTCATGAAAGTATAAATTAGGACATTAACTCCTTGCCATATGAGCCAGCCCTGCATCCAGGCAACAAAGCATGTCGGTGCTCTGTAAAATACCACAAAGGGAGAACAAATTCAGTCTGAAAATAGCAATCAAAGGCTGACAGGAACTAGGAAATGTCATGCTTAGGCAGGACAGAGTCCTGATTTCACCCTTTGACAGCTGGGATCTCAGAGCAGCCCAGGAACTTAACTATGCCACACTGCTCAGGCAAGCGAAAAAAGAAAATAGGGCAAGACTTTTAGTTTGCCACCTGGTCGCTTTTGTAGGCCCAAGCTCTCTCCCTGGGTTGGAGTTTACCAGATATGCTAAGATCAACCTCTATGTCATGAAGCAACCTGCAGATGCTTTGAAGTTGTCTACCCACTCCTTGAGTTGCAGAAGATGCTTGCTGTGGTCTATCTCCACGTGTTACTGCTTCAGAGGGTCTGTACGGTACGAAGCAACAGGCTACATTCTCCCAGTTCTCCTTGGAAATCCCTATCCGGTATTGGCCCAAAGGAGAATACCACAGGGAGACAGGGCAAGATGCTAAGCACTTTCTGCTTGGTACTAAGAGACTTCAGTGATCTTGTCCTATGGAAATACTGCGCCAGATACTTGGCTATGACTAGGGCCAAAGCAGAAGTCATGTGCTCAAATTTTCAACTCTTTGGAGTGGCCTAATTATGGTGCTACAACCTCTGCTTTAGCAAGAGAGAGAGGCAGTGCAGGAGTCTATACATCAACTTGCTGCCTTCTTGCCTTGCAAAGGAGCAAGATACAGATCCCCTCCTAGGCATGGATATCCCAAGCTAAGACCTGATCTATTCTGATGGCAGAACTCAAGTGCTGCTGATAAACTGCTGATAAAACAGTGAGCTGACCCACAGCAAGACCTTCTGCCACCCCTTGGAAGCTACCAGACATGCGCATACCGTCTACTGGCCGCTGTGACCTCTTCCACAGTCAAGGCCTCTGTAGTGCACTGCACTCCCTGCCAGCACCGTGACGATAGATCTGCACCCATATCTGCACTGGTGGTGGTGGTGGTCCCTGAGATGCCTGCTGTCAGCCAGCAGTTCTGTTCGTCTGGGCTACTGAAATCAAACCCTAAATAAAAGTCACCGCGTTCAAAATTCTGTTTCATCCACTGCTGCTCCCAAGCTGTTCAAAGCACCTTTCATTTCTTTTCTTCCACCTTCTGACATCGTGCTCAGCACCTCTAGCAGCTCTGGCGTTTTAGTTGCAATGGAGTTAGTTGCTTGCATCTACAGGTTCCTTCACTTCCTCCTTGGTGCCGTTCCACTCTCTCTGGCTGCCATTTCCCCTTTAGTATTTTATTTGCCGCTTCTTGTCCTTTGTATTAAGTTGTTAGCACTTTGTTAGTGTGAGAACAGGTGTTTTTTGACTCCTATTTGCCTTTCTGCATCAAGTCACCCTGCATTTTATTTTCATGGCTCTTGGCCTGTAGGATCTAGGAGCTAATCCCTGTCCATTCATTAAAGGTGCCATCAGAGAAAAAATTTACTCTGGTGACCGACTTGGAGAAGTTACCTTAACTTTGCGTATGTCTCTTCCCATTTGGGGGGAAAAAAGAAATAGTAAGACCTACTGTGGAAAGCCATTTCACATATATAGCTAACAAGGATGATTTTTGTTGTTGTTATTCCCCCTGTTAGGATGGGATTTTCAAAGGGAACACAGCCTGCCACAGAAGATGAGTATCCATCTTCTGTAATCTAAATCCAAACAGAAGCCAGATTTTCTGAGCCTGATCCTCAAGGTCAATAAACACAGGAATATGCGAATTAGAAGAGTGAACATTAACGTGGAGAAGTAGACAAACTTTGCAATCCCTTTGTCTGTCTCTTTTCTTTAAATAGTTTAACAGAGGGACCGTCTCCCATTTCCCAACCTCTGTAGTCTAAATAAAGAAGCATCTCCAAATTACAACTTCTATCACCACTCCCACACCCAAAAAGTCAGCATGTGTTTAAATAGCCCATTGGGCTAGCATAACTTAGGAACACTAGTTTCAACAGCCAGATGGGAGTGAGATGAATGATCATGTACCCATTTCCATCTGTGATGACTAAAAATGGATATTCAGTACATGTTCTGAGCAAGGTTTGAACTTACATCTCTACATCCATGATAAGATCCCTGAACTATTCTGCTGACACCCCCCCCGAACAGTAAGAAATAATCCCCCTCAACTGTCTACAATCTACTGCAGTAGAAAAGGGGATGCCCATTTGCTTTCAAGTCTTCCCCCATGTGAGCTGAAAGTTTCAAAGTGACCTAAGAGACTTGGAGGCTCAACTTCCAGTTGACATCTGGGAAATGTAGTCCAGCCAGGAAGCCCAGGGCCTAGGGATAACTGGGGTATTAGGAATCTGAACCCATGAGGCACTGCAGCACTAGAGGGAAATGAAGCTTAATGTTGACCTATTTGTAGAACAAAGCATTATGAATCAGTTCAACAAACCAAACTGAACTATTGGGATTTTCAAATATTGAATAGCCTGTTTCAGTCAAAAGGGCTCACACAAACCATTTCACTAACCCCAAATTATTTTTTCTGAATCAATCAATGTGGAAATTGGCATTTCCTGAATGATAGACATTTTAATTATCACTCGCCTCTAGGTTCAATGTGTGCAATCTGATTGTGACTGACCTTTGCACAGGGGTGAACTTCAGTTCCAGTCATTGCTTGTCCTCCTTGAAGAGGCAGCAATTGTGAAGCAGAGAAAGCTAGAATGAGATAATAGACCTGGGGTATAAGAGTGGGCTTCTACTCCCACTTGGCCATTGCACTTCTGTATGACAATCAACCACTTTCTCTCCTTTCTTTGGAGACTGCAAACTCTGAAGAACAAAGATGGTACTTCATTAAGTATCCATAAAGGTGCGTCTTCAAAGGCATTGAGTTGTCTAAAGACAGATAGGAGCTTGGTGGGATTTTCAGATGTGCTTTTTTCAGATTAAGCAACCAGTTCCTCCTGATAGACCAGGTCCCTCATCTCATTTGGAACATTTAGACATTATTATAATGCAAGCAACAAATAATAATAGTGAAAGGGACATTTTTTTGTTGGTGTCCACCCAATAGATAATTCCAACACCAGTAACAATCCTTCTTGCTCAGAAGGAAATAGTAGCAAAACTATCTTACTACTGACTCATGTGCAGCTGAGTCTTCTCCCACTGAAATCCATAATAAAATCCCTGCTCTCACATAAGAAACTGCCTTTGTGAGCAAAGATTAACACCATAAATTCAAAGAAGGCTCAGAATAGGTATTGCCTGAGAAATAGAAGCCCACCACATACAACTTATTAGAAAAAGAGATAATTATTTTAATTTGTGGTTCTCAGCCAGAAAAAAAAGCGGATATATCTTAGTTAGCCATAGACTGGTGCCTGCCTATTAAAAATACATTAAGATCAATAAATGGATAACTGAAACATCTATTAAAACATTTCTACCTAATATAGGAGACATCCATAGTAATATAATTGAAATATATTTTCTGTACATATGAGCAACAGATAAAGAATTTCAATAAAAATATAAACCACGGAATGATATTGCTCACTGTTAATTATCCGGCAAATAGGATTATTATTTTCCCTTTAAGTGATTTTTTTGTGTGCGTGCTAGTGAAAGGCTTCAGATTTACTGCTCAAGGGAATGAAGTCTGCTATCAATCTGCAAAACTAACTGGCTTATAGCAGTGCAGGATTCTCTCATTTCACCTGCCCCATGCTTCGCAATCTCATTCTGAAGGGACCGTTTCAAGCCCTTGGTCTCACCACAGTTGTCAGTATTGGTGCCAGTGGTGATTTTAAGAGTCAGTAAAAACAGTGAGACATGAATAAGAAAAACTAAATAACAACCTTTTATTGTGGATCAGCAGACCCTTTGTCTCCATAGCTGGCTATGCCCTAACACAGAGACCATCTCTCAGTTCCTAACTTCTCCCAATTCCTAATTTAGGAAGCCTCTCTAAATCATAACTTTTACCACTACAGTGATGGCGTCTCATGATGTCTTTGTCCCTTGGTCATGATGTTACTTCACTTAAGCTACTGGGCTGCTACTGGTGAGAAGGACATAAAAGCTAAGTACAGACAGTCAAAAAGCCAGAGGCCGAATCAATTCAATCTATGCAAATTAGTTTTAGCTGTGTAGGTAGTACTGATAAGCAAGTGACCAGACATTCACTCTTGATTCCCGAAATGCAGCCACATGACTATGGTGGCTCAGGCCAGAAGCCAGGAGGTGCTAAAACATGGCTCTCTGCTCAGCTGAAGAAGACAGCTTGACCCAAGTCTAGCCTGCCCACCCTAAGAGGGGGAGGGGCATGCAGGGGGAGGGGCAAAGCATCCTGGGATGCTGGAGGACTGTGAGTAAACTTGAATCTGGAGGAGA
The DNA here is from genome assembly GCF_000455745.1 of Alligator sinensis. Taxonomy (NCBI): domain Eukaryota; kingdom Metazoa; phylum Chordata; order Crocodylia; family Alligatoridae; genus Alligator; species Alligator sinensis. The sequence continues at coordinate 1,055,566 of NW_005842251.1, forward strand.
TATGGGACAGAAGTTCAATAAACCAACCTAACTGATAAGAACAGATTGACTTTTATTAGTAGATGTTTAGGATTGTGAATCCCAAAAAGATGACAAAGCCAGTAGGGAAATACATATCGCCTGAGCGAGGGACTAACAGTAGAGGGATGGTGGTGAGGAGGAGAACACAAGTAGGTTACAGGAGATACAATGTTAGCCAACTAAGCCTGGGGGTGGGGGGAGGGGAGGAGGGGGAAGGGGAGGCATCAGTCCATATAGAGTCTCATCATGGGGGTCCTCTTTGGGTGGAGCGGGGTCGTCCGTTGCTGAAGAATCCTCTCGAAAGTGAAGGTCCATCTGGTGCAGAGTGGGGGTTCAGACGGTCCCCTCTGGGTCCAGTCCGGCGGTGGTTCATCTGGTGGGGTCGGAGTACTGGCGGTGGCCCATGATGTGTTCCACATAGATGTCACAGGACCAACGGACGGTGTCAGACACCATGAGACAGCACATCAGCTTGGCGTAGGGTCGAGAGACACTGCAGGCACACAGGACGTTCTCATTGCTGGGATCCCAGACTCCGAGCATTCCCACGATGAGCGCGTCGACCATCACGTCATAGCCACGGCCCCTCAGGATGTCGACCAGCGGGGCGTACTTCTCCCACTTGTGAGCCCAGGTGTCAGTGAAGGCTTGGCACCGGTTCTCGAAGGGGATGGTTATGTCCATGATAAAAACCTTCTTGGCCTCTTCGTTAGTGATGATGATGTCGTATTTGGCTCTTGCAGCCCAGGACGGTGCGGTTCACGGAGGTCTCCCCCACTGCGGCCAGGATGGCCCTCACTAGGTGGTCTTGGACAGCATTGTGGCAGAGCTGCCAGGCTCTGGTACATGGCTTGCAGCTGCACAGAACATGGGAGAGGGTCTCAGCCACGTAGCAGCACCATCAGCACTTGATACTACATCTATACAGGTTAACTTACACTTGATACTACATCTATACAGGTTAACTTAAACCAGTTTGGGCCATTTTGAAAGCAGTTTATGTGCATTAAACTTCTGTTGTGTTACAGATTTGAACTGGCTTCTAGTAATTTATACCAGTTTATGTGTAATTTCTGTCCCTAGCCATACTCAATACTGACATGGGCTGGAAACCAGAAGCCTAGAGGTTTCCTGAACCTAGAAATAGAATTATTATGACCCGTTGGATATGCTGTTTTTGACTACCCAGTTGAGCAGCTGTTGCCATGTACAGTGAGAGGCTAAACCACAATTGAATTAAACTAATTATGCTCTAACTTGGGTGTTTTACATAAGGTCTAAACTCAGACTCATTTCACAAGCATCCTCTAATTATGACCCTATCCCAGTTCATGGAATCTGGCTCTGTCAAATTAAGCACCGGTGTGGGTCCAATGAGGTCAGATTTCTACAGCATATTCTCGCAGCCCCCACTGCCTGAGAGAAAAAGAGGAGGAAAGATAAATGTTATGAATGCTGAGTGAACATAGCATTGATTTATTTTATCTCCTGGGAATAGAGCGTACCGAGACTTTGCTCAGTGTATCAGGTATCTGGCAGGCAGATGATATCTCTGAAGCACAGGGATCAACCTCACAAGAGTTAGGTTGGATCAGTGTCCAAGACTTCCCCATATCTTGCAAGGTTGGTCCACACTGCATGCTGCAGTGCAACCAACGGATAAAAAGCTTAGCTCAGTAAGGTTAAATCAGCGTAGACAGAGCTCTGTGCTATGGCAAGCCAGGTTTCTTCCAGTACCTGAAGTAGTTCACTCGAAGATAGCACAGATTGTCTCTGCTGAGCACTGCAATATGCAAAGCAATGTCAGGGACATGTGTGAGGAACCATGTTCATTGTCTGAACCCTACAGCACGTGAAAAGCAGGGAGAGATGGACTGAGAGAGGGAACCTCCTCTTTGCTGTAGTCATAGATTCATAGACGTTAGGGTTGGGCCAGACCTCAGTAGGTCATCAAGTCCACCCCCCTGCTGCGGGTAGGAAAGAGAGTGCTGGGGTCAGTCTTAACAGCTTAGTCCTAAAATGATGAGACAGCTCATCAGGTTAGTGTGGTTTAGACACAGTGGTGTGTTTAGCCAACAGCGTGCCAGGGCGTGATGTGGCCAGCATCACATCTGGCCCACTTTGGTTCCTCAGTCTCTTAACCAGCTACTTACAGCTGGATGAACTGCAAGTAACTTTGAACACAGATACAGAGTAAGGATCAAACTCCCACTTCTAGATCTGTATTGAAATGCCCTAAACACTCCACCATCCTCTCCCTCCTGGTGCTGGGTGCTGCATGGAAACCCTGAAGGCATTTGCACGCCCTCCACATCTTCCAAGGTGGTGGACAGCCATTTCACACAAGGATCTAGGTATCTACTATCAGGACAGCCAGAGCAACGGTGCCTGCAGGATCACAGAATTCATTTTTTGAGTAGGAAGCTGATGGCGCCCTGTAGCTACCAAGATACTTGGAGGCCCCCAATAGACGCAAACCCCAAAGACCACATAAGAGGACTTTGAAATGAGGTGTTCTCCTACTTATTTTGCCCCGTCCTGTAGACTTCCTTGGAAGAGGGCAACCTTTAAGTATTTGTTCCTCATGTAATGTGCTCAGTTCCTTCCGTATTAGCAGGGTTTATTTACCTACACGCGTTCATAAAGACCACGGTTTCTGGCCTGGGACTGAAGCAGAGCTGGCATCAGCATGTAACACAGTCAGCTGTGGTGAATACTGTACTTATGTTCAAAACAGTGTGACAATGCCTGCATGCCCAGCACTTTCAATTAAACCTAATCAACAGCGAGTTCCCATTGTAATTTTAGGCAATTAGCTGCAGAACTAAAAACACCGTAACTTCCTCTGAAGCACATGCCAACCCAGAGCTCAGCAAACTCAAATGCCAGAGCATAACCATTACGAATAAGAGCTCCACTTGAAAAGGCCTGCGTCTGGAGGATAGCGAGGGCCCACATTTACAAAGAAAATGACTGGGAACTTCTTTAGTCTTTTATATTCAAGGAACTCCAACAGGGGAATGAACCCTGAGGCCCTGCCTCCCACAAGTCTCCCATTGTCTTCACCAGGAGCTCCAGATGCTTGGAATCCCAAAAATACAGGTTACTGATTGAGGTCAATGGCAGGTAGAAGTAGCTGAATATTTTCCGCAGAAAAATGGCATTTGTTTCTAAATCCCAACTTTGATTTTAAATTTCCCCCTTTTTGACTGTTTTTTTTTTCAAAAGAATTTTAGCTTTTTTCATATTCTCCCCCACACAGAAAAGGAAAAAAGAGTATGGATTTGTGGTTATTTCTTCTAACTTTTTCATGAAGGTACCATTTTTCAACCCTCTCTAGTGGCCAGCTTTAACCACCAAACCTGGGACCATTAGACCTGTGCCATTAAGAAACCACATCTCCTGATGCTTGTTCTTGTACACAAGAGTGTTAATATATTCTCTGATAAATAGGATTATTCATGACACTAACTAGTATATATAATTTAGGGGTTATGAACAATCAGGCCGCAGACCTTGGTGCTGCCTAGACAGAGAGATGACGAGCAGGAATAGTCAGACCGTAGTGTACTGGCCCATTAGTGATACCGGATAATGTACCCCCGAGAAAGGTGTCATCTAAAGATAGCAACAGGTATTTGTTTTATTCATAGACTATAGGACAGAAAGGGGGTGTCCAGCATTATGGCTATAGTCTGTTGCAGGGAGCCATGTCATACATTTTGATAAACCTAAAAAATCTCTTTCATAAGTTTAAAAAAAATTAACAGTTGTTAGGTCTTTCACTCCGACATTTTCCAAAGCCTCACTCTTCACATGCTTTTAGAAACTCTCATATTTTTAACCTGAATTTATTCATGGACAGTTTCTAAACATTTGTTCTTGTGCCAATATTGTCTTTAGCTTAAATAGCTCTTTTCCATCCCTGGTGTTCACCCACCTGATATATTTGAAGAGAGTGATCATACCCCCTCTCAGCCTTTTTTCTGCTAGACTAATCAAGCTTAGCTCTTTTAATTTCTTCTCGTCAGACAGGCTCTTCATTCTCCTGATCATCTCTCTAGTCCTTTGCTGCACCTACTGCAGCTGGAATTAATCATTCTTGACTATCAGTGACCAGGATGAAACATAGTACTCCGGATGAAGTCTCCCCAGTGCCTGAACAATGGCAATAATGCCTTCCTACATCTGCTTTAAATAACTATTCTAATATATGCTTATATTTTGCCTTTTCTACAATGTTCATAGCCATGCCATGATTGATGAATACACCAAAGTCTTTCTAATCTTCTGTCATTTCCAAATCATGAGCTCCCAGGTTATTGCTGAAATTCTTATGTTCCGAAGTCCATGACCTTGCATTTTGTACTGTTGAATTTCATCCTGTTTCTATTGCTTCGGCTCCTCAAATTCATCGAGTTCTTCCTTTGCAATGTCCTGATCCTCCTCTGTGCCGACTGACTGCCACCTTGTAAGCAGTATGCTTCTACTAGTTGTGCTGAAGTCATGATGAGAAATATTAAATAATATAGAATCATAGAAAATTCAGGCTGGAAGGGACCCCAGGAGGTCACATCTAGTCCACCCCCCTGCTCAAGGCAGCACCAGCCCCAACTATATCATCCCAGCCAAGGCTTTGTCTAGGCGTGTCTTGAAAACCTCCAAGGATGGAGAGTCCCCTAGCCCCCTCACCATTTGTTTGTCCTCCGCTGGACTTTCTCCAATTTTTCCACTTCCTTTCTGTAGCGGGGGGCCCAAAAATGGACACAGGACTCCAGATGTGGCTTCACCAGTGCTGAGTAGAGGGGAAGAATCACTGCTCTTGACCTATTGGCAACACTCCTACGCATGCAGTATCAATCCCAAAGCCCATCCCAAGGAACTCCACTAATAATGTCCCTCCACCTCCTCCTCTTTCAGCATAATCCACTGGACACTCCACTTTACCTGGTGCCCTTATGATTTTTACATTCGTGTAGTAGTTTCTACTTCCTCCAGCTTAACAAGTAATTTCCCATGTGGCACCAAAGCAAATATTTTACAGAAATCCAGATTGATTTCATCTACCTAATTTCCATTTTTCTAATTGATCAAATAAAGAAACCAGGTCCACCTGATCTACTTTGTAAAACCCACCTGGCACTTTATCCCAGTCTCCACTTACTTCTGTGTCTTTAATTATACTTTCCTTCAAAATTTATTCTAGACCAGGGGCAGGCAAAGTCCAGTCCATGGGTTGGACTGGGCCCATGGCGGACTCAACTTCCCAACAGCCCCTGCATGCATTGCTGCAGACAGTTTCCATGGAGACCCAGCAGTGGTGGGGCTGTGACAGCATGGGGCCTGGGTTTCCATGGAGACCAGCCCCCGTAGTGCTAGCAGGGTGTGCAGCTGTGTAGGGAGTTGCTCCAGAGCTGGGATCTTGCAGCAGTGACAGCATGGTCTGGAGCCAGGACAGAGCTGTGATCCACTGCCTGCACTGCAAGATCCCAGCCCTGGCCGCGGAGCAGCTCCCTGCCCATCCGAGCAACCTGCAAGCACTGCTGGGGCCAGGCTCTATGGAAACCCTGGCCTTGTGCCATCACAGTGCCACCACTGTTGGGGTCTCCATGGAAACCAGCTGCAGTGATGAGGGCAGGGGCTGCTAGGAAATGGAGTTCAGCCACTGTCCAGATCTGCCATTTTGACCACCCCTGTTCTAGAGCCTGGCATGCGGTTGAGGCCAAACTGGGTTTATAATTGAGAAGATACCTTTTTCTGTCTGTCTGAAATAGAGATATGAGCTTTGCTCTTCCCCAGCCATACAATACTGCCCAATTTTGAGAGATTTATTAACAATCCTTCCTTGAGGATGCACCTCTGCATCATGGAGCTCTCACAGATGAATATAATTATTTTTATCAATGTTGGGGTGGTTTTTTTAACACTGATGCCTAAAGACCAACCAAGGTTAGGCCTCATTGTGCAACACACTGTACATACATAAAGCAATAGTTGATCCATGTGCCATGATGCCTATAACCCAGACAAGACAGACACAGGGAAAGGTAAGGAATATAATACACAAGTGAAGGGAACAAGTGATGAAAAAAAAAAAACCAGAACTTGTAGTTCTATGATATTTCTTTTTCTTCTGGCAACAGGTGATTAGCCAAAAATAGATGATTAGCCAAATAGAAAGAAAATAGAAAGCCAAATAGAAAGAAAGGGAAAAGAAAAGGAACAGAGGTGAAGAACAAAAGGTAGGGGAGAAGATGGTAAAAAGGCACGTGTGGAAGAAGCCCAAAGGGAGGAGGAGGTGGGGAGGGGAGACGGAAGGGCAGAGAAGGACCAGCCAAAACTGCAGGAAGCTCCCTAAATATCCTGAGCATCCAGCTTTGGCTGCCTGCGCTCCTGCCAGCTGGAGTCTCTAGAGGGCTTCTCTGTAGTTCTTCCCCATAGCCCTGCAGGACAGAGGATGCTATCTTTCCCCCACACCAGTGCTCCCATACAGTAGGTCTCTCCTGAACAGAATAGACATTTGTTTGGGATTGGCAAAAGTGGGGTTAAAACAGCTTTCAAAAACTCCATCTTACCCCTCCCAATTGTGGGATCACTTGTTGCACAGAGTCACAAGAAGCAGAGCAGGAAAACACGGCTCAGTCTATCTCCCCAGTCCTCTGTCCCAGGGCTGAGATATTTCTTCTGGTATATTTACCAGTCTACTTTTAAATGACTCAATAGGGCTCCTACTACTTCCCCTCTTGGGAGGCCGTTCCACAGAATAATGGCTATGGCTGCTGGAAGGTTTTGTTTGATATTCAACTCAATTTCTCTTGGCTCAATTTCATGCCCTGAAGGAGTCAGTAAGCAGGAAAAGATTCATAGATTCATAGATTTTCAGGCCAGAGGGGACCATCGTGATTGTCTAGTGTGACCTGCGTAACACAGGCCGTGGGACTCTCCTGTATTAATTTCAGCTTTGAGTCCAATAGTGCTGCCTGAACTAGAGCGTATCTTTTTGAAAAACATCCAACCTGGATTTTTAAAATGTCCAGTGCTGGAGAATCCATGGCTAAACAGCCTCATGGTTAAAAATGTGCAACTTGTTTGCAGTCTGAATAGCTTTGGCTTCAACTTCTAGCCATTGATGCTTGTTTCACGTCTGTCTGCTCAAGCAATGAGTATGCAGTTATCAAATTTCTGTCCTCTGGGTAGGCAAAAACAGTGGTCAAATCAATTCAATGGGTTTGGTAAGTAAAACAGGTTGAGCTCCTTCAGCACATCTACTCGTGCAATGAATGTGACTGAACATACTGCAACTCAATTTGAGCCGAAGTTAACTAATCCCATCATCACCATTTACACATGTGTTTAAGTGCAGTAATTTACTACAGGATAGTACCTGTGTCTGATGGGACTATCCTACACCAAAATGAATTAATCTACTGTACCCTAATTGCAGTGCGTGTGTACATGGTGATGCTTTACTGTGCATTAAATTAGCCTAATGCGCAGTAAAGTGCACATGTGGACGCACCTCTCGAGCCTTGCACTACACAGTATGCTTGTCAATCCTATAAATCTCACCAGTCTTCTCTAAACCCACCCCCATTTATCAGCATCCATCTGAAGCTTAGATGCCTGATTTAGGTATCATATCCCAACAATAGTCACCTGGTGTCAAAGCCAGTAGTAATAAAACCTGTCTACTCCTACTTGATATTCCCACTTAAAGTCCACACTAACTTCTTTGGTCACAGTGTTACCCTGTATTCTGGGAATTTAAGTGCACCTGATAATCTGCCATAATGCCCAAGGAGTCACTTCTCAGGAAAGAGCCCCCACCCCATAAATGTGGCAAATGTTCTGGTTTCTAGCTACAGGAAGGCACACATTTGGCTGTTCTAAGTGCATGTTGTTCATCTGCTGCCTCTTACCAAATGATCCAGATCACTTTTTATCAGTTGGATTTGTTTGTGCTCCTCTACTAATCAATATATCATGTGGTATAATCTTAAATGCTTAAGAAAAGCCTGGTATATCAAATGCTATTACCTTTATCAACCAACCTTGTAATTTCACAAAAGAAAATTCAGTCAGGTTGACAGGATCTGTTTTCCATAAACCCATGTTGATTAGCATTTTTTTCTACCCTTCTTTAATTTTTTATTAATAGTTTCACATGTCAGCTATTGTCTGATTTTACTCAGTTTGTTTGTCAAGCTAACAGGCGTCTAATTGCCTTGATCATCCTGCTTACACGTTTCAAATACTCATAGTTACATTTCAATCCATTGAAACACTGGAATTAAATGAAGAGTTATTGAATCTACCCACAGAATTCCTAGGCTGACTCTTTTAGATCTCTTGGATGCTGGTGATTTGTACCTGTTCATTTAAAAATGTACAACTTCAGCAACTTCTCTTTAGCATCATTAGGTACCCTGGAGGAAAAATTATTTCATCCTTATTGCTACCCTCTTATATGAATGCACCAAATCTGTTCTCCCCCAAATGTGGAAGGGAACAATTGAACAAGTCTGTCTTTTTTTCTATTATTATTCATAGCTTTTCTTGGTCTTTCCTCTAATGGTTTAATATCATTATTACTCCTTTTCTTGATACACTGAAAAAGTTTTCATATTAATTTGAAGGCTACAGCCACAGATTGCTTCTTTAACTTTTTGCTTCCCATTCCCGTTTTCTACAGGTGCTAGTATCAGGTTTTCCTTTTCCTCCCATTTCTTATACATGCATATATGTTAGAGATGCTTTTGGTTCCCCCTCCCTAACAACAGTGATGGTGGTGGCAGCATCATAAGAATAGGCTCCTATTTGACTGGCTTTTTGGGCATCTAATAAAATGTTCTTTAAGAGTTTCCAATACTATTCATACTCTTATCAGTTAAAATTCTTTCTTCCTACTGATTTAGCTCATAAGTATTTTAATCTTTGGGGAATTAAGCTCTTCAAGAGCCCAAGTAAATATATATTAACCAATTTAGACTTTATATTTGTTATATGCCCGCATAATGAAGCCGTGATCACTTGCACCATAGCAACCACTATTTTTTAGTACTGAGATCAATTCATTTTATCTGTCAAGGTGAGGTCTAATGTAGAATTCCCTTATGTTCAATGCAATACTTTTTGAATTAGGAGGCTGCAGTCTATAACTTTTAGAAATGGCAAGGCTATGTTAGTACCGGCATCGTGAAATCTTATATTGATGTCCCTCCTGATAAAGAAGCTTCCCTCCCCACTTACAACACATTATATGTAGATATTTAAGGAGCAAGACATCCTGTTCTCTAGTGTGATTTGATGTTCAGTAGCTGATCTCAACTAATATCTAGGATGTGCTTTGTGTTAAAATATTGATCCATTAGCATTTCAAGATCCTTTTCAGAGCTATCAGAGAAATAGGTCTCCTCTCTCTTTTTTTGTGCACTTGGTCCTTCCTAAATAGGGTTTAACCAATGCTTTTAACATACCAAACAGGTCAGTCTTCCCATCTGACTTTAGCAATATTGATTAGGGCTTTAAACTAGGTTCACCGGGGGATAGAAACCAAAGCCCTGATGTAAGTGGGGAAGTGGGTGACCTGGAGGAAGCACAAGCAGGAGGGGGCAACAGGGGAGGTGTTCTCATTCTTCCTGAAAAAGTAGGGCAATTGGCTACTTACCTTTGATGTCTGTACATGAATGCACGGAGCCTGGGAAATAAGCAGGAAGAATTGGAAGCCCTTGCACAGTCGAGGATCTATGACATGATTGGAATAACAGAGACTTGGTGGAGACTCGTATGACTGGAGCACTGTTGTGGATGGGTACAAACTGTTCAGGAAGGACAGGCAGGGGAGAAGAGGAGTTTCTCTGCATGTAAAAAATCTGTCAGATTATTCACAGCTCCAGGGTAAAACTGGAGAGAGGCCTGTTGAAAGTCTCTGGGTTAGGGTCAGAGCGGAGAGTAACAAGGGTGATGTCTTGTTGGGTGTCTGCTACAGACCACCACACCAGGAGCATGAGGTGAATGAGGCTTTCTTCAGACAACCAGCAGAAGTTTCCTGATCACAAGCCCTGGTTCTCATGGAGGACTTCAGTCACCCTGACATCTCCTAGGAGGACAATGCACAGGCAATCCAGGAAGGTTTTGGAGAGTGTTGGGGATAACTTCCTCATACAAGGGTTGGAAAGGCCATGCTCTTCTTGACCTGCTGCCCACAAACAGGGAAGAATCGGTGGGGGATGTAGACGTGGATGGCAACTTGGGCAGCAGTGACCACAAGGTGATTGAGTTCGGGATCCTGAGGAAAGGAAGGATGGAGAGCAGCAGAATAACGACTCTGGACTTCAGAAAAGCAGACTTCGACTTGCTCAGGGAACTGATGGGCAGGATCCCCTGGGAAGCCAGTCAGGAGGAGGGTGGGGAGAGAAAAGGAGTCTAGGAGAGCTAGCTGCATTTTAAAGAAACCTTACTGAGGGCACAGGAACAAACCATCCTGATGCACAGGAAGACTAGCAAGTATGGCAGAAGACCAGCTTGGCTTAGCAGGGAACTCTTCGGTGAGCTAAAACACTAAAGGAAGCTTACAAGTAGAAAGACTAGGGAGGAGTATAAGAGTATTGCTCAGGCATGCAAGGATGAAATTGGGAAGCCTCTAGCCTGCAAGGATCCTCTCTCTCTCCTCACTCAGTCTCACTCTGCTTAGGGTCTTTCCCCATACCCTGAGAGAGTAACCTGGCTTGGTGGTGTGGCCACCAGGCTGGGAGGTCTCACTCTCACTCAGTTCCTCCTCTTCTGTCTAGCTCCCTTTCCTGGGAGCTTTTATCTTCCTTTGGCCAGCCAGTTATTCTTAGCAGCTGGCCCATTCCTCCTAGCCGGCCTGCAATCACTGGGTCAGTGCCCACAGCCCCTGACCTGGTACACACAGCTTACTACACTGGGCTATAGCCCTTTCTGCTACAGCAGCATACTCAGAAACAATATAAAACTACTCCAGGAAAACCAGGGGTATAACTACACCAATACAAGCTATACCAACGTCATCGGTGTCTGGCTGTGGCTTTTCACAGGACAGCCATTTGCTCAAGCTAATAGCTTCTCCCTCTACTATCTTAGGTAATGGGGAGGCATTGTATAGCTCCTATTATGCACAGCCACCCCTGGATAGCTGCACGTCTACGCTAATGTGCATAAGCATACAAAACCAATCTATGTTACAATGGGGTAAATTTGTCATCTGTCCAGGTCGAATTTATTCATCTCATGATTCACATATCAGCATAATGCTCATGCCAATGGTGTTAAAGGAACTGCAGATGAGAAGTAAACTGGTGGGACTTGTAATGCGCGTGCCTGATCTGCTCCATGATTGCCACAGAGTGAAACTAAGTGACCTGTGCAAGGTCATTCGGGATGTCAGCGGCAATCAAATCTGTACCTGTCATCGTACAATTCTAATTCCTCATGTTTATTGCCCAGTCTCCCAGCATTGGCTGATAGACAGTGAAATGTCTTCTTTAGTCCCTTGGCACCTTAATTCGTTTTATTCTTGGTATCTTGAATTTGTGCTGAACAATTTGGGAGGGGAGGTTGTTTTGATTTGGGTTTTTTTACACTCCCCTTTTGCCATCAGTTCAACATCTTTTGCATTAGCCTAGACTCTTAGCAAAATGGTCATCAAACTTTTCTGTCTATGGGCTGGAATGACTCAACCTAAGGTCAGAGGAGGATGGGTGGGTACTAGGAGCTGTCCCACCACTGGCTCTTGTCCCTGCAGCAGCATGTGGAGATGCCCACAGCTGAAGTCCCCATCACCGAATACCACCACAGTCCCACATCCGAGGGACAGATCTAATGGCTCTGCAAGACAGATCCAGCCCACAGGCCATAGGTTGTCAACCTCTGCCTTAGAAAGTTGTTTTGCATTATGTGAAATGGAAACCATACAGTCCATTTAGGACTATATAGAGTACTTATGAGGAAAGGCTGAGGGAGCTAGAGAAGAGAAGACTGAGAAGGGATTGAACAGCAGCCTTCAACTCCCTGCAGGGGGTTCAAAAGAGGATGGAGCTGGGCTGTTCCCAGTGATGGTAGATGACAGAACAAGGAGCAATGGGCTCCAGTTGCAGCAAGGGAAGTTGAGGTTGGAGATTAGGAAAAAACTTCCTCACTAGGAGGGTGGTGAAGCACTGGAACAGGCTCTCCAGAGAAGTGGTGGTATCTCCATCCTTGGAGTTTTTTGAGACCCAGCTAGACAAAGCCTTGGCTGGGAGAATGTAGTTGGGGCTGGTTCTACTTTGAGCAGGAGGTTGGACTAGTTGTGACCTCCTGAGATCCCTTCCAACCCTCATTTCCTATGATTCCTCTCTCTCCTCATGGCAAATAGACCAAAGATGACTCCAGAAAATGCCTCCAGAATACTAAAGCCTTCTATCTTACATTACTTATGTAGTTAGTGGTTGACTTTCTGAATCCACCCCCTTTCCTTCCCTAACATGGGTGGGAGGATCTCCAAGAAGACCACTTAGGCATTTCTCTCCTTCAGCACTATTGCCAGATCTCTCAAGTCTCCTATAATCTGTAAGGCTGTGAAAATGTGCCATTAGTACCAATATATCTACTGTTGTCGGTGCAGCCTTGCCCAATGACTCTGAAGCCTATGCAAGCCTATTGTAAATACATCTCTTATAGCTCCATCTCATTCCACCAACTGGCTATTCAGAGATAGTTTCTACAGAAAGTTGTGGGGAGGAGGGGAGGGACTGAAGATGCTATGTGAAAGGAGAACAGTATGAGGAAAACCACAAGTCACTCAGACTTTGAGCAATAATGGAACTGCTGCAGTGACAGGCCAGAATCAATAGAAAATTCCCCTTTTAATTCCTAGCACTATCTGTACTGAAATGTAACTTTTGATGTTTGTTTCAGTAATCTCTATGGATTTGGTCAATTCTTAGGTTGTTAACTTCAAATTGATATTTAATCCATTTTTAAATCCATTTCTACCCATGTTAACTTATGTGGCAACACTTCAGTTTTGAAGGGAGTGGGGGAGAAAGAGAGAGAGAGAGAGAGAGAGAGAGAGAGAGAAAGAAAGAGAGAGAGAACAAAAAATGCTGCTTTTTGCCAAATCTTTGTCCTTTTTCTTGCTGCCTTATATATATTTTTGCCACTGCCTTTGCCATTTTCTGGCCTTTTGCCCCCTAGAGAGCTGAGAAATTTTTTTTGAAAGGATAAAAAATATATTTGGGTAACGAGTATGAGCAAATGGTGGGAAGATATTTCCTCTGACCACATTAGCCGTTAGAATATTTATATCCATGGCTGTGCATGTGCATATACATACGGCCATATTCTGTATGTAAAAGTATGTGTATATATGCATGCAAAGATGTATATACAGACAGATGTGGCAGGTGGCCACAATCTTGGCCAGGACTGGAAAGCCATCCAGGGATGTTCAAAGTTAAAAGCATTAGGTAGCTACAGCAAAAGCTAAGCATTGAACTTGGGTTCTGGAACAGCATGATATCTCCTGTCAAACAGCTACAGAAAGGACCAAAAATATTTGGCCAATGAATTACCTAGATAGATACCTGGAAGAGGGCATGCCTAGCTCATTCTGCATGCTGGCTGGAACTTCTGCCTAGGAAGGCTGCTTGCAGTTATGGGAAGGGTCAGACTCTGCCCTGAGGTTGCCAAGGAAAAGATTGACTTTCTTACAATGGCTCGGGGGAAGAACCAGGACTGCCTGCAAAGATTTGTGGTGCAGCAGAGCTGACACAATTCTAAGTAATAGATTCATTTCCCCTCTGCTTAATACAAGAGTGAAGTGATGCAGAGACATGAGTGATGAGTGCAGCACTGAGAGCCGGAGAAGCAAGGAGGAGTGGTTTCTTCGACACCGGAGTAAGCCACACGGCACATCTTAGCTTTGAACTAGGTTGAGGCAATCCGCACCTTTTGCTTTTGCTACCCTTGCACTGAAACACATGCTGGGGGGTGTGTGATGTAAATCCATCCTTGGTCTCCTCAGGCTGGGCCTCTTCTGGGAGCGTCTGGTTTTGGTTGGGGGATGTGGGATGGACGGCAATTTGATGTAGATGCATAAAGGGAGGGATGTCTATGTCCTACTCTCATGTAATGGCTTGCATTGTCTGTCTCACATTTTATGAACTGATTCTGCACTAATATCAGAATTCAACAAACCACTTAACCACACACGTAAGTTTAAACCCATTCCTATTCAGTGAGGCATCTAGCGTTTGCTTAACTTCAAGTGCATGCTTGAGTTCAGTGGCTTAAGAACGTGGCTAATATTAAGCCCATATTTAAGTAATGTTCAGAACTGGGGTCTAAGTTCATTTGTGCTGACTGGGAAGCTGATGAAAGGTCTTCTCAGAACAAGGTCCTAGAGGAAGAGAACAATAAAACCTTTTGTTGCTTCAATGACAATTGCTGGATCACCTGGGCAGTGTGTTATGGCCACTGAGATCAAGAGAAAGTTTCCAAGTGCTTTTGTGGGTGTTGGAGAAAGAAAGAACATGAACCTATGTGTACAATAATACAAAGATTAAAGAATCGAATTAGGGAGGACAGGTTACATAAAATGAGGAGAAGAAAAAAGTAAGAGGGCTTACACTGCCCCAGCCAATTCGATTCAGCTTCGTCTTGCATGCCTTCCCTTGGGAGATATCCCAGTTTCTGACCCACTCATTCAGTACTGATGTTTCTGTGAAGGCTACCATCAAAGGGGCCAATTTGTGCCAGCTGGGGCATGGAGATAAGTGACTCCTGATGCTGGGAACTGCCCTGAAACTCATTAACTCACATCACAAACAGGGGAAGGATTTCTGGTTACCATAGATGCAAATCCCTTCCTCCTTTTGGAGGCAAGCTGGGGAGCTGTGGGGAGCTTGGCTCTGCTTGTGTTGTGCATGCTCTCCGAGATGTTTAGTGATCTTGCAGGACTCTTTCCTTTTGGTGCTGATGTTCTCAGACAAGTAGGTGTGTTATTATTGGAGATGTCGCGTTTTCCCCTGAGTTACTAGAGCATACAAAAGGTCAAATGACAAATTGGTGAGTGGTTTTTCTTTAAAAACCATGAGACCACACGATGCATCATTGGACGTGCATGCACCAGATTGCTTGATAAAGCTACTTACCACCCCTGAAACTCTTGCATTGACTGTCATGCTGTTACCTCCCACATGGAGCTATGATAAATCAGTGAAGCCATTTGCTGCATGCGGCCCGCAGATGGATCTGAGCCACAAAGCACAAATTGGGATCTGTGCTTCCTCGAAGGCTGGGGAAGGTGCTGAATGGAAGGATTGGATCCAGGGCTGGATTAATGCATAGGCAAACTGGGCATGTGTCTAGGGCCTGGAGCTGCAGAGGACCCCAATCCTTACCTCTGTGGTGGTGGTGCAAATGGCCCTGTCCACCTCCCTTCCCTTCCCCTTCCCCTTCTTCTCCTTCTCCTTTTTCTTCCCCTTTCCCTCCGCTGGCCTTGCCACCATGGTAGCTTGCTTCCTAGCAGCGGCTCCAAGCCCTGCTTCCCACAGGCGGCAGCACCAGGGTGGGGAGAGGGGGTCGGGACCAGCCCAGGGCCCACCAGTTTGTTTGCCTAGGGCCCACTAAAGGGTTAATCCAGCCCTGATTGGATCCAACCCCCTCATAAAAAATAGGGCCCCGCTAGGTTATTCAGGTCCAAATCCTAATGACTTGGGAGCACTTGGCAGCCCATTGCACAAGGAGCCGCACGTCTGCACCGCTCCATCCCCCGTGAGATCACAGCCCACGCAATCAGGGCAGACAGAGGAACGATCCCTTTTGTCCTTTGACTCAGTGGTCACCGAGGCACGAAGAAGTAAAACAACCAGCCTCGGATCACAAAAGGAATCCGGGGCAAAAGGCGCACAACTCTGACTACCGACGTTGCAAATCCACCTTTCCTCTCAAACAGCCTCCCTGAAGATTGAAATCTGCATTGGGAACCGGATCAGGGAGTTTAGATCGAGGAACTAAGATACGTCCTTGAGAATGGATGATCCACATGCCTCAAGCTCAAAGACTCGTTGATGATTCAGGCTTAATCACAGTCTTTTTAACCCTTTGCAAACTCCTCTTTCCATTGCACGAAAGAACGCTAGCATCTATTTAATTGCCAACTTCTTGCTGCAGGCGCCTGGCATTCTCAATGAGAATTTCAGCTTTCAAATTGTAGCCAGCGCCAGACAAAGTTTCTGGATGGGACCATGAGCTACTCAGATGTTAAAAAGAAAAGAGAAGGGCGTACACACGGGGTCGATTGCCTCTTAGCAATCCTTAACGACAGACTTCCCGTTCTATTATGTCACAGGCAGCCTAGAAGTGTACGAAGCGTAAGAAGTGGGTAGGCAGAGAGGTCAGCGGCAGCCATCCGCTTTCATGGCAAGATGAGAGGAAACTGTATCAGCATTGCGAGGCTTTGGAGTGAGAAAAAGCAAGCTGAAAGACAGTCAGAAAAGCTAAAGAATTATTTACTGTCCAGAGAGAAAGAAGATTTTTTTTTTTTTAAATAGGCAGCAGAGCAGAACAGACTGACTAAATTACAATCTTAGCCCCTAGCAGCTATCAAAGAACTAAAGAGGAGAAAGGGAACTGGGGGAGGAAAGGAAAAAAAAGAAAAAGAAATACATGAAAGGATGTTAACAACATGGGAAAGAAACAAGAACTCGAGGAGAGAAATCAGAAGCCAGAAACAAAGTTAGGGAGAAACGAGAAGCAGATCAAAAAAGGACAAGCCCTGGATGCATTCAAATGAAGGGTATTTTTGTGCAAACCTTGGGAATGTTCTCACGGCGCAAAATGTGTGGATCACGCAGCCGAAAGAAGCAGAAACACCGCAAGCTTTTGATTTAAATTCAATGTTTATTCAAACAAAACCAGCTTCAAACCCTTCCGATCTCAGGAGATGCAGCGATGGAATTTGCATTCCCACTCTTGAATCTGGATAGAGATTTGTGTTCGGGTAATTAATAAAAGGAAAATGGGGTATAGAGGAGCACGTACAACAGGGAGGATGCCTTCATTAACCTGCACAAAATTCCTTTTTCAGCTGACTAGCTGAAAGGAAGAGATTGGTTCAATATTTGGTTAAACTGGACCACTAATAAGGCACCGTGTATTGCTGGATTCCTGACGAGTCCCTTAGAGTTTTCAGTGGAATTCAAATATTGAGGCACTTGCTCAGATTTTACCCAGCCATGCACTGACACTGTAATAGCAGCTGCAGCTTTAAAAAAAAAAAGAGCTATTTAAAATCCTTCTAAAAGAAATAATAACACCGTGACAACCCTGCAACCCCACAAACTGGCACAGAAGCAAGGGGGAGTTCCCACTTTTATCATTTTTGGAAATGAAATCTTCCTATTTTCCCAAGTAGGAAGCAATGGTGACCACCTGAACCCTGAGATCCTGCTCCTGCCTTTGTTTCAAGGTAATTTCCATCCTCACAGGAGGTGAGGGGCCCCATCCCAGCTCTGAGCTGACTGCCTAGAGGAGTTTTCCATCTATCGACACCTCTGTGAAAGCCAATGAAATGTGAGCTTTCATTTCTACCTAGGAGAACTTGTACAATCTTTCCTGATACCTGATGAAGGGTGTTTGAGCCCAAAAGCTTGCAAGAAAAGATTTTCTTTTTTTTTGCAAAAATCTGGTTGGTCTAATAAAAGATATCATCTCTACAACGAGCCCTGATTCACTTTTATCACAGAAATTCATAGGGGTTAGGGTCATAAGCCAATGGGCCAAAGGGAGGGAACAGGTAAAGGGTAAGGAAACATCAGTACTGTGCTAACATATACTCAGCACCTTCATTTCCCCCCACACACCCCTCTGTCCCCCAAACAAACCTTGAATCCCTAGAGCACTCAGCAACTGGCAGCTAACCCTAAGTCTGAGTCCAGCTCCTTCGGTCCCCAGTCCTGGCTGACTGAGCCGGTGAGATTTCCAGCTCCGCCGCGCACTCTTCTGTGTAGGGCTAACCAGACTGCTCTCTCTTCCCCTTAATTCAGCCTCCTTTTTCCCTTGCCCCCCCCCCCACCCCATCCCTGGGGGTTTCTGGGAGGTGCAGGCTCAATTAATAGTCAGCACAGCTGTGCAGACTGCCCCCTGTTCCACCTGTTGCACATCTTACATTCACATGACAATGCAAACAAATCCTTGGCTGGATGCAGGCTTATTGGGTGAAAGCCTTTGTGATGCAAGTCACCTCATTATATTATCATAACGTTCCCAACATGCAGATGCACTTGGACTACTATTGGAAGTCGTTTGGGAGGCTGGAGATTTTGTCTGGAGGGGTCTGGAGTTGTCAAAATTTAGATGCTTTATTGACACCTAGATCTGAAGAGACTGGACGCCCATATGGCTAATATCTTCACGAGAAAGAACGGCACTAGTAACTAAATGGCAAAACACAGAAAACAATTTCCACCATGCAGAAAAACATCTAGGTACTACTATATATAGTCCATGGCCCTTGGATACATGGTCTATGACCCATCCATCTCTCACCTACCCATCAGCCAACTTTGGGAAGAGGAAGCCACCAGATGCTGTTGTATTTTTATCCCATTAGATGTGGCTCCCCAGCGACAAGCCATGAGAAAACTCCCAGCTGCTTCCGATACAAGAGATCCTTGGGATATTATATTGTTGCAGCTGCGTATTCAGAGGCAACGCTAATTGGAAATGAAAAACACTCCTACAAGACCTAGGAGAGTGTATTCTCCCTGGATAACTAGCATCTGTCTGAAGAGGAAGGATCTCTTCTGTGTTACAGACCAGTACTTTGGAACAATTAACCCTCCCTGCTGAATCCGTGCCAGTTTTGTAGATGAATTCCACTGGCAGCAACACGCTCTGCTCCCCGGGGAACTGTTCGTGTCATTTTATTTATTTTTTCACATGATTAAAATGCATTCGGCGCAGACCCCCTCCAGTCACATGTACAAAAAAATGATAAAACATCAATTAACAAGATGCAAAATTGACTAAGGATTGTTTGGAAGAAATGCCGTCATCCTTGCAAATGAAACGCCCAGCCCCCAGCAAAAAACCAGAATGAATAGATAAGATTTACAACACACCCTGAAAGCTTTTTTTTTTTTTAAAAAAGGGGGCTACATCAAAACAACGATGTGAGAAAGAAAATCTCAGCAATGCAAACCTCTGACGGATAAGGATTAAGGAATGGGGATGTTTCTTCTGTAAAAGTAGTGGAGCAGAAGCTAAGATGCTGCCAAAATATCTCCTGGGATTTGTAGTTCAAGTCTCTTCCACTTCCTGTCTTCTTTTAGAGATACGGTGCTCCATTGCTACCACATTTCCCAGGATGCACCCTGGTTTACCTCGCATGAGAGCATTACATATCTCACGGCAGTCACGTGACCTGGTGCATGCTGGGAGATTTAGTCAGCTGGTGATCTCAACCTAACGAGGAGAATGGCTGATTGAGGCACTCAGATGGCAACTCCCATGCACCGCAGTGGTATTTTCAATTAAAATATTTTGAGTATCGGACATTCTGTTTTTCAATAGAAAAACATTTCCCATGGAAAGCAACTCTTCAGAGTTCAGTCAAAAATCTGATATTTCATCCAAAAAACAATTCTGCACACTATTTCCTGGCTGTAGCATCCAGGTGTTACTGTAATACAGAAGCATGAGTGAAAGCTTCTCGGCTCCCAGTCCCAGTGGGCCTATTACCAGAAATATTCCAATCTCCGCTGTTGGGAAGGTCAATAGCAGAAAGGCAGCCTTCAAAAAAAATCAATCAATTGTTACTATGACGATACCCAACAAGATGGACACATACCAAAAAATACACTGCTGCTTTATCTTAATATAGTCTTACATATCTTTTGTTCATCCCCGAGCTTCAACCATTGTAAATTATACCTCCCAAATAATGAGTTGTTGGGTTTTTTTGAAAATCACATTTCAAGTCCATTTGGTTTTTTTTCATTTTTGATCCATTGGAGTTTACATTTAAAATTTTCTCTCGAATTAGCAAGGTTAGGACTGGCCTTGTTTTCACTGAAAACCAAGGTCTTTCTAGGAGCTGGACTTTAGGAGAAACATGAACTCTCACCAAATAAAGCTGAGTGCTGGGTGCACTGGACATGTTCACCAGCATCAAAGTATTAGTGCTTTAATCCATAAAGAGGAAGAACAAATGCTCTCCCTCGCGGCAAAGAACAGGACATGAAACAATGGATTTAAACCGCAGCAAATGAGATTTTGAATAAATCTCAGGGCGGGGGAAAGAAAGAGAAACAACCCAACTGTAGGAGCAGGAAGAAAATGGAGCGGGCTGCCCAGGGAAGGAGATTTCCTTCATTTGGAGATTTTCAAGAAGTCTGACAGGCACCTGTCAGAGCTGGTTTAGAAAGAGTTTATTCATACAGGAGGGTGGGCTAAATGACCTTTGAGAGTCCCTTCAACCCTCTGACTGTGTGAATTCATGATATGAGGGAGCTGAGATATAAAAGAAGCAATGATCCATGATATCAACAGGAGATATTTTTGCTAATTAAACCACCTCTCCCCTCCCCCTAGCCATTTGAAGCCAGGACAGTTATATCAGTGCAAATATCAGTGGGAGTAGAGAGCGCTATGCCCCTGGGAACTGCGGGAAGTAAAAGCGAGACTTGTCCACAATATGGTCATCACTGCAGAGATGATCAATGAGCAGTGAAGGATGTTTTCTGCCTTTTAAGCTTGCTAAGGGATTTGCGGCAAACTCTCTGTGTGAGTCCCTTGCTAATAGGTGTAAAATTTACTGCCTTTGCATTGAAGGAGCATGCAGCTCAGCGCTGCAATGGCCAGCCTATTCGTAACGCCAGACAGGTTTAACAGAGCAGGGTCAGATGGGCATACGGTTGGTTCTCCTTTTCCCCATGCTGTTCATAGCCAGTATCAGGCACTTCTGCCTCAATCCTGCCCTTGGGGAAACAATGAGATACGTCAAAATGCCCGGATTATTTCCAATTCTGAGTGCTGCCACACACAAGGCAACAGAAACCTCAGAGAGGCATTGCATAACGGCTGTGTCAGAGGAAAGCTGAGAGATGGGGATGACGAAGGGTTTGTAAAAACTACCAGAAATGACAAGTGTTGGGAGTAGGTCACTGAAGGGACAGCAGCAACTCTAGAGGACTTGGGAAGGTAGATGTATGCTATTGTGCAGGTCAGTATGTTTGTGCCTCCGTTTCCAGTTCCTACATGGCTCCAAATGCTGCCCCCTCCCCTAAAAATGGATCCCCATGGATTTTGATCAGAGTATAAAGAGGTAACTGGGGGCATCGACATGAGATGCTAACTGCCCTGTAGCTTAATAACACCCCACAGTATTGTGCCGGGTGAGAACCGTGCTAATACACTACTGCACAGTAAGCCTCACTAAAAAGCCATGCACTGGCGCTACTGCAATGCAAATTGCTGTGCATTTTCTTGGTACTTGTCTACATGTTCATTAATGCACCCTAGTTATTGCACACTAAGTTTAGTACTTGGATAACTGTGCCCACTGAGGACAAAATCCAGTGTGACACAAAAAGCACAATAGACGCAGAAGACCCAAATTACTTGAGCTCTACCAATCTCCTACTATGCAACTCTGGGCAAGTCACTTCCCCCCCAACATGCCTCACCTTCCCCTTTCTCTATGCATTTCCTCTTACTTGGTGAGTATGCAGCACCCAAACAAGATGAGCAGGTTTAACAACACATAGAGCATCTCATATCTGTTCATGAACTGAAGTCCAATATGCTTGCCCACTTAGTTTCATAGTTGGTAGGGTAGGTTTGGAAGGGACCTGAGCAGATCATCTAGTCTGACCCCCACATCATCTAGCCCGACTTCTTCCTGCCTCGCCTACAAGTCATACATCCATGCAAGCCATATCTCAAAGGAACTTCCCAAGATGCTAACTGGAAAACCAATGTCATAGATAACCAGTGCCAGGCTACCCTTATCAAGACCTTTCTGGTCACTCAGAGGAACTGGGCAGAAACCCAAAGGCTCACTTTAATGTGTGGGATGGATTTCCTGGTGACTGACTGCTTCCTCAATAAATTAGGAAATTGCTTCCCCACTGAAACCAATGACTTATCTGAGAAGCCCTTACAGCAGTAAATCCATTCCCCTGTCGCTTTTCTGGACAGTAATGCTATTGCTGTAGTCACAGAGAAATATGGGGCTGCCCTTTCCATAGATGACATCCTCCTTTAAAGCAGAAGTTACAGTTGCTAAAGCAGCACTTTGTGGACGTGATGAAAAAAAGAGCTTCTCGTTCAGATTAGCAACGGTGATACTAGCCAGGCCAGCACACCACCAGCAGGCCAAAGCTTGGAAAATTATGGATACTTCTATTGGCAATGGCGCGTGAGATGTAAGAAGTTGAGTGTCACTGTCTACCTCCTTATAGCAGCTATGGAAATCACAGGTGCTATAACAACTATTTCTGAAAACCTCTGGTTCAGATCCATCCATTCTTATGTTTTGGAGAGTGAGGGACACCAAAAGGATACTAAATGCAATGGTCAGGGGAGCCTGGAAAAAATTCTTGTCACCCAGTGAGAACGACAGATGAAAAAAACCACATTTAATAAGATTGCAATGAAGGCCGGGGTCAGGATTGTGGTTGGAACAGGGGATTGGAGGAGGGGTTTACAATCTTCCTTATGATTCCCACTGAGGCAAAATTAACTGAGCCAGATCCTCAGCTGGTATAAATCTATGAATCTGTTTTTAATGCCAAGGGAGATATGCTTCTTTCTGCCAGCTGAGGGATCAGCCCCATTGCCATTATTTCTATTATGGCAACATGTGCAGACTAGGCTTCTGTTGTGGTAAGTGCTGTGCAAATACATTACAAGACACAGGGCTCACATCTAAGGATACGGGCACACAAACAGTTGCCCTAAGGTGTGGGTTTAAAACATGTCAGGTACTGCATGGTAACTGCCCATGTGTTTGTTCTTAACCCCTTGGTAAAAGCAATGTGTCTTACCCTACTTCCACTAAGTGGTGAGCTACCTCGCCCTTGTATAAACCGACATTTACTATGGAGTAGTTTAGACACTATAAATTCACACCCCAGGTTATCTCATGTAGTCTGAAGTCAGGCAGAAGGCAGGGCAGGGTGGCATTTTAGGGCACCTATACATGTGCTGGACATCTGCTCTGATGTGTACTAATTAGGACACATCAGAATTAGGTTGTGGAGTCCTCCGCCCAAGTTGGAGGACTCCACAACCATCTCGTGGGGAACTCTAAGCGCGCTGTGAAGCCTAGCAAACTCCGCGTGTGTCTTGGAGGAGAACTTAGGGGCCTGATCAGTCTCTAATTCCTTCCCGTCATCATGAAAATATTGACGTACCCCCGTGTTGAGCGCTCGTGGAGTCATACATTGACGACTCATCTCGGTTCGGTTCGGTTCGTGTAAGAGAGATCTCACCCCTGTGTGTTTGTGTACAACTGTAATTCAAGCAAGTTTTCTTCCTGCGCTGTGACCATCGGCAGTGTAAGTAAAGCCTTCTTTATAAAACCAATACACTTCCATGCCTAACTCTACTCCATCGTGGAAAATACCCACCTTATGGTCCGGGCTACTGGCCATAGCCTTAGACCGACCCTCGACCACCACAACATGTACTTCCTGACAGTTAAGCCAACTTACCTTTTTTAAGCTGACTTAACTGTCAGAGAGTCATGAACACCGCATGCCCCCGGAGGCTCGGGGGGTGCACAAGGACCACCCATAGGGGGCGGCGGCAGTGTTGGCAGTGGGGATATGGCAGCAGGGAGCTCCCACAGGTGGCCACAGTGGTGTCGGCGGCGGAGGAGGAGATGGCAAGTGCTGACCAGTGGTTGGTGACTATCCGCAGATGCCGCCAGCAGCGGCGGCCAGTGGTGATCAGGGACCACCCACAGACACCACCGGTGGTGTTGGCAGCGAGGGCGGTGGGGAGTGGTGAGTGGTGACCACCCACAGGCACTGCTGGCAGCATCAGTGACACTTTTTCCAGGGGGTGCACCACCAAGCTCAGGGGGTGCATGTGCACCCATGTGCATCTTCTATGTATTGCCAATGCAGAGCATAATTATGTGGAACAGAGTGGACTTAACTAATGTGACTCAAGATAATACACTGAAGGTGTATTATCTTAAACTACATTTAAGTCAACTTAGCTCACAAGACGGCTGCCACCATATCAAGAAGCTGGATATGAATACGCTCCAGGGTGGTTGAACTTAAGTTGATTTAGGTAAGTCTCCTTATTTTAAGTCAACTTAGTATGTGAATACACACCCTAAGATGCTACCTTGTTCTGCCTGCCTAAGTTACCTTAGGGTAACTAGTTCATTTCTCCACACAATCTCAGGTTAAAATGTATGAAGAAAAACCCACTGTTTCCATTCTCACCAGTAGAAGAAAGGTAATTTCCCTAAAAATCAAACTAAAGGGAACTTGCATCGTCCCCACAAAACCCCTCCCAAAACTGGATACATTGTGCAACGATCATTCTCATATATATAGATATATATATATAGATGTATATAGATATATAGATATACACACACACATAGATATATATAGTTAGTGAGGGGCGATGAGTAGGTCAGGTAGACTAGTGTTTGCCATGAGTTCTAAATTTCACTTAAAGTTAAACTTTATTGCTATTAATATATAGGATATATATATATATATACACACAGACACAGACACACACACACACACACACATATATATATAGGAGTGAAGTTTAAGTAACTTTAGGTGAAATGTAGAACTCATGGCAGACACTGGTCTACCTGACCTACTCTTTGCCCCTCACTAACACATACACACAAAACTGTTACAGACAAAACATTTTCACTGAAAATATCCAGCCAACCTTCTGGTAATTTCCCTGCAGCATGACCTGAAGGAAATCCCTGTCGTAGCTCCATTTCCAGACTTGTTCAAGCCAAGCCAGTCCACAGAGATGGCTAATTACAATGCTAGTGTTAAAAACTGTGAGCACCTAATGCAATGGAAACTCAGCTGAGGTCACCAGTTCATTTCACTGTTGAACAAAGCAGTCAGAAGCTACTTACATCTTTCTCTCCCCACTGATTTGAGCTGGAGTCAAACCAAGCTTTGCAGTCAAGGTGAAAGGTGCCAATGACTACAACGAATTCCCCCTTATGAGAGCCTTCATTAAACTGGATCCTAGAGTGACTGCTACTCCAGAAATGCCAGAAAGATCAGATTAGATTGCATTTATAATCTGACATGTACATTCTCATCAACTGAGAGGGATTTTGCTTTCTGAATATTATAAACTTTAGGCAAAGAAAAATGCCATTGTGCGGCACCCATGGAGAGATACCATGTCTTGTTTACAAGTCAATACGACTGAGGTCTGCTCCAGGAGCTGAATGAACATAGGCTCTTTAACATACCTACTAGGGCACGCAAGTGATTTAGGCCGCAAGCAGGATCATTGTGGAGAATACACACGGGATCCAAGCTGATCATTCGGGAGATTCGTAGGGTGTAGAAGGAAGTGACAAAAGGGATTTGGGAGATAGAAACCTTCCGTCTGCGCTATCAGGTTTCAGGCATCTTTTAGCAGACGTGATTTATCATCTAGATCTCAGTATGAGCAACTTGCAAAGCACACTGCAAAGAACTCAGTCTCATTGGCCAGATTTCAGACAGGGAAAATGAGACACAGAAAAGTGACTCAACAAAATTCACACTGGCCAGGTGCAGGACCCAGGTCTCCTGACTCCTATTCCAATGCTATATCCACTAGGCCACATTACCTCCTATATCTAAGGCTCAATAGCACAACCTGCAATGCAGCTAGGTGCATTAAGGGTAATTCCAATAGGCAAGGTCACATTCTGCTTCCGTCAAACCCCTCAGACGTTTTAGTTGGGCACACTATCCTTCTTCATTTCCAGATCAGTTTGATTGGGTAGTGTTGCCAAGAATTGTCCTGTACTTGTCATATTCTTCCCCAGAAGTGCCCACATGTATGCTTTTATCCCAGGGTAAATGTAGTGTGGTTTATTCCAATTTCCCATTGTGCTTAAAACAGGTGAGAACAGGAAGTAGGGCAGACAAGCGCTACCAATTGAGACCCTAGGATACTTTGTAGTCATTCGTGTGACCACACATGCAGGGCGGGGTGGCACATTACCCTTAAGCTATGCTAAGAGCTCGTACTACTTGCCTGTTGAAACTTTAAAATGTGAAAACTAGTGTTCAGTGCCCTTTAGGTGTCTTGATGTTACATCACTTCAGGCAAGGTTTATCTTTGAGATGTGTCACCCACCTCATGTTACAGTAATATGTGACTTCTCCAGGGAGGTAAAACAACCAATTTTCAGCCCTCCAGCAGTCCAGGGTGCACCGTCCCCTCTCCTTACCTTCTGCTCGACGTGGAAAACCTTTCCACCCCCTGAGCTCTATTGTCCAGGGGGTAGCACTGGCACCAAACTAACCCCCAGGAGGTGCGACCTCGTGCAAGCAGTGCAAACAGCCAGCAGTGCAAGCAGTGCAAGTAGCCAGCTATTACCTCCCCACCTTTGTCAACCAGAGGCAGAGAATGAGCCAAAGGAAAATGCCCTTCCTCGCTGCTGCCAGCCCCTGCCGACTGGTTCCCCAAGCCTCCCTACCTCCCAGACCCAATCCCAACTCATTCACACAAGACTTTCCTTATTTTGCTTTATTTTTTATTTGCTTTTACTACTTATGTTCTCCTCTTCAGAGTTTTATTTCTTTCCTTTCACTGTAGTGGCTCACTTCATCTCATCCAAGCCCCCATCTCCCTATGCCTCCCGGATCCATGTTCCTGCCCCTGCAACCCACCCGTCCCATCCCACCCTTACCTAAAGCAGCTGTCCTGGCTCGCCAGGCCCCTAGCGGCAAGTCACAGATCAGCGACAGCATTAAGCCTTAACATGTGACTGCTCAAAGCTCATTTTAACATTAACATGTTGCACAGCACTTGTTATAGCCTGGGGGTAATGTATAACAATGCCCTCAGACTTTACATTCTGCAAAGAAAGATCCATTGTTACCATTTTTACCAGCAGAATAGGCTATTTTCCCAGGGGGAAAAACAGATCAAAATGCACTTGTATTAACCAAAAGTAATATTATGTCAAATATAATGTCATGAGAAGTGATTCTTCCACTCTATTCAGCACAGAGAAGGCCTTGCCTGGAGTACACTGGATATATTTTTGACACTGCACTTCAAGAAAGACATAGACAAATTGGAAAGGGTTCAGAGGGAAACAGCAAAAAAAAAAAAAAAAAAGCAAAAAAGAATAAAGGTCCAGACAACACGACATCTGAGAAAGGTTGGAAGCACCAGGGTTATGTAGTCTGGAGAAGAAAGGACGGAGGGGGAAATTTGATAGCAATCTTCACGTGCTACAAGGGTTGTTATGAAGACGATGGCAATCATTTTTCCTCTGTGCCCACAGGGAACACAACAAGAACAAGGTAATGGCCTTAAATTGGAGCAAAGGAGATTTCAGTTGGATATCAGGAAGATTATATGAAGCATGAGGGTAGTTAAGCATCAGAACAGATTACTTAGAGAAGCTCCAAAGTGCCCAATCAGTGGTAGTTTTTAAATCCAGGGTGGACAAAGTGTTCATAAGGGTGGTTTAGACAGGGATGATCCTGGCTTGAGCAGGGGGTTGGACTCGATGGCCTCCGAAGGGCCCTCCCAGCCCTGTAGTTCTGTAATTCTGATTCCCCGTATTTCAATGTTATATGAAATCAGGACTCACAGTAGAGATGATATCTTTTATTAGACCAACAAGATTTTTGCAAAAAAATATGGAGGGTTTTGCAAAAAAAATAAATAAATGTTATATGAACTAATTTATCCTTATTAACAATTGTGGTAAATGAAAGATTCTTAGTGTGAACTGAAACACTCCACAGAAGCCACTGGAGCGGTATCAGTTCCCGCCAGCTATGGATCTGCCATATTTTACATAACCAAACCGTGAAATCCTTATTTAGTGCTTTATTAGACAAATCGGCAACTCTTATTCTTTAATTAGTTTAAGACTCCTTGTGATAAAACTCATAATACAAATATCAAGTATCACATCGTCACTGTTGTAATAATAATTTCATGTGGATTTGCATGTTGTGATAGGACTGAATAATTTTACTTAAAGCAGTGACTCCTCTCTACATCTATTTCCAGGATTATTTCAGAATCAGATGTAGGTCTAAGGAGCAGCAATTACCAGGGCTTGTTATCCCTCATAGTATTTCATTATTTAGCAAGGAAAACTATTGCAATTTTTACATCCAAAATGATGTGCTAATAGACCCTAATGGTCAGTTAATTTAACAGGCTAACGGCTATTCTCCAGTGTTATTAATGGTACATTTTGTCTTAATATCAATGATTTATGGGCATAGGCATGTGGTATATGGTGTACAGTGTGCAACTCATCCAAACCCGCTGAAGTCAGGGGGCAGATCATTGACTTCGGGCACTGTATGACCTATATGGTAAAAAGGGGCACATTTTAAAGGATGCTGCTTTATGCTGGACAAAGAATACCAGTGATCTGGAATTTGTATCCCAGTTGGGAATAGGGAATCACCGTATCTCACACTAGTTATTTACCCCCTCATCCTTGCTATGGAAAAGCAAGGATGAAACATGGTAAGAAAACGCAGTGGACACCCCTTTGGCACATCCTCTGAGAGACAATTTAGCTAACAGGTCCACAGGAGGCAGACATCCTGCAAAAGGGACAGTGACCTTTCCTGTGTTGTCCGTGAGCACCCAGGAACACCGCAACCAAGCCAGAGGTCCAGACAATTACACCCCAAGGTAGAGGATTATAAAACCAGTGCGTATCCTTTGAGCCATTCAGTGTTTCCTAAATTCACCACCTTGTGTGAATCCTAGATGGGCATTGTAACAAGGTCATGACTTACCAGGAACTCTGTCACCGTGCTAGACTTGAAGTCTTGTTGGACATTCATGCAGGGAGCAAGGGTACGACTCCAATCCTCCCAATCGTGAAGCATAGGCCCCTAACTCTGGAGCTAAAGGAGAGCCCCATACAGTACTGTGGTTTTAAGAGTACTATGACATAAATCTGAACATTTCTGACTCCATCTGCTAAAAGCCAGTCATTGTCTCCCTCACCCACTACAATATATTCTCCTGTTATCTGCATATTTTCTGCAGTCTAGAGTGAAGCCAGACATCTGCTTCTTATATATCAGAGAATATGACACCATTCCCAAGAAAGATTATGCTGAAATGCAGCGATCACTCACATCCACAGCATCCCTCTGTAGTCCGTGTTCACTCATCACATATTTTCTTGAGTAACGCCAAGTCAGTCGATATACATCTCGCATCTCTCAAACGCATAGATCACCCCACACTCTTTGCAGTACACATCGATGCTGCTCTTCCTATAGAAATGCAGCGCATGTAAACAAGTCCATTTGTTAATAGCAGACCTATTATTCCAGACTGCCCTGGTGTGACTGAACATTGAATATGCATTATTAAAAAGGGCAATATACACTTTACAGTGAGTTATAATGACCCAGTTGAGTTTCTAAAGTGCCTGTAATGAAAATGATACAGAGACCCTGCCATAGGCACGGACCTTTATATTTCCTGGGGGTGGCCTAAGATGATAATCATCCCCCTCCAGCGGCCCGACTGGAGCAGAGCCATGGTGGGGTGGGGGCAGATGCAGGCCCACTGTGGGCTTGGGGCTTACTGCCCTGCTGCTTTCCCCCCAGGAGCCCTGCACTGGCTGTGCCAGCATGGCAAGGTCCCCCTGCTCACCTGGCAGCAGCAAGGGGCAAAATTTTGTGCCACCACCCCCACTGCTGGTGGGCGGACAGGGGGCATCTTGCCATGGCAGTGTGGCTGGCACAGGGCTCCCAGGGGGAGGGCAGCAGGGTGGGGACCCTCAAGCCTGCAGTGGGAAGCCTGCATCTGCCCCCCCATATACACAAATGTGGGGGGCATGTGCCCCCCCATGCCTCCCTCCCCAGGAGTGTGCACAGCAGCAGGGAACTGCCCTCCCTCTGCCTCCTGCATAAGCCTGTATGGCTGTGTCCTGCTCCCCACCCTGGGTCCAGGCCCCATGCACCATCCTGGCTAGGTAGCACCCCCAGGCTCAGCCCCTCCCCCACTCCCTCCCTCACCATGGGGGTCTCAATCTGCCCCCCCCCCCCCCACATAGACTTACCTGCAGACAGCTGAGGGAGCTGCTCTCCACCACAGCCTGGGGCTGTATTCCTGGCCACATGCATGTGTGCACATGTACATAGGCATGTGGTGCCCCCTGCATCCCACTCCCCACAGCCTTTTGCAGGCTGCAACTCTGGCAGCCTATATAGGGAAACCAGCTTCTTCCTGTGTTTTTCCGTGGTGAACAGAAAACCTGGATCCCTGCACAATACTGGGAATCCGGGACAAATGCTGTCCCAGAGTCATGCAGCCCAGGACCGGGACTTAATGTTCCCATTTTGGGACTACTCTGCCCAATTAGGGATGGGTGACCACCCTACCTTCTTTCCGATGGAGACCAGGGCCCTCAGGCCCCCACGTATTCATTATCTACGGACCCTGCCATGTTGGTTTCAAAGGGTGGGTGGAGATGACTGCAGCTGAAAGCTTATAATGGAAACACCCAGGACACAGATTCCCCCCCCCCCCCCCCCGTTGCCATTTGATGGCTGTACTCATTTTTTCAAGGCAGGGTTATATTTCCCTATACCTTCATAGTTAATTCCTAATGGCAAGTCTGTCTTTCTTAAGGGCAGGTGTGCTATCCTTTGGATCTTAGCCATTTTCTTACCTAGGTAATTACATTTGCCCATCTAGTTTCTCCCCAGAGTTTTGCTTGAACAAGGTCTTGATTGCACTTTCTGTCTAACACCGAGATACAGCAGGACTTTGATTGACTGGCTGCATCTTAAGAGGTGAGCAAGTGAAATGGTCAATGACTTTTGTATGTATGGCTTTGTCTAGTGCTTTTGGGTCTTCCTTATCAAAGTTATGGGTCCGGTTGCAGTCAATCTAGAAATCATCCCTAAAGAGGAACTTTTAAAAATACATGCACTGTATCATTTTAAGGTGTGGTGGGTTTAAGGAACTGCCACTCAGCCAGGACTACAGGCCAGGATATCTGGTTTCCAGTGTCCTGCTTCAACCACTAGCCACAACTACCTAGAGAAGAAAATCCCTTTTATATTTTTTTAATGGAAACAATGAACTGTAGCTTTTAGAAGTCAACTGCAGAGAGGATGGGCATAAATGATGCAGAAAATATTCATTAATCAGGACCCAAGTGCTTATTCTTCAAAGAGCCTGCAGACAATGTACTCTGAATATCCAATCTCCCCCAAAGTCTCTCCCAATAAGGATCCTGAAAAATGGTTTTAGTGTAGACTGTTTCTCTGGTAGATGTACCTATTGTTATTTTTTTTTAACATGCATTGGTTTCAGTTTCTCTAACTTGTGAACAGCCTGATACACAATGCTCAGACAGATAAGTTTGATTCAGAGGGCGCACAACAAAGAACTGGAACACAATGTGTGATTGTTTATCCACTGATAACATTTTGCTGTTGCAGAAGAGGTTTTCTTTTCTGATTATGCAGAAGCTACCTCTGCTTGCTTTTCAAATGCAGCTGATAGAAATGCATGTTCATCAAATGCCCCATCCTTTGGAGATTTCCCCGTAGCCTTGTATATTCCCATGCAAGTCTTCAAGGCTTCAGGCAATCTAAGATAAGCCAAATTTAGCCCTGATACTATCAATAATATTCTGGATGCTCCAGTGTAGGAAAACAGCATACAATGCAGTTTATTACAGTTTTACTCACCGTGTCCACTAGCAGGTGCTGTGGTAACACTGCCTTCATTGACGTGATCCTGTTTCCCCTTAGTAGCTGGATGGGTCCACAGTAACAGCATGCTACCTGCTGCCACCTGACAAAGCAGCACTGTTAGCTTGTGTCTGTCTGTGAAGGGTCAGGGCTATATGACAAATCACTGAATCACAGAATCATTAAAAATGAGGATTGGAAGGGAGCTCAGGAGGTCACGTCTAGTCCAACCCCCTGCTCACAGCAGGACCAGCCCCAACTACATCATCCCAGCCAAGGCTTTATCTACCCAGGTCTTAAAAACCTCCAAGGATGGAGAGTCCACCTCCTCTCTGGATAACCCATTCCAGTGCTTCACTATCCTCCTAGTGAGAAAGTTTTTCCTAATATCCAACCAAAACTTCCCTTGCTGCAACTTGAGCCCATTGCTCCTTGTCCTGCCATCTGCCCCCACTGAGAACAGTCCAGCTCCATCCTCTTTGCAGCCCCCCTGCAGGGAGATGAAGGCTGCTATTCAATCCCCCTCCATCTTCTCTTCTGCAGGCTAAATCAGCCCAGGTCCCTCAGCCTGGGAGGGAATGCGTATCTGTAGTCTCACGCTGTATACAGTTCCTTACGGTAGCTTTTAGGAAAGGATATTCTCATTGTACTTTATTTTCAGGGGTTGTCCAGAGTGTTCCTCCTTTCTCAACTCCCACAGTACAAGCCTTGAAACTTGTGGCTGATATTTATGCCCCAGGCTCTTTTAAAGAAAGATGGACTTGAGCTACTAGGTAACTTCCCCTTGATAGAAGCAGTTCCTCCTTGTTAAAGAAAATGGGTCCAACTGCAAAGCTTAGGTTAAGGTGAAAATCCCAACTTCCACTTGGCTCAGGGGTGCTCAAATCCAGGAATTTATTTTAGGGCTTTCATCAGACTGTAGTAGGAGTCAGGGACTCTCATGCTGTGTATAGTTCCATTGATTTAACCAATAGATATTTTGTGCCTACCCAGCATAGTGTAGACCTGCACCACTTTGTCCTTCAGATCAGTGTGAGCAATCTTGTACAATCCAGAAAAGCAGTTTCCCCAGAGCTGGACTCTTCTGCTACTTCCCTATCGCTGTGCAATGCTGCGTTTCCAAAGCCTACCCACCAAACAACCTTGACCCCTTGAGACAGGCTGCAAAGTTGCTCTAAATAGGATCCCATATGATCTGCTGGGCTACACAGGAGCCTTTGCATTCCTGGCAGAACTGTGCATTTCTATTGGTCTTTGCATGATTTGTTGTAAGAATAATAATGACAAGAGAACATAAATGACTTGTGTACAAGGGCACATTATAAATCTGTCTCTCCAATTCAGGCTGCTGCCATACCAGAGGCCTTATTCAAAACCTTTGTGAGTGCAAATTAATGCATTTTATCCATGCACTGATACGCCAGGAGAGAACGCAGATGCACCTCAGAAGCAGCTTCGCTTATGGAGCTACAAGAGCTATTGCCAGGTTTCTGAAGAGGTGGCATCTTGTTAAGAGACTCAGCCTCACGATGCCTTGAATTGTTCTCCTGGTATCAAGTTGTAATATATAATCAACTGCTCTGCTCTAAAAACAAAGTGCAAACCAAGGGCCACAATTCTTGGATATCTCTCTTGCCTTTTGCTACTTGTTATTTGGGAGGAAGGGAAGGGGTTTAGGGAGAGGATGTAAGCACTTGTAGTCGAGATACAATGAGAAAGTCCAGATGTCATGGTGACAGGTACATGAATCCTCTTGAAACCATGATTACTAATTATGCAAATTAGTCTTTGCTGGTATATTATTCTCCCACGTTATTCCTTTTGTTCACCTGTTGCCTGTTGTCAAAACCCTAGCCCGCCAGCTCTTCAAGCATGGCACAGTCTTTGCATAAACAGTTTGTACCATAGGTGACTGGTAGGGGAAGCATGGGGGGGCATATGCCCCCCCCCCCCCGCCCCAAACAGAGCCATCTGCACCACCGATGTCTTCTGCGGGTGCTCACCAGCCCCGTCCCCACCACCAACACCAGCTTCTGTGGGTGCCCCCCCAGACTCAGGAGGTACCAGTCGCCCCTAGTTTGTACAGTGACTGGCACAACAGGGCACTGATCCTAGGGTGGGGTCCTCAGATGTTTAAGTCAGTAGTATAACTAGGGAAGGGCAAGAGGGGCTCCAGCTCCACATGTAGACTTAAAGGGAGTATAAGCTTGGTGGCCACTACCCCTGCCAGGGCTACCACTGTCACTGTCCTAGTCAGCCCTGCTGGCCAGGGCTCAAGAACTCCTTCTTACCCCTCTAAAATGGCAGGGGGGGTTGATTAATACTGACTTAAACCAAAGGGGAAACTGAGGTACAGGAAGGTTAAAGGCAGTTGTGAAAGTTCACAAAGATAGGATGCGTCAGAGCTAAGGGCAGATCTTCTGATTAATAATGTGGTCTGAATCAGTTGGGCTCTAAGGTGCCTCCTTGCCTTGCCTTTTGCCTGATTTCAGACTAACAGGACTAACTACCTCTCTTGGGGGTGCTTTCGGATATTGATAGCGTCAGGATGGGTGTGAAGCCATGGAAGGTAAAGATAGCTGCACTGGCTAGTAACCAAACTGGACATAATGCTGTGCATCATAACTGGTGAAGGTGCCCACCAATATAATATCTGTGACCTTCACTCTTCATGTGTTTATCTTCACAGCACCCCTGTTGTGCAAGGAAGTGCTCCTTCCCCCATTTTCCACCTGGGGAATTGAAGCCAAGAGAAGCTAAGAGGGTTTCTGGAGGGCTATACAGGAAGTCTGTGGCATATGAACGCGTGGGACAGATGCCCAGACTACTTCTAGGCTATTGCCTTAATCTCTGAACCATCCTTCTCCTCCAGCTACCGCTTCTTTGCTCCTGTCACTCCTTTCTGTTGAGCTAATTGATGCTTCCCTTTGGTAGAGCATTTTTTTCACAATAGAGAGAAGATTAGGTAGCTATTTCTACACGCTCCGACATCTCTGATGTCCTTATCTCTGGCTCATAATCTCCAACCTACAGTACTTTCTCCTTTTCCTGGCTTAATTTCCTCTCGGAGCTCCTTTGAGTCTTTGAGAGGTCTGATTTAGTTAAAGTGTCCGCCTTTGGTATTTTTATTAACAGAAAGTTTCGGTTTCTAGCTCTTTGTTTCTCTCTCAGATTTTGTCCTGGTTTAGTATTCAAGCTGGAATTGTTCAAAGGCTGTGCTCCTTTCCCTTACCGAGGATGAACAAGGTCAAGTAGGTGCTTGTGCGGGTCGGAGGGTTAATCAATGGAGAGTAACTATAGTCAGAAGAGATACCTGCTTCCCATTTTGGAGACAAACCGTTCCCATGCAACCTCTTCCGCAGAGCTGGTTACGCCCACAGTGCTTGAAATCCAAATTTAGGCAATAGGGAAAGTTAGGCACCTTTTCAAATATGTTTTTCCAACTAATACTCTTGTGTGGCTTGAAATTATCCTGACAGAAAAACAAGTGCAGCAGCTTTTAAACTAATGATACAATCCCATGGATAATTTCCCCTAAATAGCTCAGAGATGTGACTGAATGAATCATATATCATTGCAGGAAGCAATTTCCCTCAATGAGTTCTACCTGCTGGATATCACAATGCATCACAGATTGAGTAAAAGCTTTCATTTGAAATAAGGCTCTGAAACTGGCTTTGGAGCAAAACCTAGAGCCTGAGGGCGAGACAACAATGAATATATTTAGAACTTCCTTGTGGCATT
>NW_005842251.1:1091307-1158180 GCF_000455745.1 Alligator sinensis
CCTGTTCCTCATGCCAGTCCCCGCACCAGGCAACTTCCTTTGCAAAGCAATCCCGTGATATAAATGACGTTCAACAATTCTTCACGGGGAGTGATCCCCTTAATGTGGGGTCTGTCCTTCTTGATGCATTGTCCATCAATGACCTAAAGATATTCCCTGGAGCTGTGGTTCTGTTTAGCATCTTGCTACACCCTGACCTTACTGCATTTTTAGAAAGGAAAAACCAAGCAAAACCAAGCACTCATTTTTAAACCAAATCTCAACCATCAGAGAATTGTAATGAGATCAAAAGCATGCAGTCCAGCTTTTTCCAAGTTTGACTTACCCCGGAGAACAGTGATGTACTAGTGCTACTGCACAGCGCTGCAGCCTGGATAAAATACACTCACACTATTTCTGTGACCACCCTAGGTGTCTGATCCAAAGCTACGGGAAGCTGATGCAATTGTTCATGTGGACTTCAATGGGATCTGGATTAGACCCTGCAAGAGAAGCGATAAATAGAATATGATTGCTGGAGAGCCTGTAGCCAGAAAGAGTTATAATAAAATCATAGAAAATGAGGATTGGAAGGGAGCTCAGGAGGTCACATCTAGTCCAAACCCCTGCTCAAAGCAGGACCAGCCCTGACTACATCATCCCAGCCAAGGCTGTATCTACCCAGGTCTTAAAAATCTTCAGGATGGGTTTTCCACCTCCTCCCTGGGTAACCTGTTCCAGTGCTTTACTACCTTCCTCAGGAGAAATATTTTCCTGATATCTAACCTAAACTTCCCTTGCTGAAATGTGAGCCCATTGCTCCTTGTTCTCTCATCTGTCCCCACTGAGAACAGCCCAGTTCCCTGGATGTCTATCAAACCCCACTTCAAGCAGGTGAAGGTTGCTATTAAATCCCTTCTCGGTCTTCTGTTCTCCAGGCTAAATAAGGCCAGTTCCCTCAGTCTCTCCTCATAAATCATGTGCCCCAACCCCAAACCATTTTAGCTGCCCTCCGCTGGACTCTCTCCGACTTGTCCACATCCTTTCTGTAGTAGAGCACCCAAAACTGGACACAGGACTCCAGATGTGGCCTCACCGGTGCTGAATAGAGGAAGAATCACTTCCCTTGACCTGCTGGCAGCGCTTCTACCAATGCAGCCCAGGATGCTGTAAGCCTTTTTTCCAACAAGGGCACACTGTTGGCTCATAAGTCTCTTGCACTAGTTTCCCCAGTCATAGAAGGCCAAGTCAATTGTATACTATGTGACTCCTTAAATGACTCCTTAAATGAGCACTGACACTCAAGAGTAAGGAGCACAGCTGACTTTTGTTTCCTATGCTTAGGGTGACCATAGTTCCCCCTTTCCCTCTCCACCCCACCCCATGAATTCTGGGCAGGCTCTATGGTTAAATTTAGGGGAGAAGTTGTCCTTTTTGGTCGTTCGAAAATTCTTATCAGTACCATGGAAGTAATGTCCTATTGCAGAATCGTTTCTGGAGAGGAAAAGCAGTGCATGTCTATAGCATGGATATAGGACAAGGATAGGATGCAACTAGGTTTTTTCCAATTTTTTTCTAATAATGAAACGGTCATATTTTTTCCCCTGGTAATTTATTTTTGTGCAGAACCCAGTCATTCCCAAACTAAAAGCACTTCATTGTTAATGCCAGTACTATTAAAACATGATGCCACATCTTTACTTCAAGACAGATCTTCTAAGGAATGTCACGCTGACAAAAAAAAGGGGGCCAGACTGGATGTCCTGAATACTCAAGCCTTTTGATTATCCAAAGAATAAGTACAATGAAGACAATTTCAGTACCACATAGCTCTACCAGGCTGCTTCAGCCTGCCTTGTCCTAGATTAAATCTAGGGGAACTTCTAAAAAAAAACATCTTTCAGCTCTATGCTAGGGCATTTTTAAACCATGCATGTTAGGAGGAACTATGGAGCTGATGCACCTTCCATCAAAAATAGACAAGGTGGCATGCAGCGGGCACTGGACTCAGCCTCGGGAGACCTTAGCTTTAGGTCCAGTCTAAACAACTATTTTTCTGCATGGTTTTCACCTTGTTTTCACCAGCCCATCATCAACTCCACCACTCAACAATATGAAGGATATTTCTTGCCTGTGTTTCTAAAGTACCGTGTGATAAAGAGATGAAAATCTCCCCATGCTATAGGTGCTACTCAGCAATAACTGAGTTAATCATAATAACAATAAAAGTAATGGAGACCACAACCCCATTTCAGATGGGCTGCTGCACTGCCCTCATATGGACAGGACTTTCATGTTTAAAGCTGCAACTCAAAACTAAAAACCCCCACATTGCCCGGCTTCCCTAAATCCACATTTGTTTTCCTTGAAACAGCACTGCAGTGGCCTAGCACACCAAGCAGCATGGGAAATTTGGAGCATTAAGCAAGACAGTCATTTAAAAAGCAAAGAAGCTGATACTACAGCAATGGCTAACAAGGACAAATGCAAAAGGTGCCTACACAGACCCACCTACAGGCCACCATCTTGAGACGGATCAGAAGTCTGTGGCTCTGTAAATATGCCTTTTATGCTGTCCAGTACCCTAGCTCTGATAAAATGCACCCAAAGCAAGCCAAAATGCACCCAAAGCTGGTCTCCCTGGCCATTCCCTCTGAGTCCCAAATAACCAGTAATGTATGTGGTAAGATCCAGCACTCCCCACACAAAGAAATATAAAAATGTATTCCCTGTAGTTTGGTTTGTGTGGACTTTATTTCTTTTTTTTTAAGTTAGCATTTATTTGAGATGACAATCTGTTTTCTTGCCAAGATGGTAGCTTTTCCCTACAATTTTTATCAAACTGACAAGCGATGTTGCTTTAAATTAAGTAGCGTGTTGCCAAATGAGGCTCTCTCATTTCTGATCCAAAGAGTTAGTTATGGAAATGAGGTCTCGTTTTGACCTGGGGAAATGGAGATCACACTTCAAAGGCAGTAATCAGGAGAGGAACAGGCACCTCAGCTAATGGTGGGAATCACTTGGAGTAAGTCAATGGAATAATGCCACACCAAGTCATGGGCCAAGTCCATTTGTAAATGGTTCAATGGGTCCCTCTAGTGGCCTCCAAACCATTCCCCACATAAACTGAATGAATCTGATATGCACCCCTCTGATACAGCTTTTCCCTCATTAACTTGAGAGCAGGAGACAGAGTCAAGTGGAAAAATATGAAGCCTAATATGTCATTGCATGATTTTTTTGAACCTACAGATATAGAACAGGAAGTAGATGAGGGAAAGAAATGGAAGCAGATGGTATCATTTGGTCTGATCTGAACTGAATCCAGTTTTACCCATAATGTTGCTAATTAGACTTCCTGATCCCTCAAGAATATTACATCTAATCTGGGAACAGAAGGAAGCAAGATTCATGGAAGAAAGCAAGGCATTTGTATGGCAAGGAGGACCCAGTCCATTCTGTCCTGCTCTCAAGTTCTGCTGAGCTCCCAAAGCAGTTTACATCCTTCACGGAGATCATAACGCCCAATTCTTGAGTACTGAGAGAAAGGAAAGTTTCAGGCAAAAATATCAATATATTACTTAGTACTCTAGAAGTAAGGATTTAAATCAAGGAATAATAGAAAATGAGGGTTGGAAGGAACCTCAGGAGGTCACCTAGTCCAACCCCCTGCTCAAAGCAGGACCAGCCCCAACTACATCAGTCCACCTAGGACTTTGTTGAGCCAGGCCTTAAAAACCTCCAAGGATGGAGATGGCACCACCTCTCTAGGTAACCCATTTCAGTGCTTCGCCACCCTCCTAGTGAGAAAGTTTCTTCTAATATCCAACCTAAACTTCCCGTGCTGCAACTTGAGACCATTGCTCCTTGTCCTGTCATCTATCACCACCGAGAACAGTCCAGCTCCATCCTCTTTCGAACCGCCTTTCATGGAGTTAAATAGCTCTTAAGTCTTTATAGGAGCAGGTCATTAGAAGAGCACCTGGAGTTTATAAGGTTGTACTCTAGAAGAGAAACCAGGCAGCCCAGGAAATTAAATTTTCTACCCACAACTGCAGTGTAACCACAACTCAAAGGAACCTCCTCCACTCTACTGCATCTCCTGTCCTTCACATGCAGGCACGGAGGTAAGAGCAGAAGACAGCGGCCCTAAGACGGAGGTTCCCAACCACTGGGTTGGCTGCCGAGTCATGGCCCCCCATCTGTCCGCCCGGGTGAGTGGCTTCCAGGGTCACAGCTAAACTGCTGGGGTTAATGCTGGGCAGAGAGGGAGCCAGCCAGCTCTACGTCCCCTGTCCCACTCCCACTGGGCCGTGATAAATAAAAGGTTGGGAACCACTACCCTAGAACAGTAAAGATGAATGCCCTGTATTTGGAACCCTAAAATCATAACAGCAACAGGTTTCCTGGCAAGCCATTTAGGACATGGAAAGATCCTACGCGGTGGATGTAGTCTTTCTGGACTTTAGGAAGGCCTTCGACACTGTCTCTCACCCCATTCTCATTAAAAATTGTGATTGTGGTGTCAATGCCTACACGGTCAGATGGGTTGCAAACTGGCTGGAGGGCCACCCCCAGAGAGTGATGGTGGACAGGTCATTTTTCACCTGGAGGGATGTGGGCAGTGGGGTTCCCCAGGGCTCAGTCTTTGGGCCTGCACTGTTCAACATCTTCATCAGCAACTTGGACAAGGGGATAAAAAGCACTTTGTTCAAATTCGCGGATGACATTAAGATGTGGGGGGATGTGGGCATGCTAGAAGGGAGGAATAGGCTGCAATTGGATCTGGACAGGTTACAGGGGTGGGCGGATGAGAATAAGATGGGATTCAATGCTGACAAATGCTAGGTGCTGCACCTAGGGAGGAA
The DNA here is from genome assembly GCF_000455745.1 of Alligator sinensis. Taxonomy (NCBI): domain Eukaryota; kingdom Metazoa; phylum Chordata; order Crocodylia; family Alligatoridae; genus Alligator; species Alligator sinensis. Next base: position 1,096,155 of record NW_005842251.1, read on the forward strand.
GAACCAGCAGCACACCAACAGGCTGGGTAACTCCCCTCTCATCAGCACAGAGGCAGAAAAGGATCTTGGATTCATTATAGACTCCAAGATGAACATGGGCTGGCAATGTGAGGACACAGTCAGGAAGGCCAACCACACCTTGTCGTGCATCCACAGATGCATCACGGGCAGGTCCAAGGAGGTGATCCTCCCCCTCTATGTGGCACTGGTCAGGCCGCAGCTGGAGTACTGCATCCAGTTCTGGGTGCTGCACTTCAGGAGGGATGTGGACAGCATGGAGAGGGTCTGGAGGAGGGCCACCCGCGTGATCAGGGGGCAGCAGGGCAGGCCCTACAAGGAGAGGCTACAGGACCTGAACCTGTCGAGCCTCCGCAAGAGAAGGCTGAGAGGGGATCTGGTGGCCGTCTATAAACTGGCCAGGGGGAACCATCAGGGAATGGGAGAGACCCTGTTCCCGCGAGCACTACGGGGAGTAAACAAGGAATAATGGCCATAAATTGACGGAGAGTAGATTCAGGCTGATATCAGGAGGCACTACTTCACAGTCAGGGAGGCGAGGATCTGGAACCAACTTCCAAGGGAAGCTGTGCTCGCTCCTACCCTGGGGGGTCTTCAAAAGGAGGCTAGATAGACACCTAGCTGGGGTCATTTGACCCCAGCATCCTTTCCTGCCCATGGCAGGGGGTCAGACTGGATGATCTGCTCAGGTCCCTTCCAACCCTACCAACTATGAAACATGGTCCAAAGCAAACTGAAGTCAGTGGGAGTTAGCAAGTTTTGAATCAGGTTATTTAAAAGCTTTTTGGTGTTATCTTTTCTGTCGAAAAGGACTTTTTTTTTTTAACTCAAGTGTTTTGTAGAAAAGAGTTGCCAGCAAAAAGTATTTGATCAGGATGGCTTTTCATGTTCGGTGTGAGTTTTGTCTTTTCTTTCTGCCAGCCCATTAATAGCACCTGACAAAGCAAATTATTGCCTACTAAAGTTTATGCCTCTTTAATCCAGTTAGTCTCCAGGGTGCTACCTACCTCCTGTCTGACTTCAGACTAACACAGCTTTGTACTCTGACTGCTGGCCCACAGCCACCCTGGAGTAGCCTGGGTTTAAACCATTTCCTTCTAATATGGACATCTACTTGGGTTGCCTATGTCCTGAATTATACAGGCGAAACCTGTACCTAGGTCTCGTGTCCCAGAAGACTAAACTAGCCACTGGGCCACTATTCCAGTAGGCCTTTCTATTTTCTTCCCCAAAAATTTCTGAAAGGTTTCCTTGTCATTCTGATTCAGAACAAAAATCATTTTGGATGGGGAGGCCTAGAGGGGCAGGGTGGAGATTAGAGATGTTTTCTGAAAGCCATAATCATGTATGTAAGGCTCATTTCTGACCTTATTATCAGCTTAAATCTCACTGCTTCCAGTGGATCATAGCATTACTTAAGGTCTTTGTTAAACAGGGATAGCTTTTAGCATGTGCCTTATTGCTCAACTGGAACAGCAGCTTTTCGGTGTCTAATTTTCCACCACCTGTGAAACCGGGATAATATTTACTTGCTTCATGAAGGTAATGAACAGATCCGTTCTTCTGCTGACGTGGTGCTTTGAAATCCTGACCGAGGCTGGGAAAGCTAACCGCACAAAAATAAAACAATAGATCAATAAATAAGTGAATACGGTGGGCCTGATCTTCTGATTTTTACTTTGACAGTTTACATATTAAAAATAAAAGTAATGGCCTATTTTATGCTTGTTTCTAAAGGGCTGTCAACTGCAGGCTAAACCAGCAAAGTGTATAAGCTTTGATAGCCCTGCACTTGATTCCTCCTATTACAACACAGTTCACTATAGCCACGTCTAAACTTCACGGTAAAAATACATATAAATACAAGGGAGGCAGATGTGAGCAGACTACAAATGCTGAGCATCCGGGGGATTCTGCTGTCTTTACATATGATTTCCTGCCGCTAGAACTCCAATTAGACTGGAACAGATAGGAAACTTCACTGTCAAAAAATGGGGCCATGATTCAAACACACCAACAGTTGCTCGAAGTAAAAGGGAAGAAAAAAGGACTCCTTTGTTTTGAGCTATGGGAGTGATAAAGTCGTCTCTGAGATGAAACGCAGCTGAAGCCCGGAAAGAGATGCATCAAGTCCAAGTTAAAATAATCCTGGGTCTTTATTCCCTCCTGACACCTTTATAAAAACACACTGGACCTCACTACCTCTGTCCTGTACGTGAGTTAGCTAAGTTCAGTCTCATTCAATGACTTCAGATATACCCCGAGGTCAGAATCAAGACCAATCCATGTGTGTACGTATAAAATGTATGCCAATAAGTGATATACCCACATGTATAGATCAAGTGATATATCCACGTGTGCTGATAGACCATTGCTGTGGCTCTCCAGAAGTCTAATAGGTATTTAAGTCAGTGGTGATATTATTGCTGTCTTAATCCGTTACCGGGCTTTCTGTATTCAGTGCAATGATGATGGATGCTTTCTGAATTTGTGAACCACATGACTGTGCGAAGTAGTACGTTCCCCATTTATTTTAGCTGGCAAGCACATTTCCATCATTAAAATTTAAAAAGCACTTAGCCTCTGTTTTAAAAAAGTGAAAACACTGTAAATTACTCTCACCGCGAGAAAAAACAATGAGTTGACCCCAAAGACCCTAATTTGGTTTTCGTTTTTAACTTGAAGAGATAATAGAGGCAAAGTCAGCTGCCTACCAGCTGTAGTGATTAGCGGTGGATGCAGGTAGGTACCAGGGAAAGGATCACTTGGATTCAGAAAGTATCTTCAAGTAGGGATGAAAAGTAAGGAAGTGCTTCCCAAGAAAAGTAGGGATGGGTGCTTGGTGCTGCTGGGACACATCATCCCAAAGTGTGGGGTGTTATCAAGTCTGCAGATGCTGCATTGGCACTGATGCATATTGGAGGACTATTAGGCAGACCCAAATGAACCAGCCCCAAAAGAGCACTGAGTTGAATATAAGGCCAAGTGATATATCCACAAAATGCCCACCTAACTGCACTGATGCTTGAAGGCGGGCTATGTCCTTTTTCTAGCAAAGTTACTAAGCACCTGATGCTCCATTATTGCACAGGCCCAGAGATGCTACCATCTGGACAGAGCTGAATGAATCCGGACAGGGCACCCCTCCTTTTTAGGCCTGTTTGAGATTCATGAGTGAGGCATCCCCCCACCTAAGTCCCTGGATGGGCCAAGTCCGGTAGCCCATAAGTGCTGAAAGCATTGACTGTGTTGCAGCACCTGCTGTCATTCAAAAGTATGGTCATAGGAGATGATGATAGAGTTGGCCTTTTGTATGAAAACCTAGGAGCATGAGCATTTGCCCACGAAGGCCTAGATTTAGGCCTAGGAGGTTCCCCAAACACCAGGCTACAACCTAGGTGGGAATGGGACACCCTCCCCTATTGCTGTTGAAGCTGTAATGCTGTGCAGAAAGGAGTGCAAAGTTTGACCTCCACCCACGCGTTTTTATCCAGAGCAAAAATGCACAAGCAGTCCCTAGAGCAGCGATCTATGGGTTTGCATCCAGGTCTCCCAAGACATCACTATCTTCTCCTACTCCACGTCCAGGCATGTCTTCAAAGACAAGAACAAGCCAGCTTGCACCCAAATGGCTGCTTGTAGATGCCCAAGCTCAAGAGATGGTTTAAGCCTGCAAATCCCAAAACCACAAAGATACCTAACACAGGCCTGTAGGTATGTGTTTAAGTCTTAGAAAGAGGGTGGGTTTTAAACACACACCTCTTCAGGATTCCCACTTGGCCTATTATGAATCCCATTTCTAGATACTTATTGAACTCAAGCGTCTAACTGAGGTTTGAGAAGTCCTGGAGCTGAATTAGGCATGATGATCTTCAGCGTCACTACACCTAAGTCCTGTTGCCAACTTGGGCCTTAGGTGCTATAATGGTGATGAATGTTTAAAAGGGAAGAGAGGAAAAAAAAAGATATTAGAAAAGCAGCCTAGATGGAGACCCTGAGATGAGAAGGGCAGGGATTAAATATATAAGCACAACAACATTAAATATTTAAATGCAGCAAAGCTAATAAAAGTCATCTGATTTCTAACTCTGACATCCCACAATAAAATAAAAGCAGAGGGGATTTCATTAGCGTATCCGATCCGAATGAAGCTCAGGAGACCACTCTCCTCCATGTTCTTCTTTGAAGGATATTCTTTTCTTCGGATCTTGAAAAAATCCATAAAAGTGTTCAGAAACTGGAGAGAAAAGTACAGGACAGGGACAGGCGAAGCAAATAGATACTAAGAGTCTGAGATCCTCCAGAAGACTTGACAATTTGCCAGGCTGTATTCTCACTGAAGTCAATCTTAAAGTCCCACATCCAGTATCTACAAGCCTTCCACACATGATTCCCCATATTAAAAAAATCCTAGCACTGTTTTTAAGCTAGAAGAGCTTTTCTTACACTACTTACACTCTTGCCTTTTACCCCAGTTGTCATCAAGAAAATGAGTTTCTAACAGGGTGCAAGAACACTGCAGAAACTTTGACCCTGGTAAGCAGATGGGACGTGCACAGCTCTAAAGTGGTGCAAGCAAGGAATGGAAACTGTTCGTCGGTGAACTAGTCTAGAGAAACCCGTCTTAGGAAAGGGTTGTTTTGCAAGAGACTTTGCCTGGAGATGTAATAATGCAGTAATGCAGCAGTGGAAGTAGTTCACCTCTTGTCCAGAGCTGTCAAGTTCCTTTAAACCAGTCTCACTTGACAGGTGGACACATTAGGTACAGAGAGGACAAGCAACTTGCCCTTGGATGCAGGGAAGTGAGGGGAACAGCCTGAATGAGACCCCATGTTTCCAGTCTGTTGGACAGCTCTATTTTGCCTCGAATCAGGAGAAGGTCCAGCTACATTTATCACATCGCTCTTGCCCTTTCCCTCTCCCGTTTCAGATTTTAGTCCCCTTAAACTCTAGTGCAAGCTGCCTGGGTTTTCCTTTTCTACCTGTTCAGATGAATGGCATTTTCTGCTCTCACCCCAGTTCATTCATGTCTTCCCTAAATATACCCTTTCACCTCAGTCTTGGCCTTCCTCTTCCCTTTGATTTGTATTTCCATCACTTTTGTCCCTATATTTCCTTCTTTGCACTGCAGGACATTCCTTAGCAATCTCAGCCTGATCTTCTAGGCTTTCCCCTCTCTTCTTTGTGGTTCTCACACATAGGCCATTTCCAACATCATCATTCTCTGTCTCCTTCTTGGTTACTGCATCTCTCATGCACACGTGCATCTATCCCCCCATACACTATATACATGCATGTCAAGGACAACCTCCTTGCATATCAAGTTGAACCAAAAGACTCTGTCTATCGTACGACAAACTCCTTGCATTTATGTACCAGAGGCCCCAAGATGTTACTCTTATTAACAATAACCTGATATGACTCTCCAAATACAAAACAGCACAATCTCACCACTCTCTTTCTTCCTATTTCCCTCCTGCTTCCTCAACTTCTCACTTTCGGCCTCAGCTGAACCTCACTGGACACTTTCATCAGTCCACAATAGCCTCTGGCCCAGAATTCCCTAAGCAAGGAAATCTCAAACTTGGTCACTTGTGAGGTCCATTCAGTCGCAGCCTGGCAGTCTCTATAATTGGTTGTTGTTGGCTGTAATGTCAAAGACTGGGCCACGGCCATCAAAATGGTCTCCGTGTTAACAAGACAGATTGTTATCCTCTTCATAGGCTCCTGCTGCTTCCTGCATCCTGACATCTTTAATATCCTGTTACATTGTGCCAAGGGATAATAGCTCCCTGGATTAAGAGCATTCCTACTGAGAGAAGGGAGAGTTTGGTAACAATGGGTTTCAACCTACTATTTTTTAACGGCGTTTTATTAAGAGCCGGCATGTCACGGTGACAAGCCAGATCATTTCAGATGCAGAGAGAAGCCTGCACACTCCATTTTGCAATGATTCGACTTTCAAAATAAACTTAGATTTTACATGAGACGAAAGGCACGATAAAGACGATGCGGTGTAATGAGGCAGAACCCATCCTTGTTTTTAGGCTGCTAGAGATGTACAATGGGACTGAGAGCTCGGTTCTAAATTGCCGTCATTGCAATGAAGTCAGTGGGGCTGTGCTGATCGGGACAGACTCTCAGCTGGTGCCAGTTATCACTCATTGACTCAAACAGCCATCCACAACTTTCCCAAAGCACATCGCTAGCTATAAGCACTGTAGGATACCATCGAAATGCAGCCATGCCAGATGGAGGAAGGAGGATTCAGCCATTGCATGGCAAGACATTCTCGGAGGTGCAAACCCCAAAGGCTGGATAGTCGCTTGCCTTTGTGCAAGTGCACAGGAGGAAAAGGGTGCAAACTATCTCTCATCAAGTTTTCCCACACTCACTCTACTGCTTTTCAGGGCAATCACAGCTATGGTTCTTGTGATCTCCTGAGCACAAGGACTGCTCCTTGCTACCCTCCTTAAGGGAGGAGGTTGGCCTGAGTCCTTTTCTCTTCCATTATGACAAAGAGCTCCTTCGTGCCTCTTTAAAGATTCATGAGCACCTTTCACCACCCACTGTCCACAGCACAGCTTATTATTAAAAGGATCAATTTAACGAGACAGGTGGGGGTCTCCATCCTTCTTAGTCAACCTCACCCCATCTTATGGTCCCTTCAGGCAGAGTATTACCGCCACCAGCTCTGTGTGACACACACTAGTCCAGGTGATGCTTCAAGCATGTGGTTAACTCCAGGTTGTAGCTGTGTTGGTCTAAGGACACAGGCAGACAAGGTTCTTTGGGTAAATCTGATATCCTTTATTAGACCAACTCAAATAGTTGGAAAAAATTCTTCTTAGCAAGCTTTCAGACACAAACACCCTTCGTCAGGCTGACTCCAAGCATGCTGCATCCCCTATGTTACCACGGAGTGATGTTTTCCCCCCAACCTAGGATCAGGGGAGGAAAAGGGGGTGGTAAGATAGGGAGAACTCAGGCTAAGCTTACTCTCCTGAGCCCAGGACCCTCCTCAGTTGCTAGGACTGGCCAAAAAAGATTATGTGAGATATGTGAATGTACCGAATGTGCTCATTAGAATCCAAGCTAACCCTTTTTTTTGTTGAATCTACTAATAGCAACAAATGCAAAGCTTTATTTTATGTTCCAGATATATTCAGTGCTGGCTAGCATGGCAGCACTCTTGCTTACACTTGTGGCTAGAGCCATTTTATTTCAGAATGCCCTTGGAGAAATACAGTATATTGCACTTAACCCTCCCTGTTGTATCACTGGGCAACTTCTTCTCCCAAAGTTTGTAGTACTTACCCCTTCCTAGAGTCCAGGGAAGTGTGTAGACAAAACGAGGGGCATATGTGCACAGCACTTTAAAGCAGGTTAAATCCTTTTGGACTGCTTTAATGGTGTTGCTGTTCACATGTGTCAGCAGCGGATTGCACATTAATTCCAGCCACTGTAGCACATTTGGTGGCGTGATGTGCCTTAAATGACTTTGGGGCGCAGCAAACTAAAACACCTCCGAGGAGTTTTAGTTTGCTGCCCTACAGCCTTGGAGTGAAGCATCAGGCTCTGTGCGGCTCAGGGGCTGTGCAGGCAGCCCATATAGGCAGCCAGGCAGCAGCCCGGGAAGGCAGGCTCCACCGAAGGGAAAAAAAAAGCGACGAGCCTGATCTTTTTTTTTTTTATTTTTACCCTGGAGCCTGCCTGCATGAGCTGCACAGCGACCCAGCCCTTCCCTCTGCAGCTGCGATGCCCCCTGGGACCACTCGAGCCAGTTGCCTAAAGGTGGGTGCTGCCTGGAGTGGGCAGTCACTGCCACGAAGGGAAGCACCAACTCTTCCTGCCCCCCCACAGCCCAGGGACCACTCTGTCCACCAGCAGCTTGCCCTCCCCTTCCCACCACTGGAGAGGCAGGTAAGACATGGGTGTACATGACACAGAGGTTTACTTCACCCTAAATTGCAGTAGTGTTTTTAAAAGCCCACTGCTTCAATGTAGGGCCCCCATTTCGTCTACACGCTCCCCAAGTTTCCTCCATCTGCAGCAGTTGTACCCCTCTGCCTTCAACCTTTGGTCTGAGAAAGTCTTTCCCTGCTTGCAGCCGTCCAAATATAAACCAAATACCTGAAGCACTCCTACTCCTTCAGCTTCTCAGCCAAGACTGACTCTCCCCGCTCCCTGGCACATGGTTTTTATAGTCACAAAAGTGGGCAGGGTCAAAAATGACCAGCCTTCTGAGCCTTAAAGGTCCCCTCTTCTCAACCTCCACAGAAACCTCATTGTAATTAGTTATTGCAACCCCTTGCAAGCCCTTCACTAAACTCAGCAGCTTCAGAAGAATGAAGGGCTGAACTAACCTTGTGTGGATTTGAATCCAGAGCATGAGGGAGCCTTGATCAGCCAGCTTTATATTTAGACTCAAATCACCGATTGGGAAATCACAGCACTAAAATGAGGGCATGCATGAGGGTCAGGAAGACACACTATTGATACAAAAGCAACTTCACCCTACCCCAAGCATCTCAGCTGTTACTCTGCACACTTGTGCCCAGCTATTTTTTAAATGAATGACTTGAACTGGAGCTATCTCAGTGATCCACTGTGCTAGGGGCTGTACAAACACTCATTACCCACACCCAAATAAATTACTATCTGACAAGATAAAGCAAAGAACAGGAGGAGAAACAGATGCATTATAGGGAGAGAGACTTGTTCGAGATCACTTAGTCAGTGGCAGAGCAGGACACAAGAATCCTGTTCTCTAGACTTCCTCCACACCCTATAAAGGTTATCTCACAAGGGGTAGCACCTGCTGCTTTTGGGTGATATACAGAGACCCAGCTGAAAAACTTGCTTTGTGGGTGGCATTATTTGCTAAATCTGACATTTGATAATGTACCCAGAAGCATCCTTTTCATGGTAATGCTCCTCATTATCTGCTTTGATACCTGCACAATTGATACCTGCACAATGCAACCTGGCTTTTGTGGGTCATAGCCTACTGTTAAATTCAGTACAGGTCAAGGGAGAGGAACTCTTTGTTGCATATGCTGGGAGCTGGGTTTTTCCTGCAGTAGGGAATGGTGTAGGCTGTAAGGTTTGATAAAAAGCACATGGCACGGAATCAGCTCATAAGAGGGAACAAAGGCCCTTTTTAATTTCAGCATCAGTCGCTAAGCAAATGGCCCGGCATTAATAAAGCAACCTTATTGTAGTGGGATTTTTTTCTTCTCTTTTTTTTTTGCATACGGGGAAAAATGGTAATAATATTCATGCTACTGTAAGCAGGCAATATGTTCATAATGTGAGTCAATGGAATAGGAAAGTGCTTTCTCTTGCTGAGAAGCATGATCCAATCTGCAGTGCAGATGGAACCGAAAAGGACAGTTGTCCCACACCCCTGAAATGGACTTACGTTCACCTCTCTTGATAAAACTGATAGCCACAACCCACATTATCTTCCCGATGGAAGTGTAACCGCCAGCAGGCTGCCACCAAAAAACTAACGAGCAGGTTTGCTCTCTTCACAAAAGCATCCCGTTGATTTTCAATGAGAGAACCCAAATCAAGATGCAGGCTTTGTGTTATACGGCTTCTTTGTGTCTCCTGTTCATTTCTAAAGTGTGCTTTACAGATCGTCTGCTGGGTTCTGCTGGGGGCCAGTAATCAAGGAGCAAGAGATGGTATTGAGATACAGCCCCCAGAAAATCATTAGCAATCGATCTGGGTAATGTTGTGAAAATTTGCTCTGGTAGACGGAGAACACATTTTTACTACTTGCCCTTGATAGTCCTGCTGGGATTTCAGGACAGCGTACAGTCAGAGGAAGGCAGAGAAAGATGCGTGAAGGCACCTCTGCTAGACGCAGCCGCACCAGAACTACTCACCCGGCTCCAGGCTGCCGGAGCAAACAAAGAGGAATTCTTCGCTTGCAGCAAATAAAACAGACTTCTGACAGGCCTCGTGTGCTTGCAGGGCAGCCGCCTTCATTTCTCAGCAGAGGAACTTTTAAGTGAGTCTTTCTATCTGGCAAGGTACTACATCATCGTAGTATCAAAGCCGTGCACAGTCATCAATGCATTTTATCCTCCCAACACTCCTCAGACTTAGGAAAGAACTAGCCCCCTTGTACAGAGAAGGGACTGAGGCACAAGGTTAAATTCAAGAACATGCAAGGAGGCAACAGGAATGAAAACAAGGCCGGGGGAATCTCAGGTCAGTAACCAATTCACTAAAATCTCCTTCCTAGAATACTTGACAGAACCTATTTTTCTCACATCTTAGCCCATTCTTGAATATGGAGTTTGGAGCTTTAAATGGAATTTCTTCTACTTTATATTCATGTCAATTAGAAGGGAAACAACTGCCAAAGAGCCTCAGTGTGCACATCTACACGTGCATATTTGCTGCGCAGTAACCGAAATTACTGCGCTGTACGGGTGTGCGCCTGCACAAGCATGCTCGTGCTGCATGGTAAATATGGTGACTTAGGCCAACTTGTGCGTAAATTTGATACCTGCACAATGCAGGTATTAAATTTATGCCTGATTCGTTATTGCGCAGTTACACATGTATAGACGCCTTACTGCACAGTAACTGTGTGTGTGGAGTAACTGGGACTAAGTTTTGTCCTAAATCAGTTCCCACACTGAATTAATGGACTTCAGTGCCTACACGTGTAGATGCCGGCCTGTTCCTGCTTACTGTGCAGTAATTTACTGCGCAGTAAATTTAAGCCAGCATACATGCACGTGTAGACATGCCCAGTGTGATTATCCACTGCTTTGGTCCAGTAGGACTCATCAAATGGTTAATGCTACCACTCTGTCAACTGATATGAATGAGTAAAAGGCCATGAAAGTAAGCTGAAGGTCTTACCCCAACTGAAGATCTCTCTCTCTCCATTTGGTAACCTACTTAGGCTCACTTTGCACAAACATAAATGAACGAACAGGCATGAAGTCATGGAAGCCCTTTGTGTTTATAAAAGACAGTGTTGGATGGTGGTTGTTTGTATGGACAAATGACAATAGGGCTTATTACAGGTAGATGCAAAGCAAGTTTCCTGCCCTACACAGCTACCTCAAGAATGGGCAAGTCAGACAGCACTTCCAGAGCTGCAGGGGTAAAACAGATTCCTAATCCAGTCCATCGTCACCTTCTCCATTGAGATGCCAGCCAAAGGCAACCATGACCCTGCCTTCCAATAGTGTTGACAATGTAGATTGTACTCCCCAGGACTGGAAGGAGAATCAGCAACTCGTTTTGCATAGAGTGCTGAAGAGCTTAAATGAGCTCTTTTTTTTTCATGTGCTTTAATTTTCAAGAAGTACGCATCTTATAACTTCACAGCAATTATCCAGTGCCACTGGATTCAAGCACAGCATGTTTTATGCCTATCTGAAGGCTGCTAAATAAGGTTGGATTAGACTTTAGTCTCTACAGGATAATGACTGACTACTGCTGCCAGCTAAGGCAGTGAGTGTGGGGGCTGAATTGAAAGATGATGTCGATTAGGCCCTTTAAACTCCCGTGATGCTCTCAGAACTGCTCTCCAAAAAAGAACGGCTGTCAAACTCAAATAAGTTAGTGGCTTGGCTCCAGATCAAGGAGCTTCTCACAGGCTGGAAAACCCACCTACGATCCTGGTCCATGTGGTTTCTCATTACAGCTGCCAGTTATGTTAATGTGGCCAGCACATGGTGGGGGGGGGGAAGGGGAATGCCACCGTTGCTTGCCCACCCACTGCCGATTTGAATCCCCAGTGATGATTGGAAGCCAGAAATTCAACAATACATAGGAGCAGTTGAAGAGAGAGGGGTGGTGGGGAGCACTAATCACACTGCCACAACGGTTCTAGCAGCCACAGCAAGAAGCAGGTAGGATCCAGAAGTAAGTTGTCTGGCCCAAGAGAAGCCCCACAGCCTAGATGGCCCACATCTGTGGGCCAGATCCGGCTTGAAGGACGTATGGTTGATACCCCTGCTTTAGCTCAAGTGCCAGAGGTATCTAAGGGCCCTAGATTCAAATATTCCAGATGGCCCATAAAGAGGGACATTATCCACCTCCCCAATCGTGAAACGCTCATAGAAACTAAGGGGAAATTACTAGGTTCCTACTACAAAGCTGAATGGAGTCATTACTGCCAGGGTTATTCCCACTGAGCTCACTAAACTTTCAATCAGGGCTTAAATCAGGACACAAAATACCTGGTGTTATTCGGGGAATCCTTAATTTTTGCAGCTCTGCATTTAGATTATTAATTATTTTAAAATTCCACACTTTGCACTTCAGCTGGTCATCTGTAGGAGTCAGGAAGAACCTTCTGGCTTCAATCTCTGTGTAACTATAAAAACTATGAGATTCTAGTCTTAATTAAAGATGGGATGATACGAATGAAATTAAATAATGCTTTGGCAGATATATTTCACTCCATATTTCAAGCAATAGTTTTTATTGTACTACACTGGAAATCATTGGGGAATTAGGAATACATTTGTCACTGCTGGAAGTAATTATTATATTTGGAGCAAGTAAAACAAGTTATATTAAATATGTGTGCTCACATGCAAATATGTGTATATATTACAGAGTGCATAAAGAAAACTTATAATGAGTTTTATCAACTCAAAGTGGATTTTATCTATGGGAAATAAAGGGAATTTAACTGAAATCATGTATAGGTGAGTGTGATTCTGCCGAAATGTGTCTTGTTCACCTACTTCGGGGAAAAACTGGCCTGAAAAATCAGGTTTCCTGTATCTGCTGGATGTTACCATAACATACCAGTATCCTGAGGGGCTAAGTGGTAAATTCAGAGCCCATACACTCTGCAGCTGCCCCAAGAAGATGGAGGGTGGGCAGGGGTTTGGATTAGATGACCTCTTGAGGTCCCTTCCAGCCTTACTTTTCTGTGATTCTAAGTCCTGTCCTTTGGGGAATGTATTGACTCAGAAAAAATCCCAGAATCAATGCACTTGAAGCACTATAAAACATAGCGTCAGGCAGGAGGTCTTGAGAGGAACAGCAGTGAAGTCAGAGATGTTCCTCGGGGAAAGAGAAGCTGTGGAGCAGGTTCTAAGCAAGGCTCATTTAGCAAGATTCCTTCCAACCCCTTCAGCCAGTCCTAAATCACCATGTAATAACTGGTTCCATTCATGAATATACATTACGATGACATTTCCACACACGCACACCCCCTGACTTGTAGAATGGACATAAAGGGGCCATTCATTATCATGTTAACAAGGGCTCGGCTTGAAGAAATAACCAAACTGACCTGTTTTCATAAAACTCAAAGAAAATCACAATGTTTTGAAGATGAAGATGAAACTGTAGGAGCAGATCACATATAAACACTATACTCCACAGCACGCTAACAGGCAAGGTATATCGTCTGCCCAGGAGACTGGGCCAAACTGAGCGATTTTTGGATTGGGCCTGGAGACTTAATCATGCGTCGTAGCTGTCATCACTATACTGCCTGAGGGCCTTGTTACACAGTAATTTTGGGCAGCTCCTAGAGCTCTTAACCCCTTGACTGTCCATTAACACCTTAAAGTGGTTTTAAGCACTCCTTAAGTGGCTTAAAGTTACGCCACTCCAAAGCAGGATTATCTCTGATCCACACTACCCAGCCCTTGTTCCATTAAGGTGTGTCCACTCCCCACAGATGTGCCACCCAAGTTGAAGCCCTCTAGTATCCCAGGATCTCTCACACCCCTGCCTGTCCTGTCTCGCCAGCCCTATACCAGCAACTCAGAACTACAGCTCCTAGTCCTGCCCCTGCTCACCAGGCCTCTAGTAGCGAGTCCCAACTGTGCAGGTGGGGAATAGCCAGAGAAGGTTTCTAGACTAAGGGTGTCACAGACTCCAAACTGGCACTAACATCGATCAAGATGTGTGTGGCTCACAGCTCACAGCCCAGAGTAACTGCACAGCAGTCCCCATATATGCTGGGCTCAATGTAAAACCTAAGATGGAACAGTGAAATACAGCTATTTTTGCAGTAGTCCAACATCCCAGTCAGGAATTTCCACATCATATTTACCTCCTTCACACTTCTGCATTGGTACTTATCATGATACCATAAAATTATCCAGCCCATTTTTTTAACTGCAGTCTACTTACTTGATACAGCTCCTAGAAGAGCTCCTATGCCGATAAGAGAATCTCAATCTTTTCAAATAGGTGAACATACACATCAGGCTTTCTCAGGTTTTTTCTTGCTCCCCCCGTCGTGGTCAGAAATTCCCGTTGTGGTGCCTAAGGAAAGCTATTTACTATGCACTGTAGGCGGCAGTGTTTGGGCAAGTACAGATTGTTGGCCAGAGAGCAGGCGTGGGTATGAGGGAAGCTACGTTTCTTGCCCATATGGTCAACAGATGGAATGATAGGCACGTTCCCAAACAGAAAACCAGGCAGTGATGCTGCGTCCTCTCAGAATAACAGCAACAACAGACGATGGCAGTCAACTCCCACTGTTCCCCTATGCCCTCAGAGCTACTTTTAGCCTTCATTTCTCAGCCCTCCTTCCACACCCACTGCAAAACAGGAAAGCCCAAGAGAAATAGCGATACAACAATCTTGTAGCAAAGATAATTAGAAGCATGGGGAAAATCTGTTGCTATCAGAGCACAGAGCTAAACAATTGTGTATGGGGGCTTTCCCTGTGGACTGCACCACAGGAGATCCTCCAAATTTTCAGTATCACGCACATCCTGATTTTTACTCTAGACAATATCAAGCAAGCTTTTAGGCAGAGGGGAAGCTGAGTTAAAATGATGAGCTGTATTCACCTACAACTTTGGAAAGGTTCAGGCTTGAGTCCAGAGACAGATGGTCACTATTTCTACCAGTAGTCAAACCACAGCTATTTGGAGAAGGGTACCAACTAAATCTAGAGCTTCCTCAAAAGTTGATGATGTGGGGGGTAAATGCTTGTTAGAGCAAGCTGAACTTCCCAAGCTTAAAATTGGTAGATGAGATCCTCAAAAGGAGAAATGATCAAGCTCAAACCCTCAATACTCAAAACTCCTCAATGCCACTACTGACATTTATCACAAATTTGAAATTCACTGATTGATGGGTTTACCTAGTCCTTGTTTTCCGCAAACCTAGGCTTGGTTTAACATGACCTTGAGCTGATGGGTGGGTTGGAAATGAAACAAGGGGTGGGCCAAAGTACATTCAACTGCAAAATCCAAATGACTGAAATCCCTTTCCCCTTCCTTTCCCCCATCACTGACCAGTAGAAGGCTTCAAAATAGGGCATTTCAATATACATTAGTGTTTTTATTTTACCCGGTGGTTCATAGATTCATAGACTGTAGAGTCAGAAGAGACCCAATGGATCATCGTGTCTGACCCCCTGCCCCCGGCAGGAAAGAGGTCAGACAACCCCAGTCAGGTGATTGTCTAGCCTCCTCTTGAAGACCTCCAAGTTAGGTGACAGCACCACCTCTCTTGGAAGCCCATTCCAGACTCTGGCCACCCTTATTGTAAAAAAATATCTTCCTAATGTCTAACTTAAATCTACTCTCCACTAGTTTGCACCCATTATTCCTAGTTACTCCCTGGGGTGCTCTGGTAAACAGCGCATCACCAATTCCCTGCTGTCCTCCCTTGATAAATTTATAGGCGGCTACAAGGTCACCCCTCAGCCATCTTTTGTATAGGCTGAAGAGATCCAGATCCCTCAACCTCTCCTCATAGGGTCTTTCACAGACACCACTAATCATGCAAGTGGCCCTCCTCTGAACCCTTTCCAGATCCTCCGTTTCCCTCTTGAAGTGCGGCGCCCAAAACTGGACACAGTACTCCAAGTGCGGCCTGACTAGTGCTGCATAGAGTGGGAGCATCGCCTCCCTCGATCTGTTGGTCGTGCATCTACTAATACACGACAAGGTGCAATTGGCTTTGTTGATGGCCTCGTTGCACTGCCGGCTCATGTTCATCTTGGAGTCAACTATGACTCCAAGATCCCTCTCAGCCGCTGAGGAGGACTTCCCCCTATCTGTAGGTGTGCTGGGGATTCCTCCTCCCCAGGTGGAGCACCTTGCATTTATCTTTGTTGAATTATATAGTTCTAAACTGATAAGCTTCAAGGCAAGGCAGTGTAAAGCCACTGAGGAGGAAACAATCTTTGCCGTATAGCTACTTTGTCCGGCACAGGTGAGTTCATTATCCCCTCTCAGTTGGAACACACGTTCACCTGAAAAGCACATAGCAACAAGAACAGCACAGATGCAACCCCCGCCATTGAATAACATTGGATAAAACCTTTATATCATATCCTCTCTGATAGCCAAATGGATGGGCTTCCCAAATCTTTCTATATAATTATATAGGACTCTGATACTCTCCATACTCAGCTCACACAGCTTGTGCTTGATATATAAACGGTGTACAAAAGGAATACAGGGTAGATCTATGCACCTGCTTCTTTCACAGTTTAGTCAGGAGGATGCTAAAGACAATGCAACAGTTGGCACTGCTGGCATTTGGTGGCTATTTCTGAAGAAGTATCATAGACAGTGTAGGAGTTCCAGTTATGTTAAGCCACAGGTGTGCCAAAGCTATAGTTAAGCTGAGGCTTCACGAAGGAGCTTGCAAAAAATGGGCCTCGTAACTGCAGAATGACCTGATAAGAAAGTAAAAAATAAAAACACGCCGAGTGAAGAGCCTGATTCAAAGAATGGAGTAGCAAAAAGCAGTAACAGAATATCTCTAGAAGTAATGTAGAAGTAAGAACCCACTAATAAGGCAGAGATAACACAAGCAAAGTTGCAGGCGCATGAACTTCACAAAAGAGACAAGTCAAAATGGACATCTTGACCGAAAGATAGATAAAGGTTGGTATGAGTATAAATACAGGTACTATGAGACTGGCTTTGCGTTTGACCTCGGGCAGTGTAATTGAGGTACTGCATCGCTACGGTCACAGGCGAGCTTAACTAAGTTGGGCTGATTGCTAGATAGCCCAGCTGCTGTGCTATCCAAGTGACAATAAACCTTTGTGAGCTTCGCCACCAAACACACATTTGAGTTACATCACATCTGGAAGGCTGCTTGCTAGCCTTGGCCTTCCAGAGCGCACAAACCCTAGCAGCCTGACCACCAAAAGTGAAAGCAGCAAAAGGCTACCCAAAACATGCAGACAGACCTAATTCAGATAAACTAAGAAGCCAAGCTGTTGGCTATTCTTTCCCAAATTCACAATATCTGAAGAAGGCTGAAAAGGTTTTTGCTGGTATTTTATTCTGAAGTAGCTCCAGGAGACAGTTTGGCAACCATCAATCTTTCTGGATCATGGTGTACGCATGGGAGGTCACCCAGACCTTCACCGTGTAGGCCTAGGCAGGAGTATGGAGAAGTGGAGGCAGCCCAAACCTTCCTCCCCCACTTTTGGTCATTGCAACACAAACCAAAAGGTCAGACCGAGTCCAGATGTTTGGTGCCTCCATGGCTGTAGCTGTACAAGCATCTGGAAATCGAACCTGGTCTCCCGTGTGGTAGACAAAGATTGCACCACTGAACCACAGGGGACTCCAAACAGCTCCAGGAAATATTGCAACAAGGAAACATCGTTCCCATAATCTTCCCAACCCCAGAATTATTCCCAGGAGATTTTTAACCACATTTCTCGACTAATTTGAGATATAGCAACAAATTCAGAGCTGGAATGAGCAGCTGATCACTTTGCTTATAGCACAAATCAGGGGCCATTTCTTTCGTTCTGTGTTCCCGCAGTGCTTTGTTCAGGGAACTTGGTTCAGGATTAGGGCTCCTAGGGCATATCAAATTATGAATAAGTATATCAACAGCAGGGGAAATTCCATTGCTGTCAGTAGAGTTCGTTCCGTTTCTGTTTGAAGCCAATATCCCAACAGTTTGAAAGAAATCATCCAATACCAGAACAATAGGAATAACATAAATCAGAAGTGGATTTGTGCTTATAGGACAGCACACGCAGCTTGTGTTTTCATTGCACCGGTGGCTAACCAGGGTTGTCTCAATTCCATGCATACTAAGAACCTCCTACAAGATAAAGGAAGACTTGGGGGGGGGTTCACTCCTGAACTCCATGTGTCTCCTTCCTCCTATAGCCCTTATGATCTTAAATTCATACCATGACTGCACTATCTTCATTCTGAACCACTGGGCTGTTATGTGAAATTTCCTTTCTCCGCACATCTGGCCAAATGTTCCAGCTTGCAGGTTATTTAAATAGTATAATTGGACCACATTTTTCACAGTCTTCTTTGGTGATGCTATCAGATTCCCGCGGGTCCCTGTGGAACGCTCTCTTATCTTTTACAGGGAGAAATAAGCCCGACTTTTCTCACTCTTTCGTCTTTGCTTAAATCTCTAAAATCTGGTTTAATCGGTGATTGCTCAGCACTACTTCCCCATCCACGGCAATTATATTTTTTCTCAAGTCTACTGACCAATACTGAACACCCTGCACTCAGCCAAGTCTTCATTCCCACCGCCTTCTAGCAATAACACTATCTTCTTTGATTTATATTGCATGCCTCTCGCAAGACAACTTAAAATCCTGATCATGTTCAACCGTGCATCCGAACACTGGCCTGGGTTTGGTTTTTTTATTATTATTAGTTTTCTCCAGTTAAACTCCCAAATCGCTTCCCTTTTTAGTATGCCACTTTCAGTGTCTTTCCTGTTAGCAGATATTTTCTCTTTGCCTATTCTGCAGTTGTATGGAACGACTTTGCAAACTATTAGCCAAAGGAGCTAAAGCAGATTACTAAACCTCTTCTATTTCTTGAAACTTTAAAGTTTGTCCCTTCTTTTTTTGACATGATCTGGGACTCAAGAATTTACCTAGAAAGCCTAGAGACCCTGGCTTCAGCTACAGCCAGAGTAATATGGCAAGTGGCAACTGCATAGGAGCTTGGGGCTGGCATATTAACCCCTCGCGGGCTGCCAGTAACATAGTCCTGATCTAAGTAATAAAAACCCATGGATTTTTGCATTGATTGTGGCACTGCTGCATATTTTCTTTTGGGCTGGGTTGTTCCATGAAACAGTGAAATGTCATCCCTAAGCACAGACTTAACTCGAATGAAAATGAAAAATGGAAAATCAGCAACTTGCTTGGTGTTTCTAT
This sequence comes from Alligator sinensis, assembly GCF_000455745.1. Taxonomy (NCBI): domain Eukaryota; kingdom Metazoa; phylum Chordata; order Crocodylia; family Alligatoridae; genus Alligator; species Alligator sinensis. Next base: position 1,115,314 of record NW_005842251.1, read on the forward strand.
AGTTCCCTCTGGTTCATCCACCAAAACCTACATGACATGAACCATCCTGCACAGGCATGCCTCTGTTTGTTTTTGATATCTTAACCAATATTACTGTGTATTTCAAAAGTAAGGAATATGCTCTCAGACTTGGTTTCTGTTTGAAACTGGAGCATATATACCACTATCCAGAAGACACGATCAGAACCTGCACTAACTCCACTACTAGTCTTCCAGGAGCGGCAAGCCCCTCTCAGGAGCACTTTGCACGCCCATTACCTCTTCCAACATCAAAGAGTCACATGACAGAAACCATTAGCATGTTTCAGAATAACATTATTCCAGCACTGAAAGAGTCCACACTGCCAGATCGAACAGCTGGCCATATCCCCTAGTCATCCACATGCAAGGTTTTTGGCTGCATGAGAGAGCCAACTAATGGTTTAGCTTCAGTTGACTCCAACTTTTCTTCCTCTCCCTTCTCTCCCACACACTGTGGGGTCCAAAATGTTTGCCAGGGAGAGTAATATATAATTCATCTTATCAAAACAAAATAATTGTAAAATAAAATAGTGATGGGGTTTGCATATTTATAAAAAGTTGGCTCGTTGGTAACTTGTCATTATCCATTGAACGATTTTGATTTCACCCTTGTCTAGCAAAGGTGCCCCAGATCACATAGTTGGTAAGTCTCAAGGGCAATATTAAATGTTCAAGTCCCCCTTGGACATCTGCATCTCTACCTCTTGGTCCAGTCTGGACAGGGGGAAAGGTGGGAGCTAACCCACTTTTAGCAAGCCACTGTTTTAACCCAGCATGCTGGGTATAGCCATGTTGTCTTTTCTTCTGTCTTGATCTGTGAGGGTATATGAACACCGTGGCAGCAACTTGTCCCAGCCAATCTCCACTCCCATTCTCATGCTTCAAACCCAGAACTGAGGCCTCAATCTCCAATGTGCCTGAGAGTGACTGCTGGGGACAACCCCAGGACATCCTCCACAGCACATCCCCATGTTTGGAGTGGGTGAACAGGAGCAGGGTATGCTCACAATTCAGAGATGTCCTAGCACCACAGTGTAGACATGCCCTAAGATTTCAGAGCAGGGCCATTTTTGTACAACCACCTCAATAACTCCCACGGGCCATAGGCCAGCTGTTACATCTGGCAGTGTGGACTCAGTGCTGGAATATTGTTATTCTGCAACAAGGCAACTTCATCACCAGAAGCCAACTTCCTATGGACCAAAACGCACTGAATGGATATAGACTGTGCCATGACAAGAAATATAAAACCTGCCAACATATCTCCACCACCCCCCACAATTACTACACCCCACAACGCAACCATCAGCATTCCTGCATCTTATAGCTGCACCTCCAGAAATGTAATATATCTCATCCAGTGCTCCAAATGCCCTGATGGAAAATACGTATGAGAAACCAAACAACTGCACACCAGAATGAACACACACCACAAATCTATCAGAGACAAGAATACCCAATTACCTGCGGGGGTACATTTCTCAAACAGAAAACACTCTCTCTCCAATCTTCGTTCTAATCCTTAAAGGGAATTTACAGAAGACCTTCCGCAGACACGCCTATGAACTTTACTTCATCAACCTACTGGATACAAAATATCATGGACTAAATATAGACAATGGATTTATGACACATTATAACCTGCCTAACATCTGATGCCCCAGGTAACCTCTGTACTATTCACCAGCTGTATTCTTATTACCAGGTCTACATTCCCCTTTCCACACCTCCTTTCCCCCACACCTGTTTCTCACCCATTGACTGCCTCAGTTTGCATTTTCAACGGCTGGCTTTCTTGCATGCGTACTGGCCTCTGGCTTCTTTCCTATTCCATCCAGGAAGAGCACAGACCAACTACAGATGCTTCCTCAGCCTGATGAGGGGTATTTGTGCCTGAAAGCTTGCAAAGAACAATTTTTCTAACTATTTAGTTGGTCTAATAAAAGATATCATGTTTACCCAAAGAACCTTGTCTGCCTATGTCCTTAGACCAACATGGCTACAACTTACACCCTTGATAACGCACAGCATAGATATGCTAGGAAGGCATCAAAAATCCCCCTTTGCACTGACACTTGGGGTTCCACTTGGAGGATTTCATTTGTTCAACCCAGAATCATAGAATTGTAGAAAATGAGGGTTGGAAGGGACCTCATGAGGTCATCTAGTTCAAGCCCCTGCTCAAAGCAGGACCATCCCCAAGTAGATCACCCCAACAAGGGCTTCGAGCCAGGCCTTAAAAACCTCCAAGGATGGAGCTTCCACCAGCTCTCTAGGTAACCCCTTCCAGTCCCTCACCAATAGCAACAGAATTTGTCCAAGAACCTCACTGCTCAAAAGAATTTCAAAATCAATTCTGGCAATGAATGATGCCCTTGATTACAGTATACCTCTCTACAACCTCCTCAAAATGCTCCTCAGGTAGATCTTTATTTTATTTATTTATTTATTTATTTTGCTTACCATAGACCTTGGTCCAGATTTCACTGTCCCCAAGAGCTTTGGACCATACAGGCTGGGGAGTTCCCCTCTTGAAAGCACGGAGGCAGAACGGGATCTCGGAGTCATTATTGACTCCAAGATGAACATGAGCCTCCAATGCCAGACCGCAGCCAGCAAGGCCAGTCATATCTTGTCATGCATCCAAAGGTGCATCTCAAGCCGGTCCAGAGAGGTGATAGTCCCCCTCTATGCGACTTTGGTCAGGCTGCAGTTGGAGTACTGCGTCCAGTACTGGGCGCCGCACTTCAAAAGGGATGTGGCCAGCCTGGAGAGGGTTCAGAGGAGGGCCACCTGCTTGGTGAGAAGGCAGCAGGACAGGCCCTACGAGGAGAGACTAAGGGACCTGAGCCTGTTCAGCCTCAGCAAGAAGAGGCTGAGGAGGGACACGGTGGCTGCCTACAAACTCATCAGGGGACATCAACAGCAAATAGGCAGAGCCCTTTTCTCCCCAGCACCACCTGGGGTGACGAGGAACAATGGTCATAAGCTGATGGAGAATAGGTTTAGGTTAGAGATCAGAAGGCAATATTTTACAGTTAGGGTGGCCAAAATCTGGAACCAGCTTCCCAGGGAAGTGGTCCTCACCCCTACATTGGGTATATTCAAGAGGAGGTTGGACGATCACCTGTCTGGGGTCTTGTGAACCCAGCATTCATTCCTGCCTGTGGCAGGGGGTCAGGCTAGATGATCTGTTCAGGTCTCTCCTGACCCTAGCTACTATGAAACTATTAAATCAATGCAATAAGAAAAGCATTCCAGAGAGATACAAATTTTGATGTGCAGTATTGACCGGATGCACGACCAGTGAAAGAGAGAGAATCCTTCTTTTTCTCTCTCCTCTGCAGAAACATTGTGTTCTTTGAAGCTCTTGATAGGCACTATTGTCGCTGATAAGCAAACAGTCCCACCAAAGGGCTTTCAAAAGGAGCAAACCATCCAGTGCCCCATTGAAAGCAGCAGGGAAGGAAGAGATGTTTACAGTGGTGTAACTTTTGCACTCCACCTGCTTCCCACCCCATGATCTATTCATCCATGTGCTACATGGCCAAGACCATCTGCCAGAAGAAAAGAAACCAGGAAATGCTGATCAAACAGCTGCTGACAGCTTCTCTGAGATTTCTCCTCGAGACGCTGTATTCATCATTTGCACAGTTTCACCATCCACCAGTGTTTCTTTAATCTTTTGCCCATATACCCTTGCACTTTTCTTTAGTCAGGAAACATGTTCACTACCATCTGTAGGTGAGCAGATGGTGTGCCTGCCATGGATTTGCTAAATGTTTATTCTTTTCTCCTGTTTATTTCCTATAATAGTGTTTGTTTTGCTGGAATACAGCCTCTGTGAGTGCTTGCACAAGAAAACATCAACAGGGTATCACGTACAAACCGTAGCAATCATACAGTCACAGCCATGGAGAAGTGAGACTATTAGTGGCAATAGCAAATGACTTGTGAGATGAAAATCAAAACTGCATTACAGCATTGCATGCAAACATTGCAATGATGGAGGAACACAGTGCAGCCCACATACATTTCATCAAAGTATGGTGCATTTTCTGGCTACTGGTGGCAGGCCTGGACCACCATTTTTGTGACTCCATACCATAAGAAAATGTTCACGTTCAGATTTGTAGATGTTATATAGGGCACAGAAGGACTCCGTTGTTACCTGTATACACCTTCGCTGGTTAATAACGTACTCTTCATCTCAATTTGGTTGGAAAACACGCAGAAAAATGAGGCTGTCAAGCAAAACTCTTAGATTTTCAATAATATTAACAATAAACAAAAAATACCCTGAAGCCAATTAAAGCTGCAGATAGAGCTATTGGTCTCATTCATTTCTGAGCTACGTAACCTAACAGATTTTGTACTGCACCCATCTATCTTCCTGGCAAAGAAGACACAGACTGATGGGTGTCTTAAGAATGGCTTTTAAAAAGATGCTACATGCATCCTTTAATTCCACTTAATGCGTTACTGTGGGTGTGCAGTGCTCGTCCATAGATTAATGAAAAAAGAAGTGGAGTTATAGTGCTTTTCCTTGAGAATCAATGAGGGTGACTTGGCAATGGAGTCCCTGATGGAGCACATATTTCTGAAATTTAGCTAGATGATGGAGGAGAGCATTTGCAATGACAAGGCTGAACCATTCAAAATGACAGGTTACAAGGATGGGCGGAGGAGAACAGGATGGGGTTCAACACAGACAAGTGCAAGGTGATGCACCTGGGGAGGAACAACCGGCACCATACCTACAGGCTGGGGAACTCCCCTCTTGTCAGCACGGAGGTGGAAAAGGATCTTGGAGTCATTATCGACTCCAAGATGAACGTGGCTTGGCAGCGTGGGGAGGCGGCTAGGAAGGCCAACTGTACCTTGTCGTGCATCCACAGATGCATTTCAAGCAGGACCAAGGAGATGATCCTCTCCCTCTATGCGGCACTGGTCAGGCCGCAGCTGGAGTACCGCGTCCAGTTCTGGGAGCCGCACTTTAAGAGGGATGTGGACAGCATCGAGAGGGTCCAGAGGAGGGCCACTCGCGTGATCAAGGGACAGCAGGGCAGGTCCTACGAGGAAAGGTTACGGGACCTGAACCTGTTCAGCCTCCAGAAGAGAAGGCTGAGAGGGGATCTTGTGGCCTGCTATAAACTAGTCAGGGGGGATCAACAGGCACTGGGGGAGTCCCTGTTCCCCCGAGCGCCGCCAGGAGTGACCAGGAATAACGGTCGCAAGCTGGCGGAGGGAAGGTTTAAGTTGGACATCAGGAGGCGCTACTTCACGGTCAGGGCGGCTAGGGTCTGGAACCAGCTTCCAAGTGAGGTGGTGCAGGCTCCCATCCTGGGGGGGTTTAAGAGGAGGGTAGATGACCATCTTGCTGGGGTCATTTGACCCCCAGTACTCTTTCCTGCCATGACAGGGGGTCGGACTAGATGATCTGCCCAGGTCCCTTCCGACCCTAGAAACTCTGAAACTATGAACTATGAAAATCCCCTTGGATGGCAGTTCTCAAATGATCCTTTAATTACTTGACGCCCTCCTGATATTTCAAGTACCTTGTGAACCAGGATTTGCTCTCGGAAATATGCACAAACATTGCCTGTTAGATATTCGTATGCCACAAGTCTGGTTTCAGCACTATAAACTCTTACTTTAATTAGTTCTGCCCAAGCTGATCGATGCAGTAGAGGAAAGTCCAATGTTTAGACATGTCTATTAGGGCTGTGCAAAACAGCACCGTCTTGTTTTGATTTCCATTTTACCAGTTTGATGGGACAGTGTTTCATTTCAAGTTTCATTTCATTTTGAAACCACTGTTCTGTTTCATTTTGTCGAAACTGTTTAACTGTTTCGACGCTGTTTCAACGTTTTTCACCCATAGGTTATAATGGGGAAGCATGAAACTGCCTATACCTTTGTCATTTCTTGCCTGATTCAGATGAAAACAGCAGGCATGGTAGCCCCTTCTGAGGGCATGAAGATTGCCAGGTTTCAAGGAGATAGGTGCAGGGGTTTCTGGGGAACTGCACCTCAAGCTGCTAACAAGCAAAACTCATGATGTGTGACTGTGACTGTGACTGTGTGTGTGTGTGTGTGTGTGTGTGTGTTAAGGCATGCCCTCCATGCAGATGGGGCCTCCACATGACATGGTAGTATGCCCCAATGAGGACTCCTCCTCCCCTACAGCCTCAGTCCAGTCCACCACTTCAAATAATAACAGGTAAAATAATAAGATAATGAGGAGGAGTAGAGTAGCACCAGCAGCATCTCAGGCAGCCAAACGCTTTCCTCTCCTGCAGGAGCTTCTTCTTCTCCAGCGTGTGTGTTAAGGCGCACCCTCATTGTATCCTTCCCCACTCTTCCCGCTCCCTCTCCTTGCTTTCTGTTTCCCTGCAGGCAACCCCAGTTTCAGTTTCGAAACTCGAAACATTTCAAAACTTTTGAAACATTTTGACTGCCCTCGTTTCATCTCGAGGCTGTTTCAAAGCCCTTCATTTCATTTTGATTTCACTTTTTCGAGCTCAAAATGAGTCGAAACAGTGTCAAAATGAAACAGCTGGCGATATTTCACACAGCCCTAATATCTATATGTGCATATATGCCTGTACATTTATATAAGTATCTATGCATATTTCTCTCCAGTAAGGTTTTCTCATTAAACTTCCTATATTATACAACAAATTGTAAATTAAGCCTGCATGTAAGTGTTTTCAAGATTAGAACCTGTTTTAACCTGTGTAGCTTTACTATATAAAATGAGTTGTGTAATAGGCATTACTTCCGAATCAGAACATCTCTCTCACTGGCATACCTGAATTCAGAACAAAAACCAAATTCACATCCCCAGTGTATTAATTAGAACAGTGGGTTGTTTGGTCGTCTTCTTTTTTTTCTAAATGAAAATAAATTGTAACTTGCTGTTTTTATTTTGTCCCATTGGGTTCAGGACGCAATTTTAAGATCAGAACACAGGTGGAGGGATAGACAGAATCTCCGTTTTTCCTAATGAGTTCAGAGATATTACAAGTTGGACAGGAAAATATTGAGATAATGAAGATATATTTGCCATAAGTCCTGGGATACAGCAATACTAAAAGAAACCTCCTATCTTCTGAAGCACAGTCTTAAACTGCTATCTGAAATCCATGTTCTTCAGGTTTGGAAGAGTATTGCCTAAACAACAGATTCATTTCAAAGCTTTAGAGGAAAGTTGTAGTGCCCTTCATAAGGCAGGCAATATCAGATGATGGTATCGTTTGCATCTGTTGAATTAGCCATTTTTTTAATATAGAAGGTCCTAAATTATTAACTTTTTCCAAAGTGATATTTGATGGAGAAAGTAATATCCGTATGAAGTATTAAGTGTTTCTTATGAAAAAGCTGTATAAATCTGACAGAGCATAATAATTATGCTGTCAAAAAATACAAGATTCCATTTTCCCAAAGCCATGGAGATCACTGGGTTTCACTTTCACAGACTGTCATTGGGAAAGCAAGATTTATTTTTGTCTATGGTCGCTCTGGGGAAGGGATTGTTACTGGACACTAACAGCCAGGGGTTAATTTTTTTTCTCAGGACTGCCCCATGTAGCACAACGGTAATAGATAACTGTGGACTAGTTTAGAAAAACCCAGAGGAAAGAAAAATGTATTTGTCCTCCCAGCAATGCAAAAAGGCTATTGTGGAGTGCAAAAGAAACAGTAGAAATGATCATTTCATACCGCTAGCATCAATTTGTAGCATTCGCTGTCTTCTTTAGGTATGCCTCAAAGCCCAGCAAGTCTTTCTACTGACTTTAATGGCTCCGAATCTGGCTCTTTCTCTACAATAACTTTTCACGCAGAGATTGTAATGAAAATTTAACCTCTTCTGTGCAATTTGGATGTGACCATAATCACAATGTTCCCTTTATAAGAACATAATGGCCCAATTCGGCAAAACTTAACTTTAAGCCTGAGTGCTCCCAGTGAAGTTAATGGGTCCAACGCCTAAGCTCAAAATTAAACACATGCTAAAGTGCTTTGCTTAATCATAGCCTAAATGCCTTGACAGATGAGTTACAGTGGCCATGGGAAATGTAAATATACAGTCCTGGCCCTATGCATATAAATCCTCAATCAGGACTCTAAATTGCTCAAGTTTTTTGTATTAAATATTTAAAGAAGTTATGAAAGGCATTGGTGCCATCATTCATGTCATTTCTATTGAAATCTTCTTTTTCTAGATTTGTCTAATGGTCTCTAATTTGTGAACGTCTTGGAAATAACCAAGTTGTGATTCGCAGTTTCTATTTAGCTGTAGAGTTGGAGGCATGTGTTTCAGCGAGGTACTGGAATAAGGGAGACGGTTCTTCATGCTGAAATGAAATGTGTTGACTGCTTGGGTTAAAAAGAGCTGAAATAAGGGATAATTTGCCCGTCTGCCTTTGAAACTGATTCTGGAAATTCAAAGCCTAGGGTTATTTTAATATCTGTAAAAATGGAGAGATGCGGGATGTGGCAACTTATGTAAATCCCACTGATCTTGTACATCAGCACAGGCTCATGAAAACACAAGATGCTTTTGTAAGTACCAATGGTCTAATTTATACGTGGTTTACAATGGTGCAAGGTCCTGTCGTGAGCTCTGTTTTATACTTCCTAGGAGGAATGGATTCAGCGTCCAGGTTGTTTTATCTTCAGTATAACCACCGCCCATGTTCATAAAAGCTAACCAGTTGTGAAATATCTACTGCATCTCCTTCCATGCCCTTTTACTTTGTTTGAACTCAGTTCTGTTGCGTGTACGGTTCACAATATACAGCTCGATGCGTCCACAAAATCCTACGTACAGCAAATAACAATACATCAATCACAATTTAATTTATGTTAACATAAATGTAATAAGCTGTCTCCCTAAAGTCCGCAGTTTATGGGGCTAAAAAGAGTTTGAATTAATCTATTTCCTGCAGAGTAAAACCACTTAAGTACATACACATCACATCAGTGTTTATAAAAACCCGTCAAATCGATTGCTATCGAGCAGCTGTGACTCAGTGGCACTAATAACTTGTCTAAACAATTTATCTTTCTGGATCTTGATGGTATGATTCCTGGTCTATCAGGCTCTTTAAATTACACTCATTTAGATTAAAAATAGCAAGAAAGAAGTTTCTAAACCAATCGCGAGACGCGTTTAACCAAAGCTTCCATCACGTCGTATTTTTTCCAAACAATTACAAGAATGGATATCACTTATATCTCTGCCATTCGTGTTGCAATAATCACCGCTTTTATTAACGACAGCAGCAAACGTTGTTGGTGAGTTTGATCTTCCATATCTCTTGGCAGACGACAGCAAGACCATCCGGAAAACAAGCTCGGATATTCGGCCTCTACATATATTTCTTTTCAAGCCCCATATACCTGACATGTCAAAAACTTGCGCTGAAGGAATTTTGCAAATCTGGAAAGCAAAGAGGAGGGGAAGTATCCACAGATGTAGGATAGTTAGTTAGCATCCTGTTGCTAGGTAACAGATATCTATGCGGAAACGATTCCCCCTGGTCAAAGAGACAAGGCGGCGTATTGCTTGTCTTTAATAATATGAAATAAGTTATTTAGAAGGGGCAGAAAAAATTAAGGGGCTGTAAGAGTAGCATTGTAGATGATAAGTAGGTGTGTTTAAATAGAAAGAATAAATGGCAGGGTGGGTTGTAGTTTTGAGTTCAGATCAAAACGACAACACTTACACATTTTTTAGAGACCAGAAATTGCAAAAAAAAATAAATTGTTTGTTTGGAAAAAGTCTAGACTAAAGGTACCATCATAACAAGATGTTTCATGTTGGAAAACATTGAACCGTCATTTCACTCTTTGAAACGTATGTGAATTTGAAAATAAGAAAATAAAACATTTTGGCCGCTTCCACCCAATTTTCCTTATGCCATTCATCACAAGGAAGGCGCAGCAACATGAGAAGGCTCTAGATTAGGCAACAGGCTAAATATAAACTCAGAACAATACATTACAATCAACAGAAAAAAATGAATATGGTTCCAAAATTACTATTTTGGAAGTAGAAATTATTTCTGGACAACAACCAGAAAGGCTTCAAATTTTATATGAAAAGTGGACGCGTCTTGAGGAAAAGATACATGCGTCTGCCAGAAAGGTTTCCACTATCCTAGTCAAATAATGTTTAAAAGATTGCTGTGTTTCTCTGCATGTTTTAATTTTCAAAATATCAGCTATTTTTTAATAAATATTGCATCTTACTATTAATTCCCTATACTCTCTCTATATATATACATGAGTGCACACAAATATGCATATATAATGCAGAGCTGCACTTTATATAGCTAAAGTTTTTTTTTTAAATGGATTTCTCAATTATTTTGAGAGCAAAAACACTGAGTTCATTTTCTTGCAATGCATGGGTTTGCATTATTTACTACACACCATTATTCAGATGACAGCCATGTAATTTTGAAAATAACCATGGAGACCAACATTTTCCCAGATGGCAACATGAGTGACTTATTCAGCTGAAAGTTTGCTATTTGTTATGCACTAGTTTATTGTTTACAAACATTTTTGCACTACAACAGCAACATCGGGAAAGCAAGCCAGGCCGCACATCGATCTAGACACATTTTTGTTCCAAATGTCATATCACCGGAAGGTTAAAAATGAACAGTGAAAGTAACAGGAGAAATGAAAGGCAAAATGCTGCTTCTGTTAACAAAAAATAATAGCATGAGGATGAATCACACAATGGCTGAAGCTAATACTTTGGGAATATCCTAGAGGAAGATGCTTATTTTTTTTCTAGGGTTGTTGGTTGTATTTTTGGCTTCTTTTTTCTAACCACTTCAGCGAACGCTTCGGAACAGTCAACACATTTGCTGATATGAGGATCGGCTCATGAGTGATTCAGTGACCGAATCCTGGGCGAATAGCCTCATCTTCTTTAGTTATTACAATGATCACAGCTGAGAGAGACTCCTTCTTGACTGCAGGGCCAGAACGTACCCACTCCCGTAAAGGGTTTTAATGGACTAAAAAGTTTTGTTCTCTATGCCAATCAGTATGAGAAACTTGATTCAGAGAAGCCCACCTCCCATTCACTCCTATTTCTTTCCCAGCCTATCCCCAATCAAAGCAATCAAAACTTGTACTTTGTAGTGACTGAAGTGAGTGAGGCTGACTGATCAAGAGCAGCTTTGGTTGTCTTCAACAGGCTTCCTTTCTACATTACTGTCACCGGAGACAAGACAATTTTACAGTTAGCATAAAAAATGCATTTGGTTGCCAGAATGAAAGAGAGCGATTAAAAGTTAAAGAGCTGCTGATACCTGATGGAAAACTTGTGAAACATTTGGTTTAGACACAATACCGCTGAAATATTGTATCCCCAGGGATCCAGCTCCTTGGCTCTTTTTAATTATTATTACTAATGACATTGGAATGAAAACAAGATCTTTGTTGCTCAGAAGTTCATCTGCTCCTGTTGCTCATCCCCTACCTGGAATCAATCATGTTTGATTCCATAATCATCTCCCTGGAAACTAATTGTGACAATACCAGAGGGGGAAGCATCATCTTGTCATTAGAGCCCAGTGCTGGGGAACGGGATTCCTAGGGTCCTTTTCTGCTTTTGACTCCTGGTGTGGGCAGGGGCTATTCAGGAAAGGATTACCCCTAACCCCTTTATCCCACACATACACACACACACACATTTGGCGGGGGGGGGATTTTTTTTTCTGTAGGAATTTGTGGATTTTCACCTAAAAGACCCAAAACTTCACAAAACAAATATTTGAGAGTCAGAATGACATTGAAATGGCTTCAATATTTGTACAGAACTCCAGTACATATATAAAGTTCCATTTATATAAAGAGGAGCATAGCAGAGTGGAAAACGAGACACCATATTTCTATTTATTATTATTTCTGATACTATGTACAGTACACTACAACAAAGGCCAGATCCAGACATGCAGGCACATGCGGTTCGTGGTGCCACAAACCCCTTTGCAGTGCCACAAACTGCACATGTTGCACATTAAACCATGCAAGGCACTGCTGATTAGCAGTGCAGGGGCCCAAATTTGCTGCTGGGATTTCCCTGTAGCAAATAAAACCCCTGGGGGGCAAAAAAGTGGCACAAAGTATGCCGATGTACCAGGACAAACGTGGAGATGGGCAAACAGGCAGCCCTGGCCTGGCTGCATGCCTCAGCCTATCCATACTTCTCCACAGCTGGCTGGGACACAGTGGGCATACATGTGCATTTACACCGGCTTAAATTTACTCCACAGTAAATTACTGAGCAGGAAGTGGGAATAAGCCAGCATCTACACATGCAGGTCAGAGCAGCCTGCCATGTGGCCCTGTGGGCACCGGGGGGAGCTCCAGCCTCCGGCCACATGACTGCCAGCACTTAGGACTAACTTTAGTCCCAAATTCAAGCCAGGTGATGCAGCCAGCCAGGACCCCTGGGGCTGGGCTCAGTCTGCCCCCCTAATGGCTGGACAGACCCATCAGGGAGGCCCCTTAGGTTACTGCGCAGTAAGGCGTCTACATGTGCATTACTGCACAGTAACTAATCAGCATAAATTTGATACCTGCATGATGCAGGTATCAAATTTAGGCTCAAGTCAGTGTAAGTCGCCATATTTACTGCACAGTACAGGTGTGCACCTGGAGTCACACCCATATTATGAATTAATTTTAGTTACTGCACAGTAAATACACACATGTAGACATACCCAGTGTACCTCAACATGGGGGCTCCACATTGCTCCACAGTGGAGCCCCTATGTTGAGCCACACAGAGACAGGGGAGCAGCCAGCCCAGGGCTGCCTGGTCCCCCATTTCGAGGCACACCAGCCAGCTTCGGCACACTGCACCCCAGCCAGCATCTCCATGTGCTTCTCCCCAGCTGCCTTCCAGCTAGCTCTGCATTCAGGCACTTGTGGCCCAGCCAGCCCCGCTGCTGCACATGGAGCAGAGGGACTGTGTGTCCCACAGCAAATCGCTCAACCAGGGGCGCGCATTGCAGTAAAAAGTAGCGGCATAAATTTGCCCCTGCTCATGTGAATGTGGCCAAAAAGTTTACTTGTGGCAGCGAGACACAAAGGCAAAGCAGATGAGTGGCTGAGGGATGAAGAAGCTGGTTTTCTTCAAACTTACCCTATAATAATTATTCAATGGCAGAAGAAAAAAAACCAAAGCAGAAAAATGAAGATCTACTGCATGTAAGCAGGGCTCTCTCTCAATGGCAACGTATTCAAAGGTCTCCATGAAGCCAAAGTAAGTTTACAGAGTTATATGGGGCTGTTCGGGAGGATAGTAGGGCAAACTGATTTTTAGTTGTAGATAAAGAATATGTGTTTTAAACTTGCTCTAGGGAAGTTTCCAGCTGGCTAATTATTGCTAACAAAGATCTTCTCTAGAAAATGAAATTCCACGAAGGTCAATTGGTTACTAAATGTGTTTTCTAAAGAACGAAAGGGCATACTTATTCAAAAAGACTTTTGGTCCTCGCTAGCAGTTAGTGTTCCTAAAATAGATGTTTTTGGGTAATGCATAAACACAAACAGATGGGCCAGTTCCCAAGATCTAATTATCAGAAGAGGTTCCAATGCTTGTTGTCTTTATGTTTGAAAAAAACTAAGCATATTTATAGCTCTCAACCATCTGAGACTTGGCAGCATGGAAGCATGTGGGAAGCTGGGACGAGGAGAATGAAAATGTGATATTCACAGCCCTCCTCTAACACTCATCTCATTGCCATGCCTGTAAATATGCTTTATCATATGGGCTCTTCTAATTGTCCTTAAGGATTCATTATATTACATTTCTCATATATACAGACATGAGCTGTCAAATTCAAACCTACGTACCGCAGCCTAAGTAGTAGGGGGTATCTACCTACTCGACTTACACAGTCCTCAGGCACCTGGAAGGTAAGTCAGGGATGAACTGGTCTATGATTTATGAGATGACCTTTGCCTCCAAGCCAGGTGTTGTGCTAAGTAGAGCAATCTGGGTCTGAGGAGTTGGCTTGTCATTAACTTTAAATAATAATTATAGTCTCCTAGTTGCAGCAGAAGCTCACATTCCTGTGGCAGGGCACTGAGTATGCAGCTAAGAAATGAAAGGTTAATATAAACTTGAAAAATCTTGGGTTTGTAAAATCATACCAGGCTTCATACAGGTGCTCTTCTCTGCGAGCAGGGAGAGGAAAGAAAACAACACAGTGGACCATCAACTGATCTAATAGCTGTAGAAACTCCTTCATGTAGTGTATGCAGGTGATGAAGGGCTTTTGGAAGCAAAGCCATTATCCTTTTCCTGGAGTTAGAGGTCTCTCTCTTGCTGTTCAGGGAACATAAAGGACTTAATATCCTGCAGTTATTGCGCATCCTACCAGCTGATTTTTGGAGGGCACTAAGTATCATTTAGAAGCCAGGACAAGTATCCTAAGTACCTCCATGAAGGATCTGCCAGGAAGTTCTGAACTTAATGCTACACAGAGGTGAATTTGTGCCTCCAGGGGAACACCAAGCCTACCACTGATCCATAATATTCCATCTAAATGTTTTTCTTGGATTGAAAACCGAGTTTTCAATGATATACCAAGATTTCACATAAAGTGCCTGTCTTCTTAGAAAAGGAGTCCAGAGCTAGCTGGTTATACCTTAATGTTAAGGGCACAAGCATAAGTTTCATAGTTGGTCGGGTTGGAAGGGACCTGAGCAGATCATCAAGTCCGCCCCCTGCCATGGCAGGAAAGAGCACTGGGGTCAAACGACCCCAGGAAGGTGTTTGTCTAACCTCCCCTTAAAGACCCCCAGGGTAGGAGCCAGCACCACTTCCCTTGGAAGTTGGTTCCAGGCCCTAGCCGCCCTGACTGTGAAGTGGCACCTCCTGATGTCTAGCCTGAATCTACCCTCTGCCAGCTTGTGACCGTTATTTCTAATCACTCCTGGTAGTGCTTGGGGGAACAGGGACTCCCCCAATGCCTGCTGGTCCCCCCTGACTAGTTTGTAAACGGCCACTAGATCCCCCCTCAGCCTTCTCTTGTGGAGGCTGAGCAGGTTCAGGTCCCTTAGCCTCTCCTCATAGGGCCTGCCCTGCTGACCCCAATCATGCGGGTGACCTCCTCTGGACCCTCTCCATGTTGTCCACATCCCTCCTGACGTGCGGCACCCAGAACTGGACGCAGTACTCCAGCTGCAGCCTGACCAGTGCTGTGTAGAGGGGGAGGATCACCTCCTTGGACCTGCTTGAGATGCATCTGTGGATGCACGACAAGGTGCGGTTGGCCTTCCTGACCGCATCCCCACACTGTGAGCCCATGTTCATTTTGGCATCAATGAGGGCTCCAAGATCTTTTTCTGCCTCTGCACTGATGAGAAGGGAGTACCCCAGCCTGTAGGTCTGCTGCTGGTTCTTCCTCCCCAGGTGCAGCACCTTGCACTTGTCAGTGTTGAAACCCATCCTGTTCTCATCCACCCACCCCTGTAACCTGTCCAGGTCTCATTGCAACCTATTCCTCCCTTCTAGTGTCCCCACATCCCCCCACATCTTAGTGTCGTCTGTGAATTTGAACAGGGTGCTTTTTACCCCCTCGTCCAAGTCGCTGATGAAGATGTTGAACAGTGCAGGCCCGAGGACTGAGCCCTGGGGGACCCCACTGCCCACATCCCTCCAGGTTGAATAAGACCCATCCACCACCACTCTCTGGGTGGAATAAGATATCCCAATTTAAAGAAAGGATGGGACGTGCAGCAGAAAACCACCCAGGCTAAACACCGAACTCTTCAGTGAATTGAACCTCAAAAAGGAATCCTATAGAAAGTAGAAATCAGCCATATTACTGTGGAGGTGTGTAAGAATATGACACGGGTATGTAGAGAGAAAAGCAGGATGACCAAAGGCACAAAGTGAAATGCATCTAGCAAGGAATGTAAAAAAACTCCACCAAAAAAAAGTTCTACAAATATGTCAGCATAGGAGGGAAACCAAGGAAACTGTAGGTCCCTTACTCAATGCAGAGGGCAATCTAGTAAGGGATGATGCGGAGAATGCTAAAATATGTATTGCCGTGTTTACGTCAGTCTTCAGGAACAAGGTCAGGTATGAGTCGACAATTGCATTTAGCAACAAAGATAAGAAAGGAGATAAACAACCTCGAGTAATGGAAAAAGAATTTAGGGATTACTTAGAGGAACTGGATGTTTTCAAGTGAGCAGTGCCATCTTTGAATACTGAAGGATTTGCTTGAATTAATTTCAGATCCATTGGCTACTATCTGTTAGAAGTCATGGAGGTCAGGTGTGGTCCTGAATGAATGGAAATGAGCAAATATAAGAAAGGAAAGGTGGAGGATACAGGAAACCACAGACCAAGCAGTATGACAACAAAACCTGGAAAGATCATGGAGCCATGGCATCAAGGACACTATTTCTAAGCACCTAGAGGATAACAATGTGGTCAAGACCAGCCAACATGGATTTATTAAAAGTGGATTTATTAAAAGCAAATCATGCCCAACCAAACTGGTTTCTTCTACAACGAAGTGATAAACTCTATGGATCGAGGAACAGCAGTGGATTTGACATACCTTCTTTTTAGGAAGGATAATGTTTTTGACACTGTTTCCCAAGACATTCTCGTGTGAGCTATGGAAATACAGTCTAGATAAAAGTACCATAAGGTAGAGATGTAACTGTTGTTGGATCATCATGTTCAAGGCCTACTCATCAATGACTCCATTTCTTGGTGGGAGGAGGTATTAGTTGGGGTTCCCCAAAGGTGCATCCTGAATCTAATATCGTTTAATATCTTTATTAATGCTTTGGAAGATGGGATTGAGTGGACACATCAAATTTGCAAATGGCACCAAGGTGGGTGGGTTTGCAGACACACTGGAGGGCAGGGCTCTGAACTAGAATGACCTTGATAAACTGGAGAAATGGTTCATCATTATTAAATGAAATTCAGTAATGAGAAGTGCGAAGTCTTGCACTTTGGACAGAACACCCACAGGCACAAATAGAGTTAAAGTGTGAACAAATTTGAGTCCAGCAATGAGCAACAAAACTATCTGAGGTCTGGGAAACACAGCCTATTTGGAAAGACTGAAAACCAGTGCAATTATTTATCTGGAGAAGAGAAGACTTAGTTAATAGACCCCAAATTATTTTGGTTTTCTGATTTTCTTACATGAACATTTACAATTTTCAGCTGAATTTTTTTTTCTGGGAATGCTGTCTTCAACAGCATTTTCAGTGGAGGGGAAAAAAAATCAGATCAATTCTATTTGGCACTAATAAAATGTTCAAGCGCATTGAAATGTTTAAAACAAGCCTGTAAAAATGAGAGAATGCCTCCCAGAGAATAAGCTAGCATGGGCGGGCAGACCAGCTATTTGACCTGGTGGGTCTTTTTCATTTCAGTCTTTCAGGATCCCATCTTCATCATCACAATAGACAGTTTGGTACAGGATGAGATCAGATGGGGCAACAAAAAGGCAGTGATAAACCTTTTCTCTCTCTCAGTTGTCAAAGCTTGTTGCCTGCTGGTCACACAGTGAAGGAAGGGCATTAATGCTTCCTTCATTGTTAACCCTACCATCCAGGTCACGGGAGGACACTGAATTCACATTGACAGCTAGATGGAGAGGTACTGTAGACATTGTCCTGACTCTTTAAGAATCCTTGTCTCTGCTGGAAAGATTTTTTTATTTAAACAGGAGCTCAGTGTTTTTTGATTGCATTCACTCCACAGGGCTGGAATGAAGAAGAGCCACAACTTCACAGTGCTCCTTGCCAGCCAGCCAACTCATGGAAAAACACTGAAAAGCTCCCAATATCTACCCAATTAGTTGACTTATATTGAATCAGTGAACAGTGGAATGAACTGGGGCATGTATTCAGAGACAAGACTGCAAGACAGCAATCACCTAAGGCCAGACTGTGGTTCCTTTACTCCTGTTACCTGTTGGCTAACATTTTAGACTTCAAATACCTCAACTCACTCCAAAGGCAACATTAGTGGAGCGGGATTCTGCACAACACCATGTAGTCTATTAGAAACTCTGTCTTTTTAGGTATAAAAAGAGGGATGAGCAGCATACAAAAGAGAAGCCCTAATGAGGAAGTGGATTATTTATCACAATATCATCTTTGATGTGTGACCAAGCCAGAATCTAACCATGTTTGAGAAGGGGTATTAATGAACATTTCAGCATGTTGTTCCATTAATGTTCTGTAAATGGCAGAAAGCATTATGTCGTTTGTGGTGAGAACTGTTGATGGCGACATCGCTAAGTGCTGCTTTAGTTAATGGTTTGTCATCATCTCCATTATCCTTTCACTGTATTACTCAACCATAAAAATAAAGTTGCTAGGCTAAAACTTAGCTTCCCTGCCTCAGCTCAGAAGCATTTATTTTTGTAGTCTCAAATAAATAAATAGTAAAAAATTGGGGAAAGAACCTGATATTCTGGAGAGTTTTTGCTAAAGTGAATTTTCTGCATATGAAAGGTATCAAATGGTCAGCCTTATCAATTGAAATCGTACCGTGTACAAGGCCCAATACCAGTATCAGTACTAGAGGAAGCCCTATGAAGAATGAAAAAATATTCAGGTCTCCGTGGTTTATCTAGTCCCTTTGACAGAGATTGGACATGATGTGGTCCTACTGTTGGCAAAGAGAATGGTCACACTGTTAAGAGCTCTAAGATGGCAGTCAAAGCAGGGAGAAATCAGCTTGTTCATGACAAATCCCACTTTTAGAGTTAGAATGAATTGAAAGAAACTTTTGCAAAAGCAACTGGAAAACGAATCATGAGCTAGCAGAAGTTTCTGTCATAATAGAAGTTATAATTTTGAAATGCTCCCTAACTGAAAAGACTGAAGAAGTTAGCAACTGGGAGACAGTCCCTTGGTTAGCAAAGATAGCTAGTTAGAGAGACTGTAGAGGCTTGCCTATTGCTTCATGATAAAAGTGATTGTTGAGTTTTTTTCACTCATGCATGACTGTCTTTATTGAACCCAGTGAACATGACAGTGTCCATGGATGCACTGGAAGGCCTTTCTGCCAGAGCATCTTTCCCCATGGCCAGTCAGAACCACAAGTTAAGGATGGACCAGCAGCACTGCCATTGTCCCAGAGAGGTGCGGACATGAGTGCAGACAGGAGGTTGAGTTGGAGAAAAAGAGCTGAATAAAATGGGAAGAGAAGACGTGCATACAGATTCCAGCCTGACTGGCGCAGGAATAAGCCAGCCTCCCTCCAGGTGGCTCTAGGAGGAATATGTCTGAAAGACTTCAATTCCATTTTTAAGGTTTACTGGACAGGTCTGTACTAGGATATCATTTGAACATTCTTAACTTGACAGAAGCTGACTCTCCTTCTCTCCTCCAGTGCCAAACTCTCTCTCTCTCTTTTGTGAGGTAACCACAGGAGATGTTATTTTTTAAATAACACATCTACTGGAAATCCAGCACTGATTGCTATCTTTTTAGCTCAGAGACACTGATCAGTCCTGCCCAGTGAAACAGAGGAAGATATTCACACACCAGAATGATGCCTGTGGCTATAATGGGTGCAACGACATAGGTGAAATTAAATTTGATTTACAGAGGGAGCTACTGCTGCCCGCAGAGAGTGCCATGTTCCACCTCCCCAGGGCTCCCAGAGTATTGATTTGTGCTACAAAACAGTGATCTCCTGTGCTAACATGATGAAGGTTTTGCACCTGGAAGCCCAGGCTCCATAATTGCATCCATAGCTTAACACAAAGCACTACAATCAAAAACCTTGTTGAGCCTGTTGTTTCTTCTTCCCTGGCACCTACTTGCTCCCCTACTGCTGCCCTCCTGTTATTTATGGCTCCTTTCACAGCCTTCTTGGCGTTAGATATCAGGATACCATTGCCAAAGCACAATGGATTTAAGATGCCTGTCATTTGGATGGATTTTGAACTCTACTTTTTAATCACATATTTCTTTCAGTGTGAAGAGCAGGAATTCAAATCACAGCCAGTAGTGTAACAAGCAGGAGGTCTTGGAAACAACAGCCTGTTCCTCCCTGCTGCTAAAGTGAATTCATTACTGACAAGGGACTTGGAGAGAGAGCAGGTCCCAGTGATCTGGCTACTGGGCTATTGCTCTAGAGGCCAGTTATGAATGAGAGGGTCGTGCTGTCTCTCAGCCTTGACCAAAGGTCACTAAATCCTTATAGGGACCTACCAGGGTATGGAGCACCTGTCTTATACCTGGTTATCTGTTCCAATGGTCTATTTGCACCCCCTCCCCATTAAAATGTTCACTTCATCCTATGAGGAAAAGTTGGAAAAACGTGACTAGTCTACAGCAGAAAAGGTGGAAGAGAGATTTGATAGCAGTCTTCAAAGACAAAAGAAATGTTAGAAGGAAGATGATCAATTGTTTTCTATGTTCAGTGGAATAGAGGGGGAAGTAATGGACTCAACTGCAGCTACGGAGATTGGTATAGATTTTAGAAAGACTTTCTAACTCAGTGGGTGCATCCACACATGCCCCTGACTCTGCAGTCATTTAGTACTTGCTAAAGCGATGTAGTGTCTCATGTAGACATGCCTTGAGAGTAGTTACGCATTGGAACAGATTGCCTAGACAGGTTGTGGGATCTCCAGCACTGGAAGTTTTCAAAGTGCAGGTTAACTTAAATATTTGCCCAGAAAAGAATGATCCTGCCTTGAGCAGGGAACTGAACTAGATCATAGGAAAGTAGGGCTGGAAGGGACCTCGTGAAGTGGAGACTGGTGGGGTCACCTAACCCCAGTTGTCTCCCTGCCTGGAGCGGTGGGGGCTGGACCTGATGATCTGCAAGGTCCCTTCCAGCTTCCCCCCACCCACCCCGACAATCTCTGAAGTCATCTAGTGCAGCCCTCTGTCATTACCACGAGTGGTTAACAGGCAGCAGAATTGCAGAAGAAAGCCTAGTTTGAATTGTGGAACATGAAGATCATTTAATAGGTTAGAGGGTCATTAATACGTAAGGAGTGGAGAGATTGGCAGGAATCAGAGAGATGATAGCAGTTGTCTATCTCAGCATTTCCTGAATAGAAATGCTGCTGCACCTCCCAGGCAGTTGGTTTTAAAGTTTGTGTGGAGCAGAATCAAAGCAGGGTCCAACTATAGCACGGCACCCACTTCCGCACTGGATCCACCCCTGCAATTGCGGATGACAAGAGTGCACAGAAGGAGACACGAGATATATTATGCAAAACCCTGGAAAGGAAGACAGGAAACTTCACCGTTTGTGGACCACATGGAGAGAGGGGTGAGAAGACTCCCAGAAAGAAACTGGGGGGGAGACATTGCCCTGGTCCAGGATTTCATATTGGCAAACTCTCTGGCATTCTGACTTCCTGCCCTTCAGGCCGGGGGCTGGACTCGATGATCTTCCAAGGTCCCTTCCAGCCAGAATGCCTATGAAATCTATGAAACCTATGAAATTCTCAGCTTCCGTTTTGTCACAACTGCTCCCAGTATGAAGGAGAAGTGCTACAATGTCCTATGGTTACACATTGCCCACTAAAATTGTATCCAAGGAACCCAAGTTCCAAAAAAGCGGCATTAACTTCACCACAGCTGGGCTCTTGAACTCTGCTTGTCAGATCCTGCATACGTGTCAAAGACAAGTGACAATTTGCTACGTTTCAGTACTCCTATAACTCACTCAATAAAAACAAGCAAGCAACCAAACACAACATCTTGTGAAGACGGGGCTTCTTGGCATCATTATAGAAATATATATCTATCAGCTCCAGGCCTTCTGTTTAACCAGGTGGAAGGATTAAGTAAGTTAATGTGTAAGAAACAGACATCTTCATGTAATGAAACAGGTCATTTTGAGACAGAGCTGTCCCCGCTACGTGGAAAACATTAGAATGGGACTGACTGACTGCTTAAAAACAACACAGGATAAAACCACCTCTGTTATGCCACTTCCACTTAACTAACGTGAAAAGAGGCAAAAGAGAGGAGAAACAGGCTCCATGTCTTTGCACTCTTATATTACCTATCTGGTGATGAATGAAAAAAACCCTTTTATTATCCACCAAAGGTCAGATTCTATCGTAAATTGCAACTCCCCTTTGAATAGGAAGAAGATTGAATTTCAATTTCCACCCCTCTCTCCCATGTGTTTCTATCTCGTTCCAAGTAATAGCTCAATGTCTCTCTGTAAAATGTTAAAAAGCACTAAAAAGGTAGTTGGAGATTCTGCTGTGTACAGCCAAGCCATAGTGGTATGTTTAAAACCGAAGGATCCTTCTTCGGAGGAGAAAGGGGGAAAAGGAACATCGAGGTAGAACGGATAGGGGGAAAACGGTGAAGTCCTCTCGGAAGAAGCCATGCCTTTGAAAACGTTCCTAGAAAACTTTACTTCCCCTTCTTTCCATTTTCTGGAGAACCAAATAAAATAAAATGTTCCAAAGGAAAAAATGGGAGGAAGAGACAAGATACAGGCTGCCCCCATTTAGTGCTCTTAATTGGTTCCTGAAAACCTGAATGTTAAGCAAAAGGAGCGTTAAGCGAAACCGAAAGTATTTGACGACCCAAGCTGACGACTGCCAGTGTTTTTAATGACCCAAGATGGTGACTGTGAGCATTATAGTGAAGCTTACTGAGCACTAAGTGAAATCAGGTGTCAATTTAAAATGAGTGTTATAACGAAATAGCGCTAAGTGAAACAGCGTTAAGCGGGAGTTGCCTGTAACAGAAAACTAAGAATATTTGATTTTAAAAAGAAAGAAAAGCTAAATATACAGGGAAAAAATCTAAATGACTTTTTTTTCTCATTTCACTCTATTTTATCCATGGAAATTATGGTACTTGTTTGCTAGCTCTTGGGCAGAGTTTTCACCGCAGCTCAGTACGGCGAAGCTCACTTGATGTGGGTTGCACGAGATCTCTGTGTACACTGCAGAAAGGATGGGACTCTGCCAGAGCTTTACCTACAGAGGCCAATTTTTAGCTCAGACTATACAGACTTATGTTTGCATCTCTGGAGCTCACCAATTTAATCCATGGCATTTAATTCCTGGTCATATCATGAGCTCCATGGAGATTGGAGCCAAAAAAGCCTTTGACTTCCATGGAGGCAACAAAATAGGTGGCCACGTTTTCAAGAGCTCAGTAATTTGAGCTCTTCTGAAAACCTCTCTCCGAGTATGGATGCTTATCACCAAAAAAAATCAAGCAAATAGGGCGCAAGGGTACTAAGTAATAAAGCCAGGAAATCAGAGTCCAATTATGGGCTAATAGTCTAATAGACACATGTCTTTTCATTTTAATGGGAATTAAGTACCTAAATTACCTTTAAAAACCTCCCTTAAGGCTCCTTTTGTGAAACCTTTCACTCCATTTTGTTTCCATATCCCAAATTCAGGTATTTGGGGAAAATGACATAAAAAATGAGGGTACTCAAGATGTCTAGTCTGGATGTCACCTCTCATTTGCTGGATACTTTCACTGGCAACCAGATCTCCATTTGATTGGCAGCTGGTTAACATCAAGCAATCCAAAACACTGGAGAGCTTCACAGTGTATTTACAAGGACCTCATTAATGGGGGAAGAAAAAAAAGACATTTCCCATTTGATGCCTTGCTAGATTTTTACTGGCCATCTTTTTTCATAAGCTACATGCATTTAGTTGAAAATTGAGGCGCTAGGATTTCAGAGGCATCAGTAGTTATAGAAATTTATTTATTCGCAACAAAATCCCACTAGGAAATGCAATCCATTTGCGAGAAAATCCTTTAAGAAGCAGCAGCAACAAGCCACAGCTGCTCAAGAAGGGAAATTTGCAACACTTAACTACTTCAAGCTTATTTCCAAAATCCCCACTATCTATAGTATTAAAAGCCCAAGAGCTTGGATTTGTATAATTGATCTTGCTGCTGGAGGATACCTAGCCAAAGCAGTATAAAATGCTATACCGGCATCGTGACTGAAACAGAGGGCACCAAGTTGGTAATGAAAGCACAAGTGACTTGCACCTTGATGATCACAGATGCCATCAAGCTGCTCCATGATAGGTGGAAACTAAACCAACTCCTGAACAAAATGACTGCTGAGTTTCTGTGGTTTGGTTCCACTTCTCACCGCATACACTGAACTTTCAAAACACAGTTATCATGGCTCTTTGGGACTAGCTGATTCATACTAAGCACTTCCCACTTTTAACTTAGTATAATGTGTTCATCTGTCCACACCCATGGGCTAAGGTACCCCTGGGTGGCTTCCAGTTACCACAAGAGAAGAGCAGCCTCGCAAAAGATGTACTGCAGAACATGTGAGGTACAGCTGGTTCCCCCAGTTTTTCATAGACATTAGAGGCTGGAACGGACCTTACAGATCATCAGGCCCAGCCCCCCTGCACTTGGGCAGGAAAGACTGCTGGGATCAGATGGCCCCAGCAAGATGGGTGTCAAGATGCTTTTAACTGAGTCCAAGTTTTTCATGTCTTCATATTCTCTGACAGAAAAAAGAAGATTATCTAAGGAAAGATGGGGAGGGAGGTGGTAGATCTTGGGAGCAAAGGAAAAGACCTGCTGCAAGAAGTTGGCTTCTGCTCCCAACTTCTTCTGTAAGGCTAAGACTGTGGCTTTAAATTTGTGCCTTCTAGGTGTGGGTAACAGGCCACAGATCAGCTACTTCAACCGCATGGATTGTGCTTGGTGCTCAGGCCTCTGGATGTAATGGGGAAGAAAGGACATGTGTTTTCTTGCATATAACTAAGAGCATGCATTCCTTCTGTCAGCTTTGCTTGTCTGGAGATAGCAGGCTCCTTGGAGCTGAGCTGCCTCTTCACACAATACTTGCCTTGGGTCTATCAACCAAAGGCCCTATACAAATCCTGCTTTTACATGACCTAATATAATGGAGCTCTGCACTCTATGGCCAGGTACAGACATTACACTTTTACTGGTAGAAGTGATAAGAAATTGGCAACAAAACAGAAGTTAGGCACACATAGACTGGTTTAAAAAGGCAGCACCTGGTCTAAGATTTGCCCCCTCACCAAAGGGTGAATGTGTGTCCTGTTCACTACCTATCTAAAATATGCCACTTACTAGCCAGGTCTACTAGGGCTGTGCAAAGCTTCAGTCACGGATTCGATTCGGAGGAGATTCGGCCTGATTCGGCGGCTGAATCTCCGAATCCGAATCGAATCTGGAGAACCATTAATCACTCTGAATCAAATCAGAAGCCTTTGATTTGATTCAGAGAGATTCAACAATTCAGCCATAGACACAGCTTTATATGTTTTTTCTACATACCTCAAGGTACCAGGTGCAGCTCGTGAATGCTGAGATGGTGGGCAGATAAAGCATCCCACTGGAGCGTGGAGGGGTGTCTCTTGCGCACTCACTGGTGGACCTGGAAGTAGACCAAAGGCACTTCCAGTCCACTTCCATGTCTGCCATGGAGCACGTGGGAGACCCCGCCCCTGCTCCGGCTCAGTGACTGGTGCCTCCTGGGTCTAGGGGGGCACCCAGGGTCCCCATGCGCCCCGCCCCCCGCCCCCCGGCTCAGCGATCAGCCGCGGACCTGGAAGTGGACCGAAAGTACCAGAAGTGCAGTAGCATCACATGACACAAAGAGTGATGAAATGCTACTGCACAGTAATAATCATCTACTGCACAGTCAGCATCACCAAAAAACCACTCGGGGATGCTACTGTGCAGTAACACTGGTTACTACATAGTCATTTAGTACTTGTGTATGCAAGTAACATCTGCACAGTCAGCATCTCCTGTAGACGTGGCCACAGAAAACTGCATATCTCTGATTCCATCTAGGGGGTTTTGAATGTCAAATAAGATAAAATATTCATACTGTTGATTAGACTTTGTTATAATAATCATATAAAAAGTTTGAAGGCAAGAGTTTTCTTTTTATCCAAAATGAAACTTTTTATGAAATACTATCAATGCTCTAGATATTGTCTGCAATTTTTTTATTAAGGGTTGTTCTCTTTTTTTTTCCTTTTTGCAGCAAGCTTTTTCAACATGTTTTTTTAATTTGTTAACAATACATTTCATTTGCTGAAAATCACACGTTTTACTGAAAATCAGGTTTTTAGTGAGAAAAAAGCTTTGGTAATGATTTTGATAGAAAAATAGTCACAGAAAAAGTTCACTTGCACGAGAAAGTGGGTCTATTTTGAATCCTAGGGAATTAAAACCACTTCCAAATGGGAAAATATTTCATAAAATCATTTCTCTGTTTTTCTATCTCCCTCAGACTTCTTGCATGCACATAGCAAGTCTCATCCTAACATTTCTAAGACACTAAGTCCCCGAGGAAGCCTAAGGAATCCTACTATTGCTGTTGACTGTATATGGGAGGTATTCAGACATTACGGTGGTAGCACAACACAGTATAAAACTCTAAGACAGATACAAGTAATAATTATAGAAACCTCTTCATCTTTCAGTGACGTATAGCTAATTCTAGACTGGAAGAATATACCTGTACATCATTGCACAGCCTCAAAAGAAGAACAGATTTGTGAAGTTAAAATGAACGGTCCATGCAGCTCAAACCATAAGGGACATTAGGGCGCGTCCAGATGATCAGGAACATGTGTCTCCGGGGACAAGTAGCAGTGGCATACCTTGTTCCTGGAGAATGCCCATGCCACACTTGCTCTGGAGTGTGTCAGGTTACCCCAGGTGGGTAGAGGAGACTGAGTCCAACAGCCTTACCTGGGGTCCTGGAGACCTCTGGGAGCTACAGCTGTGGCACTCCTGCAGCAGAAAGACTCACCAGCAGCTGGAGCATGGCTACAGCCGGCCAGGTTTTGGGTGGCACATGCTGCCACCACGTGCGCCACCCTGCTATTTTTTGGCATGGGTTTTTTGGTCCCGGGATTTCTGCTGCATTTTTGCTTTTCACAAATCAGCAGTGCAGGGAATGCCTGCATGTGCGGTGTGTGGTGCCGCCATACCGCACATCCGTGCTCAGATAGATGCACCTGAAATTAAAAGACTGGATGATCCAAGTCAAAATTGCTCTGGACAGAAGGGCTAATGCCCTCTCTTGTAACACCAGCCATACTGCCTTTGATTAGCCCATGCAAAATGTTATGTCTCATTTGAAAAACGGGCCCTGAATCAAATGCTTATCATCACGCCAGGTGATTGGTTCAGGGCCAAGAATGCCACCAACTGGACCGATGTGATATCAACAAGTAACAATTAAAGATAAGATCCTTTCCTAAGGTCAATCATCATCACTTCATGGTCTTCGAAGAAGTCACACACACACACACACAAACACACACACAAACACACACATTACAGATATAGGTATATGTATCATATGTGTCATAGATATACACATATCTACATGATAAATTGCTGTCTCAATACGTAGGCCTTATTAGAGGGGAAAGTTAAATTGCTACCATCTGGCTTTCTGACATGATTCCCAGAAATCTGGATGGTGCTTTTCGTGATTGTTCACCACAGTTGTTTAGCTTCAGAAGAAGATAGATCAGGAACAGCTGGAAGAATTATCCTCAAATCTATCAGTCACCAGCTCCCTCCAAAACACAAATCATTCATTCATCTTGAGACTTAGCCAGTGAGCATCAGTAGATATGGAGCAACAGATATGTTGGTTCAAAGTCATTTGGCATGCACAACAATTAGCTCCTATGGCCTTCTTCACCCTTCCCCTCATGCCCTCAAGGCTTCATGATATGCTGGGAGCAATTTGAACTGGCAGCTCTGGGAACGTTCTTGTAAATGAGACCACAGACTCTGCTCTGATGTTTGTAGAAAAATGGAGAAGAGTAGAATAGGAGGACTGTAGAATAACATGGCTGACCCCATCTCTTCTGTTTTATGGCCTGCTCAGTGTTGTGATAAATGTGTCTCGCAGGGGCAGGCACTGGAGATTTGGTTTTGCCAAAGTGTCATTAGCAATTTGTCTGCTCTACAGATGATTTACTCTGCAAATTTCCCAAGAATATAAACTATTGCAGTAATCAAACACAGAGTCGCAAGGAAAAGATGAAGGTCAGAAAGGCTCTCTTGCATCTATGGCAAATGTATTTGAATAGCCTAAGTAACATGTCTTGAAATAACTCTTAAACACCCCTCCCCCCAAAAAAACCAACCAAAACTTCTTAGAAAAATCACGGCTATGGAAAAAATATCACAATTAGAGTTTCCTCTGCAGATTTTAGCTGCTATATCCTCTGTATTACTTCAGAGCTTCTTCAGCTGGAAAACATTTCCAACCTACAAAAGATGTCTTTTCCTTCCTCAAAATGGGTTAATCTAGTGAGACCCACTGTTCTTCAAGAAGAGGTCCTAGCTGTTTCTGGATCTATTTAGATGTGAAGACTTTGTGTTAGAACTCTAGAAACAACCGGTCATCCAGGAATATCATTGGCAGTCACAAAAATGGTGACAAGCTGTTTATAGAGGCAGGTTTCATCAATGATAAACCCACAGAGCGTTAGGACCTGAGTCAGTAAGCTAGAAAACCCCAATGGATTTTGTAGGCCCTTCCACTCTCATGACCTGAAATAAGAGTCACGCTTATTTAGCATCTCTCAAAGGCCTGCACCACCTCAGGTACTCAACATCTTGAAGCAGGAAACTTCAAAGGTGGAGTTTCTATTGACTTTATTAGACACTAGGTCTGGACCATTCCCCAATTACTTCATATTTTATGCAACATTATTTCCTTACCATAAGAGGCCTGGTAACAGATTGCCTTCTGGAACACCTTCAGAAAGGGCTATATGGGATATAAGAGGTATAGTCCTGTTTCCATGTTTCTAAGAGCAGATCATCAACCTGTATTAGCAACAGCAAGAAGATACAAACACCTTATAGCAAAGAGAAAAAATACAATAATGGAGAAATAGGACTGGAAGGGACCTCAGGAAGTCATCTAGACCAAACCCCTGTTCAAGGCAGCATCATTCCTTTCTAATCTATCCCAGATAAATGTTTGCCTAATTTGCTCTTAAAAACTTCCCAGGATGCAAATTCCACAGCCTCTCTAGGTAATCTGTTCCAGTGCTTAGGCACCGCTCTAGTTAGAAAGTTCTTCCTAATATGTAACCTAATTCTCCCATGTTGCCTTTTAAGCTGGTTACTTCTAGTCCTATTTCCAGGGAAAGCAGAGAGTAATTGATTGCCATCCTCTTTACAGCAACTCCTTTTATTATTGAAGACTGTTATCAAATCCCCCCTCAATCTTCTCTTTTTTAGATCAAATCATCCTATTTTTCCAACCTTTCTTCTTGGGCCTGCTTTCTAGAGCTTGAATTGCTTTTATAGCACTCTTCTGGACTCTTTCTAATGAGAAATTAGAGGCAACTGCAGGCTGAGCCTTCTTAAAGTGTCGTTCCAATATCTGGACACAATACTCGAAACGAAATACTGCCTTTACTGAATAGAGTGAACAAATCGCTTCCCATGATGTGCTTATGATACTACTGCTTATACAATATGTTAATTAGCAAAACCTGTTAGTCCAGTATGCCATTACCTTTTTTTTTCCAATGAGAATATATTAACAATTCATTTTTCACCTTGAGATCCAAATCCTTTTCTATAGTGCTTCAGCCAAGCCATTCATTCCCCATTGTATATTTGTGAACTTGATTCTTCCTTTATAGTACTTTGCTTTTGTCCCTATTGAATTTCATCCTGTATATGTCAGATTATTTTTCTCAATTATCAAGGTCATTTTGAATCCTAATCCTGTCCTTTAAAGTGCCTATAACCCTACTCAGGTTGGTGTCATCAGCACCAAGGATACTGAATAGGTACACTCTCATTTCCATCATCCGAGTCCTTAATGAAGACAGTGAACAGTACTGGACCCAGGACAGACCCCTGGGGAGCCCCACTTGATACCTCCTTCCAGGTTTACAATGAGCCATTGATGACTATTCTTTGAACACAATCATCCAACCACTTACATATCCACCTTATAGTAATTTCAACTAGATCATATTTCCTTAGCTTACTTATGCGAATGTCATGGGAGCCAGTGACAAAAGCCTTTCTAAATTTGAAATGCATCCCATCTATTTCTCCCCTCATCTGCAATGCCTATCCTTGTCATAGAAAGAAATCAGGTTGATGAAGCATGACTTGCTCTCAACAAATCCATGTTGTCTATTGCTTCTTACCTTATTATCCTCCAAGTACTTACAAATTGATGACTTGATATTACAGTCTAATATTTTTCCAGGTATCAGAGTTAGACTGAATGGTCTGTAGTGCCTTTTTCCATTTTTTTTTTAGATATGGACATAATATTTGCCCTTTATAGTCTTCTGGAACTTTACCCATAGGAGCTAATTGTTGTGCATATGCAGCCTCCGTGCCAAAACTACTCTGGGCAATTCCTTGAGTACGCTAGGATGAATCTCATCATCAGGCCCTGCTGATTTGAAAGCATTAGGCTTCTCTAAGTAATCCCTACCGTGTTTTCTTCCCCATACTCCAGGCTGAGATCTCTGAAGTTAATTGTGCTAGTCATCTGACAGCTGACCTTTTCTGTGAAGCCTGAGTAAAAAAGGTGTTGAACAATTCAGTCTTCTCCTCATTGTTCATTATCAGCTTCCTCACTTCATTCACCAACGGAGGTACATATTTCTTGGACTTCTTCTTCCATCTAACCTTTATACAATACTTCTTTGGTTTATTTTTTGACTTTTATGCCACTAGCTAGCTGTCCACAGTTTGTGCCTTGTCCTTCCTTACATGCTTTCATTACGCTCTTATGCACACCCTTAAAAATATAGTCACATTTTTATTTTTTATAAGATTTTTTTTCTAAGTTTCAAGTGATTGAGCTCATGGTTGAGCCAAATGTGTCTCTTTCTATGCTTCCTAGCCTTCTTTTGCAGTGGGATACTGTGAAGAGGCTGGCGGTGCCTCTTCAGGGGAGAAAGATGAATGTGGTTGGGGTTTACCTGAAAAGGCAGTGACAACACTGAGGAGGGAACTCCCAACATGCCTGAGACTGAATTTACCAGGGCATCAGGTGCATTGCATTGGCTCCTCCTGGTGCTCTGGGGCTACTTCTGGCAGGGAGTTCTCCCTGGGGAAGGAGAGCAGGGAGGAGAGAGCACACAGGCAGGATGGAAGCTCTCACTGAGAGCAAAGAGACTATTCCCCGGGAATGGGGCTTGAGACCAAGACGGTCTAGGAGCTCTGTGAGTGCAACTGTCTGTCAATCACAGCGGCAGTGAGGGTTAAAAGCCTGAAGCTTGTGGACTGAGGAGAGAAACCTGAATATACAGGAGAGTTTCTTTCTTCT
The DNA here is from genome assembly GCF_000455745.1 of Alligator sinensis. NCBI lineage: Eukaryota > Metazoa > Chordata > Crocodylia > Alligatoridae > Alligator > Alligator sinensis. The sequence continues at coordinate 1,146,692 of NW_005842251.1, forward strand.
TTTGAGTTTCACTGGCAGTGCGGATCAGGAGACTGTGTAGCCCCATGAGGGCATTGTCTCACATTAATGAGGACAATTAATGGAGCCCAGGAGTGAAGCCTAGCCAGTCAGAGGGATTGTGGCTTAATGGACCCACGCCTGTGGGGTGGCCGCAGTAGAAGCATTGAGTTCGTTGTTTTAGTATTTCATTCTCTGCTCACTAAAAAAAGGGAGGATTTCCCCACGGCAGTTGTTTTTTCCCTTTATCCTGCCGAGTGAAGAAAGCCCCATAGGTGACTGGACTCCGGGCATCCAGCCTTGGAAAAGAGAGGAATAAAAGACAGGAAGAGGGATAGGACTGGTTTGATTTATCAGGCTGGGCAAACTAGTCTGGGTCTGAGTTCTAAACAGTTTAAAGACTTTCTTTATGAGAAAAACAATAGCCGGCCTTGAGTTACAGAAAACAACCAGGCCCACCATATGCATATGTTCTGGATTATACCTGATACCGTGATAACAACTGGGAGGTTCATGGCTGGAGTGAAAGGGGAGGCTGGAGCCCCACTTGAAGGGTGCCTTGCTCCATAACTGGACTCATAAAGACAACATCACCTCCCAAAAGAACAATCCATCAAGTCGTGGCAAGCGAGAATTAGGTGGAGACTAGAGTCTGGATAGTTGGTCAAGGCGTTCCTGACAACAACGGACAGGTGAATGTCATCAGGAGGTCATGAGCCATGCCCTTACATGGTGATCCCTCAACAAATACCATGTTCCTGTGCCCTTAATATTATCTCCTTAATGTACAAGCAATTCTTCTATGCTCCTTTTGCCCTTAGACTTGCCTTCCCATGGTAGCCCATAGTCCTATCTGAATCATGATCTCTGCAGGCAAAGACACCCTTCTTAGCCACAAATATATATGAGGGACATGTTCAATCTTTCAATCTAAGGGGCAGGATCTCAGCTGTTATAAATCAGTCAGAGAATCATAGAAATGTTGGCTTAGAAGGGATCTCAAAAGGTCAATTTGTTCAACCGTGTTCTTTGAGATAGGATCAAGGTACCTAAGACTATCCATGACACAACTGTCTAACCTGTCATATGGTAGAAATTACATAACACCCCTTGGTAACATGGTCTAGTGCTTTCATGTCCTGACAATTACAACATTTTTAAAGTATCAATTCAAAATCTCCTTTGCTGCAAATTAATCCAGTTACTTTTTTTCATGCCATTGGTAGTCATGGGGAGCAATCAATTACCATCCCTCATGAACCACATTATATATATTTGAAGACTTACACCGTGTGTGGAAGTTTTTGCATCGTATTTGTAATCTTGATTATATCAAGAGGCTAATAATCATCAAGCCATGACTCATTTGATTGCTGGTTTAATTAATTTTGAGCAGCAGGGGTGAGTTGGTGATTGAAACAATCTGCCCTTTTTTGAGACCTTTGACATGGAAATGTGATATTTCAGGAGCTGCGTTTTGAAGTAAGCTGCATCCAATTCCTGATGTTCAAACCTGCAGTTACATTTGAAATAAGACTGTCTCCAGATTGGTAGGTGTTTTTATTTTGGGCTTTGTTCGAGGTCCATTATTGAAATAGCCCAGACACTGGATCTAACACAAATCACAGCTCTTATCAAAACTGGAGGTAGGCGAGAGTTGGAAACAAATCCATTCTGGTTGACTGGTGGACAAAATGTGATTGAATAAATCATCCACAAAGCAGCAGTGTTTCAAAGGAGTGTATTTTTCAAGTGTATTCAAGTGTTCATGAATGGTTCCAGTTTGAAAATCTTGGAAGATGACAAAGATTGTCCTGCAAGATGACGAAGTGATAAAATGATCTTTAGCTGGTGTAATTCAACATACCTCCCTGCATTCAACGGGGTTACACTCATTACTGCCCTCCAGGATTTAGTCCTTGTATTGCACATGCAGATCAAGCCTCTAAACAGAACTGTCTCTGGAGATCAGTAGGGCATCAGTCTTCCCAGTTGGTCTTCGCCATCTGGGCTTGGAACCTGTATGTATGCATGCCAATTAGTACCAACAGTGTTGATGGGAAGAGAACAGCAAACATCTCTTTCCAAACTCAGTAAGTCCCCTTGGACAGCTTCACTCCACCCCATGTTTATTTCCTTTTCCTTGAGTGAATCAGAAAATCTAGGGCCATAGAAAATAGTGTCCTAGATCAGATCGTTGCCCTATGGGTCTGAGAGTTCGCTTGCAGCAGTGACCGACACCAGATCGTTTGCAAGAAGATGAAAAGATCCAGGTTGCAGACAGAAGGGTTTATATCGCAAATCAATAAGGAATCTATTTCTCTTTTATTGCTGCTGTCTGACATGATGGTTTTTTGGTGCTGGAAGAAACCAAGACTGAGCAACTGCAGTTTCTGTTCCTATAATTTTAGCAGCTATTTATAAATTCTCATCTATGTACTGAAATAATCAAACTCTATAATTACTCACCCTGTGTTGGATGGACTTGATTGTTGACTCACACCTCCTCCACCTTTACGTTTCCAGCTTAAATCTTGCACATGTCCAAAGTGATTATATTCTTTATTTCCTGGGCTTCTAACAAAGCCATTCTTCTTCATTCCTAATCTCAAATTCTTCTCTTTTCTCTTCTCTAGATGCCCTATCTTGCAGTTCCTTGGTCTGAGTACTTTGCTTTTCTCCTGGAAAGAAAGAAATCCAATTTTCAGCCTGTCCGGATGACATTTTATAGTTGGCATCTGCCTTTTCTGCCAATTTTCAGTTTGCCACCAAAGCTCATCTTAGGTCCTCAAGACCAGTCCCCTGTTTCTACAGGCAATCCCATTCTGTAATCCTACTCATAAACTGGGCAAGATTGGTCTAAAAGTAGTTACATTTTTTGCCCCCATTGTTGCCTCTTGGAAGGCTGTTCTGGAACCTCGCTCATCTAATGGTAATTCTCCTGCTTTTTTTGTGCCAAGGTCATAAATGACTGTATTTCACATGATCAACCATGAGACTGATCCTAAAAGAACTATATTAGACATTTCCCTCCAGCCTGATGTTTCCCCTTTCAAAAAATGCATGTTGTCCTCTCTCAGTTAGCCACATTAATGGGCTTGTAGATGCCTGAATCATTTTTTCCCCCTTAATGAAATATAAGTACCATATTCACTATTCCCTCCTCATATCCAATTTGATAGATTTATTATCCACTCTTGCTACAGGACCAGTGATTTAATGTGCTAGCTGTTTTAAAACTCTGGGATGGAGATTACCCAGCCCCTCCTAAGAGGAGAGCATTAAAATACTTGAGTTTTGCTTCCACCTTGGCTGTGGTATTTTCCATTCCCATTTAATCATTCACGTTAGGCCTCCTGCCTTTAACCCCGTGGAGAGCATCACTCTCCTTACTGAAAAGTGAAACAAAGTATTACTTTAGCTTTTGAAACTTGACTAGATCTATCATGAAATCCTCCCTTCTCTCACTGCATAATGGCCCCATCTCTCCTTCCCTTGCTTTGTTTTTATTGATTTGACCAAAGAACCTTTTGCTATTTGTTTTGCCATCCTTTGCATCTTTGTTCACTACCCATTGCAGCTAGTTTAATCTCTCTAGATCAGAAGCAATTTACCATGTTCATCTATAATATAGGCATAGACTCTTTAGAGTGAGATCCTCACCTCCTATAACTCCATTGACTGAAGTGGCATTGCTGGACATCTGATCTTTATTTTTATTGTCCTTTTTGTATAAACCTGATTCTAGTATTTCCCTATGCCCTTTTATACTTTTATAAATATATCTTCATGTATTTATATAGATTCATAGATGTTTGGTCCAGAAGGGACCTTAGCAGATCATCGAGTCCGACCCCCTGCCTGGGCAGGAAAGAGCGCTGGGGTCAGATGACCCCAGCCAGGTGCATGTCTAGCCTCCTCTTAAAGACCCCCAAGGCAGAGGAGAGCGCCACCTCCCTTGGAAGCCCATTCCAGATTTGGCAACCCTTACTGTAAAGAAGTTCTTCCTTATGTCCAACCTAAATCTGTTCTCCGTCAGTTTGTGACCGTTGTTCCTAGTTACTTCAAGGGGTGTCCTGGTAAACAGAGCATCTCCTATTCCTTGCTGCACCCCCGTGATGAATTTGTAGGTGGCCACATGATGAATGTATTTTATATATTTTATTTCATATTCTATGCCACATTGTATGCACATGCTTCATACCCCCAGTTCTTTATTTTTTTCCAGCAGAGGGGAAAGGGATTTCCTATTTATGGTATTTAGCATATGTAACTGTCAGGGATTTTTAAAATAACATTAAACTTAATGAATCAGACAAGTAAGAAGTTTCCAAAACAATATTCTCCAATATTTACAGCGAAGACGCTAACAAAACACAATGTCTTATTACCTCTTGATGTCAATTCGGTTAGGCAGACGTGTGTTTCAGTATAAATTATTATCCCATTTGTAAAAGGAGTATCTGTTATATGGTAACTTCAATAACTTCTTATTACATCTGTTGTATGTGTTATGATTATGGTTGATACCTTTTCATGTAATGAACCGATGTGTCACACTGTGTTATAGTTACTCAATAAAAAAAAACTATTAAAAAAAATACGGCCTGGAAATGATTTAGAGCAGTTCTCTGTGTTGTTGCATCAACTTCTAGCACTGTCTAGAAATAAAACACAAGGGATCTTTGGGGAAGAAAGTAATTAATGAGAATCTTGGGGGCTACATAGATTTACAATAGCTGAGAATCCAGGTTTTGGCATTCAGGGTTCATGTAAATCAACTGATTGAATAAACAACAGTAAAATATCCCCTCAAAAGCAGGGCAAGCTACAGATGGGTTGAGATCTCTTCTTCTACTGCCTCATGGAAAAGATGTCCCCTTCTGCTGGCCAAAGTTACCATAGGCTCCACCATATAGATACAGATATAGATATAGATACACACGCATACATGTATATATGTGATATATGCATACATACATATATATGTATGACTCATTGTTACACATGTGGACAAAAGAGATGACCTCGTCAGGCTGACCTTCAGTCCCAAGTTGCAAATCAAATTTGGGACACCCTATTGACCAGACAGAGACTTCATGCAGGAGGAGACAGATCTACCCAAGGATCTTCTTGCAGTTCGTCAGAGCTGGGTTCACTGCAGTTGGTAGAGTTTCCTGTGATAACCTGGAACTCAGTAGTTCATGAAGGGCACTTACCACTTGTTAGCCTATAGCTGGTGAATAAGGTTTTCTGCCATGACAAAGGAAGCAAGAAGTTACAAAGAGAGGGAGCCAGCAGAGAAAGACTACTGAGGGCTATATTCCCTTGCTTCAGCCTCCTGCCAAAGCAAGCTTTCCACCTGTAGGACACTTATGGTAAAGAGTAGCGCTGAGTCTAGCCTCAATCTTATGGATCTTCTGTAGAAGTACAATGCACTCTTTATAAGACCAACTTGCCAACCACCATCTTTTCTGCCCTTAAATACTGAACTCACATCCCTATATATGATGCTAGCTCCTAAGGCTCTGGTACGTTGAGAGAAGTGAGTTTTAAGATTCCCTCAGCTGAACTGTGGCTTCATACTTCAACCTGGCAAAGGGTGTTTGTGCCCGAAAGCTTGCTAAGAAGAATTTTTCCAACTGTTTGAGTTGGTGTAATAAATATTATTGGATTTACCCAAAGAACCTCGTCTGCCTTGTGGCCTCACTGCCATTAAGGTGACTCCACGGACTTTACTAAGGTTGCCCTGGAATTACACCAACGTGAGAACAGACTCTCCCCTTGCATTTATCATAATCTCATCCATTGACTCAGCAGCAACAATATAATGAAGTGAAATCTTTTTTCTCATCAAATTCCTGTGATCTAAAATTCATCAATTGTTCACCTTTGACTCCTTGGCTTATGCCTACTGCACTTGGGGTTGCAGTGTGGTCTCCCACCCATAATTGGGACCCTGGGACTATTTAGCATCTGCAATCAGATTCATTCATTCCAGCATAGCTGTAAGCTTTTTGCCCCTACTGGTTACTAATACAAACAAAGGTCTATTTGATTAATTAGCGTACAATTTCTTTGCCTCTGCTGAGAAGTCTTTTAGTCTTCTTAGTGTCTCTTGTGGTTTCATCTCAAGTATAGCAGGCAAGAGGATGAGACAGCATAAGTTTGAGAGAAAGGAGGAAGCAAGACTTGTTGCTCCACAGGTTTCTGCTCCCTTCCTTTTTTAAGTCACCCCTTTCATTTGCATAATGAGGCTAACAAAAGTAGCTTTTCTAACTGGTATTTCACTTAGGCTACATTTGCCTCCTTGCCAGATGCGAGGAAGGGCATTTTATGTGTCTATATGCCTGTCTATGCACACCTCTCCCAACTGAAAACCTGGTCCAATAATGGATATGGCCAAACAAATCTGGCTTCTTGCACAAACCCTGCAGCATCATGGCTACGCCAGTGCTACTTGATGGAAGATGACTTGATGGAAAAGGCCAGATGTCAGTCTTAGAGAAAAGCACAGTTATTCTCACATTCACATGCACAAGACGGTCAACAGGCATTCCCTTCACAGCACCCTGCTCCTGTCTTGCTCAGAGACCTCCCTGATGCTAATATGCTCAGCGGGTATCCAATTATCATTGATCGTTCAGGGGTGTGGACACTTGCCTATCAGATACAGCCAAAGACGGTAGATCATTTTATTTAAGTGACCGCTATGACATAACGGTGACATTTGACCACCACAATTTCAGGCTAGATTTGAGCTACCAGTGGAAAAAACTATATATATTTCCTTGGACATCTAATCCAATGAGTGAGCAAGCTTCTCAAAAGCAGAAATGAAGAGCCTGCCAGAGCCTGGCATACTCTCATCCTGTGAGAGTCTAATAAACTGGGGAAAATTAGTGGAAGGAAGTTCTGACAGAAAGAGGAAGAGATCAGCAACAGTTCATAACTCTGAGCAAAATTAGCAGGGGATCAGTTCATTTTGGATTGGGGACATTTAAGCCAAATCATTCAGTTATTAACTAGACGACAGAATTACAGTTACTTTACCATTCTGTTGCAGGCAAATGCTCCCTCGCACTCAGCAAGCATGGGAGGATTTAAATACCAAATGGTCACACTGGACATACCTACTGACGTTTAATAGCATATGCTTCCCTGAGGCAGCAGTTCCACTGCAATTTGTTTTACATACACTAAGCAGCCTGTTAATTGAAAGTCCATCTGGCGGTCCTATAGGCAGTTCTGTAGGTTTATTTTATCACACATTGCAAGTAAAGACTGGGCTGAAGCCCACGGCCTCTCCAGTGGCTGCACTCCACTGAAGTCAAAAAGACATCCTCAAGCAGATCAGAAGCACCTTGCACATTTTAGGTGCAATAGAAATCAATCCTCATCATCATTAAGGGGCAGGTCCAACATGTAACCTCCTTCGAAGGTGACCTGCGGAGGGAAAAAATGATGCAAGAATAAGTGCCCATTCAGAGTGCCCCAATCAGCAGGATTTGTGGAGGTCATTCTGCAGATAGATTAGTATAAATTAACCTTTAAACAACTGTTTATAGTCCCTGCAAAGTCTGCTGGATAGCTCCTGATTTACAGCCTCTCCCCAGGAACGCCCGGAAAGAGCCAAGGTAAATTATGTTTTATTCCACTGTGGATTGATTCTCAAAGTTTCTGATTTAAATGGAAACTTTGAAAACTATATCCCAGAACTTGCCTCAGCCCCTTTGGTCCCTGCCACTAGGACAGTTGAATTCGGTGGACTCTCATTACTTGTGCATTTTACATACCTAATTTGCTTGGCACTGGGTTAGCCCTCTTGTTATATGTTTCTAGTGCTTGGTCTAATGGAAGTCCATTCCCTTTCTGACATAGGAAGGCAAAACCCCAACCATAAAAGCATAAGAAATGCCATTTACACAAGATGCTTTACTGTGTGTAAGTACAGGCAGTAGATTTACCCCATGGTAGCTACTGCACAGTAGCTCACGGTGACATAGCTGACCAGGAGCAAATTGCTCCCTGTCAGCCCAGGGAGCAGGGGGTGGGAGAACTTTCCCCTCTCCTGGGCGACCCCCTGCTTCCCAGCTGTCCCCTGCCCTGGGCAGATGAGAGCCAGGGCTGGGACAATACTCCTGTCCCTAGCAGCTGCTGGGCACACATGTCGATGTGCATTCAGGGAAAGCTTACTGCACAGTATTTTACTGTGCAGTAAGCTTTCTGCACATTAATTGCATGTGTAAATGCACCCATGGGGTCAAACCATAGGTCTAACTTGCCCAATATCCTGTGTAGCCAAGAGCGGATGCTGAATGGGAGAGTGCACTGGATATAGCCAGGGTTGTTTCTACTGTTCTTTTAAGCACTTAAGGTCAAGGATGTCCTAATTCAGAGGCTGTATCCCTGCCTCCCATGCTCAACAGCTATTGATGCCCCTTTCCTCCAAGGATTTCTCCAATCACTTTTTTAATCTGGCTCAGCTGTCGGCTTCCAGCATGTGGTGGCAAACCCAGATAAATACTGATGTTTAGCTTTGACATGGATGACAACTGTAGCATGCCAGTATACTCCCCACTGCTACTATCATAGTTCAGTTGTATACTTTGACTGCTCTTTCATAGACAAAAGTTCATGATGGAAACTGATTTTTTTTTTAAACAAAATTCTTCCTAGTTTCATTCTGTAAAGCACTGTGACTAAAATAGGGCCACACCTTGTACCTCAACCCCTTACACAGACCATAGTCCAAACCTGATGGGAGTTTTGCCTGAGTAAGTATTTGGAGCCCCTAGATAGGAACTTTAACAAAGCATAATGCTATTAGTGCCATTTTTATATCTATGCCTCCTGTCAGTGGTAAGCAGTTTTTATTCTTTCTAGTTTGGAGAATGCAACACACTGAAAAGCAGAGCCAGGAAGAGTCGGTCCCTTTCCAATCCAAAGAGTGACTTTTGAAAGAAAGGAGGAAGCATACCTAAGACATTGGATGCACCTGAAACTGCCATGCAACAGTGCAGAATAGGCAGCTTATAATAAGCTAGACAACAGATAACATCGACACACTGGCATGCCAGGCTGATGGGCCTTTCATAGGTATCAGCAGAAGACTGACAGAGAGATTCATAGATGGACTGAAGATACAGATTAAGATTAGGGTCATCCTCTGCCCTGTATGGCAATCTCCGTGGGAGCTGTGTGCATGTACAATGGAAGAAGTCGACTCTCGGAGTGGCTTACAGGATGGCTACTTGTGTCAATTATCGCATTTACATATGGGGATCTCTAAGAAATGTATTACTTGATAATGCGATCCTCCCCCCATTCAATCCAGGAAGTTCATTATCTCTAGAGTTAATAGTACAATATTTAACCCAGCAGCATATATTTAGGGTCGCTATTAAACAACAATATTGAACTAAGCAATAACTAGCTCTTGTCTCAGCTATTTATAATGCTAGTAATATATTAAATGCATCACTGGCTTCCTTATATGGCATCTGTAAGCTTTTCCAACTGGTTAAATGCTCCAGCACTGATACTGGAAAGAACAAATCACTTTATTTTGATTTCCTGCTAATGAAGAAAATAGAGCCATGACTGAGATGACCTTCCTTTATCCACAGTGCGTTCTGATTTCTCTAGAAAAAGGTTTCTTTGAGGAAAAAATAATTCTGTCGATGTCATGGTACCCAACCAAAGGGAAATGAGAGAGGAAAAAAAAGAAACAGAGAATCGTGTTGTGTCTCTATTTGCAGGAGGCCTCTCTGTACTCATAAATACATAGAAAATTTTAATTTGCAACACAGCCTTTCATACCACACTGTGAATGTGTCTGTGTGTGGGCGAGGGTGGTTATTAAGAGATTCTCTATACATTTTAATTATGTTTGCTACCAAAGGGTTATATGTGTGTATGTGTTTGAGAGAGAGAGAGAGAGAGAGAGTCTGTGAGCACACACATGTTTCATTTTGCTTTTTAAACTCTGCAGAGAATTGCATTACAATGTGCCAGATGTTAGGGATTTCAACCTGAAAAATATCACTCCTTAAGGAAGATGATTTTTCCCTTCATTCCCTTTTCTCCATTCTTTCCCCTTTAAACTGATTATTATTCCTAAACTGAGCCTGTAGAAGCAGCCAACTCCTTACGTGTCATTCACCATGTATCTGTCAGCACCGGACAGCTCCATAGTGAAAACTGTCCAATGATGCTATAAAAGTGTTTTTACTCCAGGAACGCAGGGACCTTTCGTGGAAATCATTGTGCCATGAAGTTGCTGTTCTAAAATTCCCGATATGCACTTATCCAAATTAAGCATGGGTAGCAAGCGAGCATGGCAGACAACTGATCATGACAGCTAGCCTTTAAGCTAGTCTTTCAGATGACATGTATATCTGACATTTTGGCCACCTTAGGCACATCCAGATGAGCGTGGACATCTGTTTTCCAGGGGATGAGTACCAGCGGCACAACTTGTGCCGCTACTACTTGTCCCTGAGGATTGCCCATGCTGTGCATGCTCTGGTGTGTGGCGGGTTACTCCAGGTGGGGTAGGGGAGGCTGGGGCCAGCAACAGTGCTGGCCCCAGCAGCCTTACCTGGGGTCCTGGGGGCCTCCTGGGGCTGAACCCATGGTGGAAAGCCTAGCTGGCAGCTGGAGCATGGTTTTGGGCAGCGTATGTATGTGCCGCCCCACTTTTTTTTCTTTTCTTTTTTCTTTATTTTTTTGGCATGGGTTTTTTTTTACCTTGGGATCTCCTGGGGTCAACCCTCCTCCCCCATGCTGCAAAACAGCAGTGCAGGGAACACCTGCATGTGCGGTGCCACAGATGGGTCTGTGCTCATCTGGACTCGCTCCGAACGGGAAAAAAAATCCTTTAGTGCTTAACACCAAAAAAACCCACTAGTATCTTATTAATTGGAGACAAACTGTTTCCATCTCTGTCTATCTACATTTGCCCTGAAGCTTTCAAATGGTTTTCATTTTTTTGTTCTCAGTCCCCATTCTGTCGTGTAGCACCGCTGATGCTAAACGGCTATCACTTTCCACATCAGAAACAGCTGCACTTCAGGAGAAAGTGTTTCTTTTGGAAAGTATTGCAGTACTTCTTGGTCAAAAGGTACCAGGTATACAGTTGGTATATACCAGGTCTACAGCCTGGCAGATACATTACAGTTAGGGATGCCAGGCTCTGAAATGGGTTCCCAAGGGAGGTGGTGCTCTCTCCTACCTTGGGAGTCTTCAAGAAGAGGCTGGACAGATATTTGGCTGGGGTGATATGACCCCGACACCCGTTCCTGCCTGGGGCAGGGGGTCGGACCTGATGATCCATTTAGGTCGCTTCTGACTCTAAGTACCATGATACTATGATATTATGAGGTATAAGAGTCAATTCTCTGTTATAATGAAGATGTCAGAGCCTCCTGTGAATAAAGGTTTACCTGCCAATTTGGAAGCATGGTATTTGTTGAGTTGTCTCTCTTTCC
>NW_005842251.1:1158259-1184000 GCF_000455745.1 Alligator sinensis
TGAAATGTCGATTGCTGCAGACATTATGGCCAACAGTATTCTCTGGCCTGTCAAGTCCTATGTTCCTTTGTAGCAAGGTAAGGAGCCAACCATGATGCATGTAGGCAAGTTCATCAAGCAGAGCGATCTGTTCCTGAGACTGGTATTGAATGCAGCTCTTGGTTTCTTCACCTGTCTGACAGCACCTGCCACCCAATGGAGCAGGAGCCCTGCTTGTCCTGTTCACCAGACCACTGCCAGAAAGCAAAGCTTATCTAGTCACCAACGGACTAGAGGTCATAGTTATTAATTCCCTCACTGATGTACACCTGGAAGTGCATAATTTAGACCTGCATTGACCAGGTGTCAACCAGCATTTCCAGCAAAATTAGGACAAAGGGGAATTTTAAAAAAAGATTGGGTGCAAATGTAGATACGGGACTGAAAGGCCTAGGGGTTGGAGTCTTCTCTTTCTCCGGGGGAAAAAAAGCAGAGCGCAGGCATTTTACCATCTTGAGGGAATGATAACGATCCCGCTAGACGGGAAGGTTAACGAGGGAAGGTTAATGATCTTTTATTAGTAGAGTTTCATCTCCCCTCATGACCAGCTGTACTGGTGTGAGAGCTGGAAGCTTAACTTAACATTAAGCTTCTTACAGAAAATATGAATTCTTCTTGAGATAAAAACATTTGATTTTTTTGTGAGAGTCATTCCTTGAGCTATCATAACATTTTCACCAGCTCTAGTTACAAGAATTTAATTACAATGGGATATATTATTCATAGATCTTAAGGCCAAAGGGGCCACAGGGATCCTATAGTCTGAAACCATAACATTTCAGCCAGTAATTTCAACATCAAGCCCAGTAATGTGGGCTAGGAACAGCTAAATCATCTCTCTCAAAAATGACATCTGATCTCCAGGTAAGATATTAAGAGATGAAAAAAATTTCTGCCTCGAAAGCTGGTTCAGTTGTTAATTGCCTTCACCTTATTTCCCATTTCAGGTTGTCTAGCTTCTATTTCCAGCCATTGGATCTCGTTATGCCTTCATCAAAAATTAACAAGTCTCCCTGTATCTCTATATTATCTTTACATGGAGTTACTTACAGGAGGTCAAAAACTTACCCTCTTAATCTTAGTTTAGGCAAGAGTTGATTTTTTATGATGCTTCCCCATCCTCCTCAGCCCTGAGCTTCAGGGACTACTTCTCAAAGTGAGAGAGAAAGTAAGGTCCTATGCCCACTCACCTCTTAGCCTCTACATATACATCTATCATTAATGCCACATGTCGTGCTGAGCTTTTCATAGAATCATATGGTTGGAAGGGACCTCAGAGATCCTCTGGTCCAAGCTCTGCAGGAACGCAGAAATGCCCCTTTTAATCATCCCTTTCCAATGTTTATGCAATGAAAGCGATGCTACAACCTCCCTGGGTACTTGATCCCACCGCCCTTCAATTCAACAGTAAGCCGAACCATCTACCTAGAAAGGGGCTGCTAACACCAGTTCATTTTTATGTACCTCAACAGCCATACCTTAGAGACAGCTTTTCCTGGGACAACTGTTCCAGGCCAGAATAAAACCAGCAATGCAGAGATAAAAAACTCACCACTCCATTTTCAGTTCCCTTTGATAGCCGTTCCTGGACGGCAATGCCCCTTTGTAAAGCAAGAGAAAAAAAGCAAACTTTGCAAGAGGGTGAGAATGGAGGAAAGGTTAGACAAGGAGGCTTCACCTGCTTCCTTGTATCTGCATGAACCCAACTGCTGGGGTTGCTTCTCCTGCAGGAGAGATCCAAGTGACACCTCCACTGCAAAATCCCATATGCAGAGGATTAACTTGCAAAGCTGATCCACATAAAATATTGTCGCAGAAATGGGAACTGGCAGGCTCATTCATTTTAAATAAGTCTAAAACATAGAATTACATTCTTTGTCTGCGTCCCAGACTGCATTTAATAATTCTTATGCTGAAGCCTCTATCAATAGGCAAACCCAGCTAAGAAACAGCTAAGATTTATTTTATTTTTTTTTTTGCATTTTTTCTTGTAATAGGCAGCAAATAAAGTTTTCACTGTTATTTTTCTTTGGTCTCGCTATTGGGATTCCATTTATGTTGCTGCTGAGTTTCACAAAGGGCACGCAAGACAGATGGAAAGGGACATTGAAACGGTCTCCATAGAATGTGTGTCTCAGCCATTTGTTACCTTTCAATTTATATTTTTTAGGACTATCCAGAAAGTGTCAGTACACAAAATACTTTTCAGCCACTAGAAACATGGAGTATTGTTAATGCAATACATATCACTATCAGATTGCAACACTTTCCTCCCAAAAAGTAATTCAGAGCCCAAAAAGAGACTTTCAAAGGCAAAAATGGGATGAAGATGTACATTGAGAGTCGGATGCTTTCCTTTGCTTTCTGCTTTTTGAGGTTTTTTACACATTTGGGTCTTAACGAGCAAAATTCCATTCAATGTCTTCCAGTTACACCAGTGAAAATGCGTCCCTTATGCTATATCAAAAATATATATATCTATAAGGATCAATCACTGTAACACGATTACCTCTTAGGTGGAAGACACCAGCACTGCAAGGGTCACTGAAGCAGTGTAGGACAGGAAGTGAAAATTACTGGATTTGGTTGAAATTGTGGTGGAATTTAGGTGTCAGGGAGGCAATGACTCAGACTGGGATTTGGACAGGTCTGATACCCCAAACTTTTATAAAAAGAAACATGGTAGTGTCAGAGTGATGTAGCTGGGGTGGTCCAGGAATGATACGAGAGACTGGGATTTTTTAGGGTGATCTCTTTTACAGGACCACCTATCTAGTTGGGATACAGTGAGCTTTTGAATGTAAGGCATTCTTCATTCATGATGGTGAAGTTGGCTCAATGAAAGATATAACCCTAAGAAATGCTTGCCTCTCCCAAGAAGAGTCATGGCATCTGGAAAGCCATAAGGGCCTTATGGTTTATGTTGTAACCTATAAAACAACACCAGCATATAAACCCCCTGATATGTATCCACTCTGAGATTCAAACCAAGTCATAGTATTTTCCCTATTTAAATTTGAATAAAATGTAGAAATAAGGACAGATCAATTTCTGTTCTCAGTGACTCGTACCAGAAGTCAAAAATCTAGGATTGCAGAGCTGGTTTTTTCCTTCCATTTTACTGAAAAAGCTGCCTATATATGTATCTCCCAGCCTATTAATAAAATACTAATTGAACGTCCTTGGTGGGAAGCCCTTAATCATTGCATTGATCTTAATTGGGATTGATTTCTTGTCTAGCTGAGAGCTCTTCCCTTCGCAAGGAGATACCTGCTTTCAGTGCAACAGAAATGACATAAATCCAGAAAGAAAGAGAGACACAAATAAGGCATATTTACCTTGCCAAATAGCTGCATAAGCTGCATACAGCAAAAGTACCAGGCATAATTGAGGCCCAGAAGCTGCAGAGATGATTTCCTGGTACCACTACTCTTTTTCCCCCATACCAAAAATACATTTTCCCCCTTCATTCTGTATTTTGGGATAACAATCTAAGCTTCTCAAACGTGTTCTTGGGGAAGCGGTTGCTGCTCACGTACATGGTCTGCTTGGAAATGAAATTGGTGGCCCAAGGGGTCAGACTACATGATCTGTTCAGGTCCCTTCTGACCCCAAACTACTCTGAAACTATCTCTCCACGTGAGTGTGTGCAGAGGAAGCAGAGGGCTGTGCATCTACAAGTGTCACCATCGGGGTAGGTAATCTCATATTTCTGTTCAAAGGAATCCTAATTAAACAGGCGTCAACTAGGAGGAAAGAAGGACATTAGCAGAGATCACTATCTCTCTACTGGGGCCCAACCCATGCACCATACTGGCCACCCAGATGGAAGAAGAAGGCCTTGGCCAGCCTGCAGGCCCTACAAATCCAGCAGACTTCCCCGGACGAGTGTCACCAAAGATGACTCTTCGGTGGTGACCAAGGCAGATACAAGGAACGTTCTTTTACTTTTTTGTTAAGATTTTTTTTTTGTATTTAGTGTTGTGTTTGTTGGGGAGAGGGGGAGGTGTGTTCTTTGTGAGCCACAGCCCCTCTGTAGGAAGGGGGTGCAGGTTCAACAGGACTTTTGGGGAGGGTTGAAGGATCTCCCCTGTGGGGTATGGCAGAGGGTGAGCTGGGAATGGGAGAAGTAGGAGGAGGTTGCTTATACCTGGAAATAAATAGCAGTTGCATGGCTGGGATGGACCAGAGGGTTTGCCGGTAGGGGTCTAGGCAAGGACAAGGTACTCGGGGAGAGGGGGGAGTTGGTTCTCAGGTTGTCGGGGGGTGTTGGGAAAACCTGTCTGTCAGTTGTTTGTCTGCTTTTTGGAAGCTGCTCTGAGCCTTTTGGATAGGGCAGGATATAAATCTAAAAAATAAATGAATAAAATAAAAGCAGGGTTAATCCCAAGCCACTAATGTTACACCCAGCACGGAAGAACAGGCTTTATGAGGCAAATACGGGCACAGGCTTCCCTTAGTAAATGACTTACATTCACTGATTTCTCCAAAGCCCATTGAAGTGAATGCAAAGACTCCCATTGACTTCATTGTGCTTCGGATCGGTGCCTCAGAAGAACAGTCATTACGCTCTGCATTTAGATAATGTTTCCAGAATGCAACTGGATTCAATCCAAGCCTCCCTGTAATCAATGAGAAGGCCACAACTGACTCCAATGAGCTTTGAACTGGGCCCACTATGAGTGGGGAAATCTAAGGGAAAACACACGTCTTGTCCAACAATGTGTCTGATGTTTTGCTTGCAGCTCGTGCGCGCTTGTCTCAATGAATGAGCTGAACCAGTGACCCCTGTGAGCATCAACCTAACATTGCAATTCATCTGGATGTCACAAGGGGACCAGCAGCCTCCACGCTGGCACTGTTCAGGGTCTCAGATGAGATGAGAAGAAGCCTGGAGCACATTTACAGGGCTTGGGATCCTATAATCTTCACAAACACTCGTTAAAAGTAAAAACAATATAATCCAGGGGGATCTCTGCACACACTCGGATGGAGCCCGGTTACTTCAGACCTATTAGATCAAGTTTCCTAATGCCCTTCATACTAATCCTACCTGTTTTACAGCACACAGCCCTGCTAGAGTAGGACTCCAGGTAGTTATTTGATTTAGATTTGTCCCCGTCTGTCCTCCTTGGTTGCTTAGACTGAGAAGAAAACCAAATGGATATCAGGGGTCCCACGCACACCAGATAAGCCCTCCTAGAAGGAAGACACTTTGGGGAACTTCGGGTGAAAAATAATAATAATGATAGTAATAATAGCCCCACCTCTTTCAGACTGAGCCAGAATTAGGCTAATAATAGTAAAATGTTTTAATTAACAGAAGTCCTGATCCTGAGTCACAGGACCACCTTAGCTCCGTGGACTCCGGCGCCAAAGGCCACTCAGTTCAATAAGCGACTCTCCCTTGATTTCAGTGCCCTTTGGATCAGGCTCATCTCAGTCAGTGCTTCTCAGGAGCAAGCCTATAAAATCACCAGCCAAGATTCATAATAGTTATCCCTAAAGGTGAGAGAGATAACAAAAGAGGTAGGAGCAGGGAAAGTTCTTCATATTCTGCTTCCAACATCATCTAATATCCCCTGGTCGTCTGTGTTCATCCTATACCTTCTCCTCTCCCTGCATTTGCAAATAGCCTGGGAATGTGTGGACACATAAGCAAAGCCCTGGTAAAATTTAATCTCTGTGCTAACAGTCTCCTCCTCATCTGTATTGACAATCAATTATGCCAGATTGCATCTGACAGCTAGCAGATTTAATGAAAGAAGGAGGGGCGCAGGGAGGACTGTGGTTTTTCTGTGGATACCAAGCCCATAGAAGTCAATGGAAATCATTCTGTTGATTTCAGTGGGTTTCAGATCAGGTCCCCAATGCATACCATGCACTAGATTAAAATCAAGAGTTGTATTAAATCATAAATGCTTAAGGTGGCAAGAGGGAAATTAACGGAGAAATGGAAAAATCTGTTAAATTTGAAATCCCCCCTAAACATTTGGAATTAACAATTTGCTTCTTCTCAGATCAAATGCTGAAGAATTTAAAAATCCCAGAGCAGGGAGTTTATGATTTGTGGGTTCTGAATTGTCTGACTTAATGGAAGAATAATTTAAACTTTCGGCATTAAATATTTATTTACATTCTGTAATAACTTTCCTTTCTTTCATACCATGAAATATCCTATCCCACAGTGAGGAGCTGCAATTACCCAGTCCACACAGCTATCAATATTTATCCTGGTTGTTGATTCTTTTGAAGAGCTCCTATTGCCAGGCTGAGACCAGATGTGAAGCCCAGTTCGGATGCAGGAACCTGGTGTTTCCTTGATGGTATGACACTGGACGCGTGTGTCTTGATTTAAGAGAACAGCTCAATGTTTAGGATTGAACAGCAGGCTTGATTCAAGCTGGGGCACACCACCAATAGGGGATCTACATACAGATCAAAGTATAGCTGTCTAGATGCATTTCCCATCACCTGTAGGACTAAGCTATTTTTATTCAATCAAACTCCAGTTTGAGGGGAGGGAAAATGAATGACTCTCCTTGTCCAAGACACTGCTGGGAAGGCATGCATCAGTGTTCAAAAGCACAGAGAAAGCACTGCAGGGTGAAGCATAGAGTCCATAGGCCACCATACACTCTGCCACAGTGTCACTTTGTCTCTGGCATGGACATGAGTTGCTGTAGTACGCTACCATCTCCCTTCGCTGGAACACAGCGACCCCGAGGACGTAGCCTAACAAGCGATAATCGAGGCTGACTTTTACCACACTCTCACACATTCCAGAACTGAGCAAGGCCCAGACCAGGAGCTAGGTCTGACATCCATGTCCAAGGCCCATCACAAATTGCCATCATCTTTCTTGCTGCAATGACAGCTGTAAAGACTGAAGTCCTCCATTGATCTGCAGGACGAGCATGGCCCTATCGACCTGAGCCTCCATGGCTTGCGTGGTCCCTAAAGACTCTCGGCTGAACCAGCTGACAAGAGCAGTGATTAATGTCAACTGCAATGAATTTTGTTGGGACGGAGATGCCTGCCGGAGAAGAACGGGGCTATAAGCACCAATTTCAGTCAGGTCAATAAGCAACCAGGGTGACAGCTTTCAGTCAATGCCAACAAGGCTGCATAGACTTTGATAGCCCACAGGAGAGGTGGAAAGCTCCTTGCCCCAACCTGAGTCAGTACAGCTTCCTTATTTTGAGTTAGGAACTGAGAATGGTTGTGGCACTTCCACTCCTGCAGTTGTCAAGGAAAGCTATGTCCATAGCCGTCTTAATGGGTAGTCCATCAAGATTTCAGCATCACTTCCCTCTAGGGGAAAAAACACAGGAGCTGTTCACCTTCCTGGAATCATTCTTTAGCATTAGCTCAAGATATATGCTACTTATTACATCTCCAAGGTCTCTGTATGATGCTTCTTGAATTTCAACCTATTACAAGGCTGGGCAGGCCCAGCTTCACTTAGTTTATGAGAGCTGACAAAACCACAGGCTAAACTGGTCTGGCTAGTGGAGCACAGATAAGGGTCATCAATTGATTGTTTATCGAGGCAGTGTCATTTTCAATTAGACAGTGAAAACACTTTAGTAAATTCTGTGTCACATCACCAAGGAAACCCACAGCAATAACTCCGGCAAGGCCAAAGAGGGGGATTCAACAATAGCTTAATAATATCAGCTGCTTCTCCTCTAGAACGCTTTAGCCAAAGATCGATCCCAACATGCTTCTCCTGAATTCACTCTCTCAATAGGCCGGGGAATGAGCCATTGATGCTCCCCAAAATCCATTCAAGTATATACGAGGAGAAATTGCTGCTGGAGATGTTAGCAAGCTCGGACATTTGCATATCTGAGAGTCAACACGAGGAAGCATCTTGCCCCTATTTATGCCCTGAAACGAACATACTCATCCAATGTTCCTATGTCAAAACCCAGTCCAGGGTATACCGGCCTGGGAGGGATAATAGTGAATGATGACACAAAGCCCGGTAATTAAGGCTGTACATTACTCAATACTAAAACTGTTTCTTATTGTGTACATATGCGTGCATTTCTAATGGCGTATGCTTGTATACATGGGTGTTTATAATGCAAGTCGTTGGCTTCTTTGGGTGCTGCTGTAATGAAAAAGGTAAGACATCACATAAAAATGGATTTAACAGCTATTGCTGTGACTATAACAACATAGATTCATAGATTCATAGACATAGAAGATCATCGAGTCCAGCCCCCTGCCCAAAGGGCAGGAAGTCAGCTGGGGTCATAGGATCCCAGCAAGATAAACATCCAAATGTCTCTTGAAGGCGTTCAAAGTAGGTGCTTGAACCACCTCCGGCAGCAGTCTATTCCAAAACTTGGGGGGCTTGGACAGTAAAGAAATTCTTCCTTACGCCCAGCCTGACATGGTCACAAAAGAGTTTGTGACCATTCGATCTTGTCATCCCTTGGGGCGCTCTGGTGAACAGACGTTCCCCCAGATCCTGATGAGCACCCCTAATAAACTATAGGTGGCCACCAGATCATCCCTGATCAGCATGCTGAAGGGCTTTTGCTTCTACACCCAGGTCTGCCAGGAACAGCCTATGAAAACCTTTCCCCCTATCTGTGCCTCAGTTTCTCTGATGTGGGAAACAGTATGTTCCCCAATAGAGCTGTTGTTGCAAAGGTAGATATGCTGTGAGGTCCTCAGATGGAAGGAATTAGAGAAACACAAAATATTAAATAGAAAGTTTGAAGTTTAATCTATGGGAGCCTTTTGCAATGGTAGTCAGTGGCGATGCATAGGGGGTGCACGGATGAAGCACCACAGCCACTTCTGGGAGCACTGCAGCCACTTCCCGGCCAGCTTGATCGGTCGTGGGGGACCCCCACCCAGTCGCTGAGATTGGCCATGGGGGGACCCTGCTCATGGTTGCTGACTTGTTGCTGGGGGGGCATGTGCCCCCCCCCCGACTAAGGTGGCACCAGTTGCCCATGGTGGTAGTGCTTCCTTTTTCTACTGCTACTTTTCCATTCTTTTTCTGTCCCTGTTTAGTTCAAACAGACTTACAACCAGGTCCTTTGGAGCCCCTTTGATATATTTGTGCGTTGAGTTAAGACTTCTTCTCCCAGATCCTATAGCTTTCTCTTTTCCACAAAGGCTGCAACACGTTGCTAATTCTGCCCATGCCATGTGCAAACAGAGTTCCTTCTGCTGTGGAAGAGATGTGGGGGTGGAGGGGGGGAGTCCAAAGTATTGCTCAGACACAGGGAAGTTTCATTTTCTGCAATTTCCTTTATTGCTTTGCAAAGAGCTCACACATTTTAATGGGCTGCTGACCCTTTGTGTGCAGTTTGAAAACATTACACAAACACCGGTTAGGAACGGCCGCGGTGAAACAGGCAAGCCATAACTCAGCCTTTAATTAGACAACTGCAATTTCATGCACACCGAGACTGTATTGATTGGATCATCATCAGAAGGGCAATTTGTATCATTTTTCTCCCCCACTGAATGCATTCATTCAACTTTTGGACGTGCGGGGCCCACAAATGGCAGATCATCGAGACTCCACACCAGGTAGCCTCACAGTCATCAACTCAGGGAGAAATGAGGAACACGGTGAGGGAGGGGGATGCATTTAGGAACTGGGTTAGGCCACCCATATTGGAAAATATGCAGTTGATATTTGCAGACTTCAATATTAGTTTCACATTCATTGGGTACCTGACCCTCTTCTGCATACAGCTTCAGCTGGTGCCAGTCAACATAGGGACAAGGATATCTGTGTGGATTGGATCATTTTATATCATCAAAGGAGCTAGCCAGACCTGTTTCTACTGGCCATACAAGCATGGGCTGTGGCTTCATCAGCTCAGGGTGAACACTGGGCAAGGAGATTGAGAAACATGGCTGCAGGGAGAAGTGGCGAGGAATACATGCCCGTCCATCTATATCCAAGCATGGCTGGGGTGGGGGTAGAGGGGGAAGGCAGAGAGGGTGGAGAGCAGGGCTCTGCAGACAGGGGCAGTAGCTTGGCAAGGGGGATTTCAAACAAATCCCTGTGAGCTTATAGTCAGCAAAGCCAGCATGGTGCTTTCTATCTCCAGTGCATCCACACAATATCACAGGACATGCGGACAAGAGATGTCATGCAAGACTCTGAATCCAGCCACAGGAGAGAGAGGATTTTAGACTGGCAGGATGTCTCCACAGAGAAAAACTCCTGTTGCAGTCAGCAGAGTCCTTGAGCTTCTCTCCAGAGGGGGAAACAGGTCCTGGCGCCCAGCAAGCAACCAGAAAACACTGCTCAGCACAGGGCTTAGCCCAGTCTTGTGACCACCCCTTCCCACCCACCCCCAAGCCAGCAGCCTACAATATCTTCCCAAATCATCCCAAGAAGAGCTGGAGGCTGAATTGAAGGTGACTCCTCGCTACCCAGAGGATGGAGTGTCCTTCCACCTCCTCAAAACAGCATTATCGTGACCCGCTTCTACCATGGGTGCCAGTCCAGTTCAAATACACCTCTTAGTCAATAAGGTTATTTCATTTTCCTCACTTGCTCGTCCACGTTTCAATAGGTCGGGTGCTTTTTTTGCACTTCCTGTACTAAACAAGTGTTAATTATTATGCCATCCTGTTCGGCACCAGAGTTAGCTCCATTCCTCTGGGTAAGTGAAGTGATTCTCGTGGATAGATGCTAAGCAGGGCCTGAACTTGCAGTCCTTACTCACACGAGTAGCCTCTACCCAGTTGAGTGGGACCAGTCTTTTGAGTAAGGGTGACCAGTGCAAAGGCTAAGGGTGGTCCTGTTATCTCGGGGTGTTTTTGGACAACAAAGGCTAGAAAAACCCTAGGTAGCGCTGGTGTGAGGCTGTGATAATCCAAATGAAAGACAGTTCACAAAATTACATTGGAGATTTTAAATATATTGACACACTCAACAAAAACCATCATCAAAGAGGGGAAAGCTTTAATAAAAAAAAATTTTTAAAGTCTGCAGAAATATCCAAAGTGACAATCTCTCTCTGAATGAATGAGCAAGGACAGCTCTTTTATTACCTGTGACTAGTACTTCCTCTTGGTTTTTATGTACTACGTATTTGTCATATATTACTCAGAATTTACAGCATGTGTCTTTTTAGGACCGGTACAAACACCTATATATAAGAAAGAGGGGAAATGACACAATTCTGTCTCAGATCTGTGCATAAAAAACGACTTTTGATTATACACCTCCATCTCCCCCTCATATCTATATAATTTTAGAGCCAAACAAACAAAGTAGCTGGCAACGGGATTTCTTTATTTTTTCCCCCTTTTTATCACAAATTGAACTAGGTTTGAATGCTAGCAATAGCAGAAAACTTTCTCTCAGAGGATTTGACTTTATAACGGAGACAGCCTGGTAATAATAATGCCTGAATCTGATGGCTTGTTTGCATGGTCCGTTGCCTGCTCGCATGAACTCTTGACCATCTGTGTGAGAGTTTCCTGGGCAATAGATTGAACTCAAACATGTGATGATCCCACACCGACTATAAAAAGGGTTTTTTTTTTTAATCAAAGGTTTAATAAAAGTAACTCAACTTGAACTAGACATGGTTGCCAGTAGCTACTGGGAGAAAAAGGGGAGAGGTTTTAAACATTTGTTTTTGCTTATAAAAATCTACAATTGTTGCAAAAGGAAGAGACAGAAATACAAGAAGAAAGGCACAAGAAATCCTGGATGTAAATGATCCACTTAAAGCATAAAGCCCGAGTATCCATGGTTTTTGCAGGCACTGCTCTGCAGAATCTGTCCCTGGGTGGTGTTAGTTCTTCCGTGTGGGTGCAATTTTGTAGATGCAATTATTTGAGGGGGAAGTGTTTCATCTGACTGAGCCTCCAAATCAGGCACATGGGCTTTCTTCACATGCAGAGAGGCTCCGGTTTAAGGAAATCAGTTTTAGTGAAACTGGCTTAGCTGCCACTTTGCAACTAAGCAAGCGCCTAGTCAGCGAGTCAGGATGGCCCCAGCTCGGCAAAGTATTTAAGCATGTGATTAGTTTTATTGCATTGATTTCAATATGTTCCAGTGGGATTTCAGCACTCACAGAAACTGTGTGCGCATGTCTTTAAATGCTGGTTGAATACATATGTGATTGCTCACATGCCAGTGAAGTGATCTGGAGTCACCAGGGGACTTAGGCACGTGTTTCGACTTCAGCAGATAGGATTACCCACACGCCTAAAATTAAGAATGTGTTTATGGACTTTGTCAAACTGGTACCTATTAAAAAAAAATCAACTTCTAACTTTGCCCCTGGAAGTTATTGGCTGGATTTTCAAAAGATCTCAGGTCTGACATGGGACCAAAAATGCATAAGGGCTCAGAATCCAGCAGGTTTCCAGGAGGATGGGGGAAGCAGGAGGTAAGTATTTCAGACCTGAGATAAACAGATGTTGGGGTTATCTAAATGCATACATTATAAACCCATTCCTTCCCACATGAGTTCTCATGATAATTGTGGAACTTCCTGCTCTCCATATAGGCACCCAAACCCCTTTTTCAATCTTCCTAATTTCTGGCCCCTGTAGCAATGCGTTCCAACACCTGCCTACAAACTGTGCGGAAAGGGATTTCCTTTGATCAGCTTTGAATTCCTTACCTCTTAATTTAGTTGAGCATCCCCTGCCCTTGTGTTATGAGGCAGGGAGAAGTGAAACTTCTTATCTACTGTGTCTAGACGATTCATTATATTATACACTTTTATCATGTCCTCTCTAATTCATCTCCTTTCTAAGATAAACGATTGCAGTCTTGCTGGGCTCTCTGCATATGAGAGTTTTTCCTGCATTCATTTTTGTCACCCTCTTCTGAACAACCTGTAACTCAGGCATGCCCTTTTTCAAAAGAGGTGACCCGTAGTATCCAGATGAGGCACACGATTGGTTAATGGAAAGGCATTATAATATAACACAAGCTAGTCTTCCAAGAACATAAAATTACCTCATTTGAAACATTTTTTCTCACAGAGCCACCAATAATCTAATAACTCAGAGCTTGCAGTCGCAGCTGTAAAAATTAAGCTAGAAATTATTCATTTTATTGTGGAGAAAAGCTGGCAGCTGTCCACAGCTGGCAACTATCCATAATGCACGGAGGATATTTTTTTAATGTTGTTTCCAAGACCTCGGCAGAATTTTCAGGTTCCAAATTTGAAAATACTGCAGAAGGAGTCAAATTTTCCTCGATTGCAGTGTATGGAGTCAGTTCATTATAAGTTGTACGATTAGTAAAGCCAAGGGGATGCCTTTGAACCTCAAATGTGAAAGAAGCTTGCCCAAGAGCCTACAGAGCAGAGGAGAAAAGGGAAAATTGTTTTTTTGGAGCAACACTGAGAACAACTCTCCTTTTCCTACTGCTTATTTATTATTCCACAAGTGGAAGGATCAAATCGAGGTCTAAGCCCAGTTGTGCTCTGTGCTGCACATTCACACAATAGGAGACACTCCCTTGCCCAAACAGCTTATGGTCTAAATAGACAAGAGAGGCAAGCCAGTAATAGAGAAGCAAAAGCACAGGGAGAAGTGAAGAGACTTGGTGTTGGTCACATAGGGTGCATCTACACGTGCTTTTTAATGCGCATTAGCCTATTTTAATGCACATTAAAACATGACTAAAAAAACCATGCTCTTTAGTTAATGAGCATTAAGACAGTCGAATGTGCATTTCCCTTGTACCTCACTAGATTGAATGTGCATTAACTAAAGTGCATTAATGCACATGTACATGAGCCCCTTGGTTAGGTCCTGTATAGTTGAAAGCAGAAACGGCAAAGTACAGCGCATTGCAACAATTCCTGGGGTTTGAAGTGAGGGGCACTGGGGCTTTTTCTGCTGGCTTCACACCCTATGTCAAAGGAAATCCTAGGCTGGAAAGACCTAAGTGCTTTCAATTCTGTTGTGCCACAATGAGAGGAGAAAGGTCACACAAACCCCCAAGAAAAGGGAATCAGACCCAGTTGGTTGGAAAAAAGAGGATAGTGTTGCCAGTGAAGTGAAGGTAAAGAGATGCTCCAGGCTCCAGTGTCCAGTCTCATGGTGCTGTTACCCCAAAGGGTAGAAGGGAAGAGAGCGGAGAGGGCTGGCACAGTAAGTCATTTGAGTACTACAATTATTCAGATCATTCAGATGCCAGTGCCTAGATATTTGCCTGGCCTCTTAAAGGAAGTTTGAAGCCAAAGAAACTGTTTAGTTTGAAGGGGTTTTTTTCCTCCCGGGTGACATTCTCTGAAGCACACCTGCCTGTGATTCCTTTAATCACCTCGCTGAGATCATTCTTTAAGCTAAAGACAGCTCAGAAAGTTTGCAGGCGAGCTTCCCTGTGACTAATCAAGTTCCTTGATCTTGCAGCAGCTGGTAAGATTAGAGGGGGGAGAAGTTTCTGGGAAGGGAGTTTGGGACAGGCAGCATCTCATTCTGAAAGCCCTGAAAACAATGTCCACAGACCGAGTTTCTATGGATCGGGGGAGACGGCTATCCTGTGTGCAGTGTACAAACCCTTGGTATCCAAGCAATTAGCTGTGTTAATATCCTGCTTCTCAGCTGGTGGCATGGCCCCGACAAATAGGAAAGGAAAAATCATAGTACAGAGGAAATAAGAAAAAGGCACAGCAGTCAGTTCCTGCTGGGGCCCCATTCTCAATGGACCCAGCACTGTTTAAGTCAGTGGAGTTAAGCCAATTTGAACTGCTTCGGGATCTGGCTCCCAGATTTCTAAATCGACAGTTTTCACGGTTGTTCAAACTGGGACACATCTCGCGAGTCAGTGCCAAAAGCTAGCTGACCCGAACTGATTATCTTGGGATGCAACGAGGGTTATGACTGACTGATGTCATCTCAAAAAGCAGCTGCAAGATATTGAGTGTGAACAGGACTCTTGACATTCCTGCACAGCTCTGCCACTCTGCTGGAGGTCTTGAGCTAGAAATGTAATTGCTCTGTTCCTCCATTTCCCTATCAGTTGAATGGGGATAGTGTAAGGGCATGCAGGGAGAAAAGGAAGTCCAAGGAACAATTTTAGATGCAGCTGCCAAGGGGCATAAAAGGCAATAAAAAGGGAGTCTATAGGTATGCCAAAAGCAAGAGAAAAGTTAAAGATGCCACAGATCTCTTACACAATGAGAATGGCAACCTGGTCACAGACGATGCAGAAAAGGCTGAAGTATTTCATGTCTTTTTTACTTCCGTTTTCACAAATACAGGCCGCAACCAGGTGATGAGTGCAGTTGGCAGCGGAGATAGGGAAGAAGACAAACAGCCTAGGGTAGTGGCAGATCAGGTTAGGGATTACTTAGAGAAGCTGGATGATTTCATGTTGGCCGGGCTGGATGGGATGTACCTGAGGGTACTGAAGGAATTGGCCGAGGTAATTTTGGAACCGTTGGCTATCCTTGTTGAGAACTTGTGAAAGTCAGGTGAGGTCCTGGATGACTGGAAGAGGGCAAATATAGTGCCCTGCCTTTCAGAAAGAGAAGAAGGAGGATCTGAGGAACTACAGACCTCTAGACCTGGAAAGATCATGGAGTAGGTCCTCAAGGAATCCATCCTGTAGCACCTGAACAAGGTGATCACGGACAATCAGTATGAATTCACCAAGAGCAAGTCATGCCTGACCAATTCGATTTCCTTCTATGATAAAGTGACAAGCTCTGCCGATGAAGAGGAAGTAGTGGACGTGGTATAACTTGACTTTAGCAAGGCTTTTGACACTGTTTTTCATGAGCTTCACATTAACAAGATAAGGAAATACAGACTGCAGATGCAAGCACTGTATGGTTAGATCATCTACTCAGAGGGTAGTCCTCAAGGGTTCAATGTCTGATTGGGAGAGGTTCTCCAGGGGTCTGTCCTGGATCCAGTATTGTTCAAGACCTTCATTAATGATTTGGATGATGGGATCAAGTGCACACTTAGCAATGATACCAAGTGGGGTGGAAGTGTGGACACTCTGGAGGGCAGGACTAGGATCCAGAATGACCTGAATAGATTGGAGAAATAGTCTGCAATCAATCACATGAGTTTCAGGAAGGATACCTGCAAAGTCCTGTACTTGGAACAGAATAACCACATGAACAAATACAGACTGGGGAATGGCTGGCTAGGTTACATACTGCAGAGAAAGACCGAGGAGTTACAGTGGAGCATATGCTGAATATGAGCCAACAGTGTGCTCTTGTTGAAAAAAGAAAAAGAAAAAAAGCCAATAGCATCCTGGGTTGTATTAGCAGGGGTGTCACTTGCAAATCACAGTACATGATTCTTTTGTACTACTCAGCAATGGTGAGGCTTCATCTGGAGTACTGTGTCCAATGTAAGGCCCCCACACTTTAAAAAGTCACTTTG
This sequence comes from Alligator sinensis, assembly GCF_000455745.1. Classification (NCBI taxonomy): domain Eukaryota; kingdom Metazoa; phylum Chordata; order Crocodylia; family Alligatoridae; genus Alligator; species Alligator sinensis. The sequence continues at coordinate 1,174,670 of NW_005842251.1, forward strand.
GACACCTTGGAAAGAGTCTAATTTAGGGCATCAAAAATAATCAGGGACCTGGGAGACAAAACTTATCAGGAAAGGGCAAAAGAATTAGGGTTATGTAGCCTGGAGACGCAAAGAGGGAGGTGGGATTTGATAAATCTTCAAATACCTAAAGGGTAATTATAGAGAGGATGGAGATGAGCTTTTCTCTGTGGCTCTTGGGCATAGGACTAGGAGCAATGGACTCAAGTTGCACTAGGGGACATTTAAGATAGAGATTAGGAGGACAATGAGGGTGATCAAGCATTGGAACAGGCTACCTAGAGAAACTGGGGAATCTCCATCCTTGGTAACTTTCAGAAGCAGGTTAGACAGACACGTGGCTGGGATGGTTTAGTCGAGGATGATCCCAGCGTGAACCAGAGGCTGGACTAGATGACCTTGTGAGGTCTGTTCCAGCCTTACTTTCCTATGATCCTAAGTGTCCAGGCTGGTTTGAGTTCACCTGAGTTGGTCCCTTCTTCGACAGTAACCCCTGCTGGACTGGCTAGCACTTAGATGAGAGACCACCTTGGAATTCCGGGTGTTCTTGATACAACGAAGAAGCCGCGCCTAAACAGAAACTAGCCCATAGAAAACTCCCGAGTATCAAGACTTCGCTAGGTTTTCACTTAGCATCTCAGGTAATGAATGGGAATAAAGAGAAGGAATTATCAACTACACAGTGGGCATGTCTACATGAGATGTTTACTGCAGAGCTGACTAATTATCTCCGCAGTAAGAGTCTCAGTCTATTTAGACCTCAATAAACTAATAAACTCTGCTGCAGCTTAGTATTGTAAATGCAAGTACTACCCTGCAGTGGAGTGTTTTAGTGCACAGCAATGCACATGTAGACTGGCTAGCCCTGCACTAGAGCACCCTTGTGCCCCAGCAAGCCCCTCTGCAGCATGTTAAGCTAGGGGGAGCAGCCCCAGGCTGGCAGGCTGACCCCCCACACCTCCTGCCAGCCCGGGGCTGCTTGATCCATCCCATCATGCTGTGGTCCTGGGTGCACATTCAAACATAGCATCTGAGAACAATAAATTCTGGCATGCTATGCACTGGAGTTTACTGCTGTGAATTAACTGCACATGTAAAAGAAATGAACAAAATCTAGAGCTCTTGATTCAGAGATGATACCTTTTATTAGACCAACTGAGAAACTGCAAAAAAAAAAAAGATCTTTTTCTGCAAGCTTTCAGATTCACATGCCCTTCATCAGGCTCAGGGAAATTAAAGACGGTAAAAAGTCCTTGTATGTAGGAAATAAACTTCATTTTTGCACAGAGGAAGCCGAAGCTGGAAATCTGTCCCTCTGGGTCCATGAGAGTCTTTCCGAGGTGCTCTTTGTTGTGCAGATCAATCAGGATTCATTCCCTATTGGTGTCAGGTGGCAAGCGGGGAGGTGTCAAAATTTTTCAGCAATGAAGTTTATAATCCAAAATCATTTCAAATTTGGCATCTTCCATGTTTTGCATTTCTTTTTGTCTCAGACCAACTCAGCTCCTAAATACATCCTTGCACATGTAAACGCACCCAGTGGAACCACAAAGATCTGTTACTGTCTCTAAATCAAGGGCAGGCAATTATTTCGGGCGGGGGGCCACTTCCTGAGTTTTGGCAAGCCGTCAAGGGCCGTATGACAGGCAGCCAGGGGCAGATAAATATTAATTTTCTAAATTTTTAGGGGCCCGGGGGGCTGGATAGAATGGCCTGGAGGGCTGCATCTGGCCCGCGGGTTGCATTTTGCCTGCCCCTGCTCTAAATGCTTTGAGATCCTGAAATGGAAATTCATCCCCTGTCATTTAATATTACATGATAGATGATAGAAATGGGGTGATGGATGCCATTTGATAGATGATATATGATAATATCACACAATCGATGAGAGGGAGAGGGAGAGGGAGAGAGAGAGAGGGGGATGTATTGTCCTGAAGTTCTTCCTGTTACACTCACCTTGAACTGGGCACAGCAAGAGCTCTCTTTAATAAATGGGTTGAACGGTTGTCTCAGTTCACTGCGCTCAGTCGAGACGTGTTGACAGGAGCTCTGGACCCAAGTGCTGCAGTGATGCTGAACATCTCATGAGAGCTACACAAATTTCCCTTTCCATTTTGAGAGGAGTTCGTATTGAGCTCAACCCAGGTGACCCTACTCCTTCTCAGCAGTCAGAGCAGCAGCAGGGGTGAGCACCTCCTCACGGTCTTATAACTTTCCAAAGAAATAGTCTTCAGTGAGCCATAGCAAATAATGCTATGCTTGGGAGCATGTTGTGAAGAGCCGTTTCCAGCAATGGAAGAGCACAGCTGCAGCACAAGATGTCACGATCCACCTACACCAACGGCACATTTTGTAGGCTCAGAGCTCTCATATTTCTCATCCCTCCCAGGAAAGGCTCTCTCATGGTAAAGAAAGATGGAGATTATTATACTACCCTCCAAAGTGCAGGATCTCTGAGGGGGACGCAATAGGTAATGCACCTCTAACTTGGCTTGAGATAAAGGTGAGTTTAGCATATTATGACCTTGCCTCATATTTTTCAGTTGTCCATCATGGTTACCTTCCAATGGACCCGTGACTTTATATCAGAACCCACTTCCAGCTTGCACAGTTGTATAAGTGACCCTCATCATGCGATCCCAATGTACAAATAGTCGGCGTATGCTAATATTGTCTACACCCTAGATTTCTTTCCAATTCCTGCTATTAAGGCACCATATTTCTCAGCCTTTTTCTGCTTTTTCAATCAGACATTCTTGTTGAATGAATAAGAAAAATCCACAACAAGGCACTCTTCCCTTCTCCTTTCTGCACCCACCATGTCTGATATTCCAGGATTGTTATTTTTATTATGAATATTATTCAAGTGTTTGTACTTAAGTAGCATTTTCCATGCAATGACCCAAGGCAATTGCGGGCAGATGAGAAAGACTCCAGTTCACTTCACTGGGATTTGGATCAGGCCACAAGTACTTTACAGAGATTAAAGTACTTTAAAGAGACACCCCAGAAAGATTTTTTTCGGGGAATCAGAATTTCAGAGCTAAGACAGGATATATCAGTCCAAGAAAAGAAATGCCTTCTCAAAGGCTCCAGTTCATTAACGCACTTAGGCACAGGCCGAACAGTAAGTACATAAGTAATTCTATCCCTGTTCAGTGCGGCCCTGTTTTAATACTGAGATCCTCTTAAAATCAACACAGAGTGAAGTCAGGATGCAAAAAAATACTAGTGATTTTGAGCATCACATCGCAATTTTTGGATGCCCAACATAAGGCACCTTAAAAGAGTCCTCATTTTCAGCAATCACTGAGTGCTCGCCGGCTGAAAATAATACCCCTTAAAGGTCCCGAAAAGTTGGGCAAGCCATAATTGAGGCACTCAAAATGACCAGTTACTGAGAGCCAGACTGTGAAACAACCTGTTATCATTGCTGTAACTTTTGCACAAATCATACCTTTAAAAGCGTGTGCCCCTACTGCAGCCCTGCTGCAATCTTCGGGTGAGCTTGCTACCAGCCATCAGATCTTAATTTTGCCCTTGAACAGAAATTACTGTGGCCTCAATTAAGAACATGTCAACCTATCTTTCCTCCCCGCGTGGGGCCTGATTTTTGGTGTTATCAGTTCAGCTGGTGGCCTTGCTCAGCGCACAGAGCCAATGCCACACCCCATCACACGAATCAATCTTTCAGTCCACATTAAAAGGAGCAGGTGTGAGTTTGGAGTGGGTGTTTCATTTTGTTCTGAGGTTTATTGCTGTTTCATTTTGTTCTGAGGCTGACAGTAGGTCTCAAGCACATTTCCTTTAGCCATCTCCTTTATAAAAGCAAGGCTAGAGAAGTATTGAACATCTTCAACATGCATGGAAGCCTAATGGGACTTAATATGCAGAAGGAGGTGATCATCACCCTTAGCAAGAAACATCAGGCACGCTGCAGGATTTGGCCTTAAACCACTCTTATGAAGTTCAGATATAGAGGGAAAAGGACATTTTCTTAACTGATGCTCATATTTTGCAATGGCCACATCACTAGGACACTTCCTTTTCCCTTTACTAAAAACAGAAGAGCTTTACTTTAAGTTGCAATAAATATATACAGATAATCACAATTACAGCCATTTTCATCTCCATCCAGGGAATGGCACCTCCAGTCTGGAATACAGCATTATACTATTTCTGCCCTGATAGATTTTAGTAGCAGTATAGCCTCTGATCATGACATCTGGTGCCAAAGGAAAGAACCTCTCCCAAACCGCGGTCCAGAAGCCCATTCGCCCTCCCCTGCCTCTGTTCAATATGCTCTGAGCCGAGCCTCCTTCAAATTAGAGATTCTAAGCCTTTCCTTTTAGCTCGCTAATTGAACAAGGTTGACAAGTTGACTCAAAGCACAGAAATCACTGGGGGAATCATATTTGGTTGGGGGCGGGGAGGGGAACAGCTCATCTCAGCAATACTCCACTGTGAATATCAATAGCAAGAACTTCAGCAATGACTTCCTGGGTATAATTACACTCATTCACATCAGTGACTAAGTGACCTGTCAAGGTGTCAAAGAAATTAGCAATATAACAAAATTCCCTGCTCATTCCAGCAGGCCATGTCAACACCTGCATGTCTGCTGCCTTTTTTGTATTTTGTAATGCAGACCCTGAGTTAAGATACCAGCTGAGCAGGATCTGTAATGTGTAGATCCTTCCCTATATATGACTGGAGTCCATAAAGTCCTACTTAAGTTGTATGTTGAGGATTTGAGGCTAACGTAGCAATCAGGCCTTTCACTGGCCTTTTGGGAAGAGGTGAATTGCACCATAGACGCAGAAGACATGTCGGAGCAAGGTGAAAAGAACAAAAGTTTTGCATTTGTGCAAAACTCTGATTATTAATCTAGTAGCAAGAATTCTCCTGCACAGACCAATTTGTGATGGTCAAGGGCCATAAACTACAAATTAAGTTAATCTCACAAGTTAACCTCTATAAATGAAGAAGAATGGCTTCTACCTCCATGACACTAGTGTATGTCTCCCTAGATAATTGTTACTAGCCTACGAGAGTCATCAGTGAACCCCAGGCTGGACTTTTTTCACTTTCACAATCTGAACCCTAGCACAGCATCTCCATTAAGGAAGAAAGGACGGCAACTGCCCTCTGAATTTCTAAACTTTAAAAGAAGAACAACTATGAGAAACAGAGATAGCCTGGCCCCAAGCTCTAATTTTGGGGGATGTTTGGACTTCAATCTATACTGAAACTACAAGGTTTGATCTACTATCTATCTTCCCTAAATAGAGGCAAAAACCCAGATCCAGCCACCCCAAATCTTAGAAGAATTTGAGAAGCAGATGTGGACGGTACTGCTAGGACTATCACCTTAGGGCCCTGATCCTGCCTCTTCCTGAGAGGTGCTCAACACCCTCGGCTCCCACTGACTTCCACAGTCAGCACTCATGTCCAAAAATGCCTGGTAGTTGCAGGACTGTTTCAAAACCCATTGAATTCAATCGTATTCAGAACAGGCCTGGTCTGATACTACTGCACACTGAGCAGATGGAGACAACAGGTCCATTTACAATACCCTGTGTGTTGCCAGTCAGATCAAGGCAGAGCATTTCCCATGGGATACCTTCTTTCTTCGGCAAGGTGGCTGGCTGTTATCTGCTCCCATTTATCTCTGTCATAGGCAGCCTTCAAGCACCTGGCAACTTCACCACATGGCCCTCAGTTGGGCAAAATATGGATGTCTCTGTCACCGAACAAATAGGCTCAGATGAAATGGGCTCAGCTGTATAAATGATTTTAGCTTGGGCTGGAGCAGCACATAGAAAAGGCTTGTTATCGCTCTCAAGCGTATTACAGATAGATTACAGATATATACTGCAGGCTCTCTTCTGGTGGAGAAGAGGTGCTGTTAAAGACCCATAACTGATGAGTGTAGTCAGAAATGAGGAACGGAAGGGGGGAAAAAATAGTCCAACGTACAGTAAAGATCATCTACATAAAATATGACTGAAGGGGATTGGCTTTAGCACGTGGAGTTATATAATGGACCATAAAATTGGCTGGTGTATGAATAACGGGACCACTGATCCCTGTCTGAACGGACCAGGCTGATGTCTTAGGATCTAAGCAGCACTGACTAGGATTGTAATAGCTTAAAAGTTCCTCCCCATCCCTCCTCACTGTAATATCTGGAGGGAATAAGTTGTTTGTACTCAAATGGACTTGACCTATTTCACTATTACTGTCAATGCCTTGTTGGTCCCATGCTATGACAGTGTGAAGTTACGGACGCAGGACGGTGTCTGAATCAGATTAAGCAAGGTTTCAAAAAAGCTTTTGCCCTCTTTGAGACCCAGGAGAGAATGTGTCCCTCGAACTATTTTCAATCAGAAATGCTCATGTAGCAACAGCGAAAAATAATTGGAAAGAGCCTGAAAAATGCAAAATGGCGAGATAGCTCCTGCAAGAAAACATTTCCACTTTTTGGTCTGAAATAGCTTTTATTTCAAAGCTTCCTTTAAGCATTTTTATCATTAAAAGCTTGAGATGGAAATAAAACATTTTGATGGACCAAAAAAAATTCTTTAGATTGACCAACAAATTTAGTCGCAATGCTTTGGTCAATCTAAAATGTGGGTTTTTTTCAATATGCCAAGCATTTTAAAACTCTTGTTTTTATTCTGCATTTTTTCACTGGATGTCCTTAGGCATGAATTCATATGGTCAGTACTCCTTCCATCAAAACTGTTTTTAATAGAAAACTGAGTTCTTGATTAAATTAAAACTTTTCAGAGAAGTGTCGACTTTGGATATTTGATAATAAAAGCACATGCAAGTGAAACCGAAACTTTTTGATGATGGTGCTACAGTGTTTCAGGGAAGTTATTCAGGGGTCTCATGGTCCCCTCCTCTTCTCTTAGGGCCTAAATAGACAATATAGCTCATACCTCACCATAGCTAAGTACCCATGATGTGCACTCCTGTGCCTTACCAGCTGAAAAGAATATGGTATACATTGGAAGATATAGCCCAAAACAGAGAATAAGGGTAGGGTAGTTGAACAACAGCTCACACGAGGTAACATGGTGCCATTTTGACTCCGTTTCTGAAATATTCTATGTGAAAATAATTTATGCTCTGATCAGCTTTAGTCACAGATGCTGTGACCCCTTGTCCATACACATTGGCTCGTACAAGGCTAGTATATATACAACCATTGGCTGACCTACCTCTGCAGTGTGAAGATTTGTTGATGATGTTAGTCAGCGATAAGTTTGAGACTTCATAAGTCTCCATCTACTTTTCAAACTAGGTTGGCTATATAGGTCCTTTCTGTGTTATATCATTGTATATGTAGTTTAAGCTATTATTAAAAAGCTAAAAGGATCCACTGTAATTGTTTTATTTTTAGCTTCAGCACCAGCATCAAGATAACTGGTAGAAAGCTGATGTTCAATATCATCTGAGATTGGCCTTTATTATGCATTTAATGAAGTCTTCTGTGATATTCTAGTGGGATTTCAGCCACCATAACGATGCAAGTGGATGTAATGCGGTGACCAAAGACAGAGTGAGAGTCTGCTTGTCCTGTGATAGACAAGCCAAACACAGCTCCCCTGTTGTCCTGTTTATTATTAAGACTCTATTGACCATCAGATCACACTGCACTGGGATTTTGCTGACCTCACTGGGTCTGCCTTTATACTTGAGTGTTCATGTGCGCTAAGAGATATTAATTAAATGAATGCCTTTCCAAAAGCAGTTGCCTTAAGGGAGCACTAAATTTGACCAAGGTGAGTTTTCTGGGACCTCAACAGAGCTCAGTAAAGACCTTAAAAGATGTTGGACCATTTTTAGGAATGCTATAGCTTTTGTTAAGAGATGTTTGCTAGTCATGAGAGTGGTTGAGTGGTTATGAACCAAATAACAGACCAAGTTCCCTATCACTCATGCTACTAAGATGAGATCCATTAGGCCTGTGCGAAGCGGCTAGTATTCGCTTCAGATTCGTATTTGGTCAATTCATAGATTTCATAGATTTCATACTTTAGGGCTGGAAGGGACCTTGGAAGATCATCGAGTCCAGCCCCCTGCCCCAGGGGCAGGAAGTCAGCTGGGGTCAGAGGATCCCAGCAAGATAAGCATCCAAATGCCTCTTGAAGGTGTTCAATGTAGGTGCTTGAACCACCTCCGGCGGCAGGCTGTTCCAGACCTTGGGGGCTCGGACAGTAAAGAAATTCTTCCTTATGTCCAGCCTGAAACAGTCTTTCAGGAGTTTATGACCATTCGACCTAGTCGTCATCCCTTGGGGCGCTCTGGTGAACAAACGTTCCCCCAGATGCTGGTGGTCACCCCTGATAAACTTATAGGTTTATCAGATCACCCCTGAGCCTGCGCTTTTCCAGGCTAAAGAGCCCCAGGGCTCTCAGCCTGTTGTTGTACGGTCTGTTTTCCTGACCTCTGATCATGCGCGTGGCTCTTCTCTGCACTCTCAAGCTTCTCCACATCCTTTTTGAATTGTGGAGCCCAAAACTGGACACAGTACTCCAGCTGCAGCCTCACCAAGGCCGAGTGCAAAGGGAGAATGATGTCCTGGGATTGGCTTGAGAAGCATCTATGGATGCAAGCCAGCATTTCTCTCGCTTTACTAGCTGCAGCATCGCACTGAAGGCTCATGTTCATCTTGTGGTCAATGATGACCCCCAAGTCCCTTTCATCTGTAGTGCTAGCCAACATAGCACTGCTGAGCCTATAAAGATGCTGCAGGTTTTTCCTCCCAAGGTGGAGAACCTTGCATTTTTCGGTGTTAAACACCTTCAGGTTCTCATCCGCCCATTTGCTGAGCTTGTCCAGGTCAGCCTGGATCACCCTCCTGTCCTCAGGTGTGGATGCTTTACCCCAGAGTTTGGTGTCATCGGCGAACTTGGCCAGTCCATTTCTAACTCAAATGTTCACATCATTAATGAAGACATTGAACAATATGGGTCCAAGGACAGAGCCTTGGGGGACCCCACTGGTCACAGGGCACCACAACGATTGACTTCCAATTGACACCCCATGGGTGCCCCACCCAGGCCAGCTCCGGCCCTTTAAGAAAGAAAGAATGAAAAACCTCCCAGACACACCACTGCTGCCAGTGGGGGGCAATCCCAGCTGCCCCACACCACATAGGGGGCTCTGCACAAGCCTCCGAAGCCCCGAGGCTGCTGCAGGAGTGGTGAGTCCCGGGGTTTTTCTTGGCTTTTTTTTTTCTTAAAGGACCAGAGCTGGCCCAGATGGGGCACCCATGGGGGGGGGGGGGAGGGGGGGGGGG
>NW_005842251.1:1184118-1228879 GCF_000455745.1 Alligator sinensis
TCCTCTGCCCCTAGTACTAACCAGCTTGGAGTCAGCTGCAGCTCCCTGCTGCAGCCACCAGGGACTGCCCAAACCGTGAAAGCTCTCTGACTCTTTTTCCAAAGATTCGGAGAGCTTTGAATCAATTTGGACCTTAAAACTGGTCCCCTGATTCAATTCAGATTCGGAGATTCAGCCACCGAATCGGGCCAAATCTCCTCCAAATCGAATCACCACCCAAAGCTTCGCACAGCCCTAATACCCATACTACTGATTTGGGCTAAGCGCTCTGAAGTGAATGCAAATAAGGTCAGATCAGCTATGTTTAGGTCTGCTCAAGTATATGCAAACTTTATGGGTTCAGTGGACCTGGATATCACAGCTCCATCACATTACACATGCAGCTGACTGACATCCCTTTGTCATCATAATGGTTGTATAGCTACATCGTAGACTGGGCTGCTAGGTTTGCTTCTATAGAGAAAGTCGGAGGGCGTTTGAAGAAATTAACTATATATTTTCTGACACTCAAGAAAAGTTCAGTGGAGACTTTAAAGATAGAGCCATTAAGATAACTTACTAAAGGTAGGGTGGACTTGCTATCAACTGGACTCTTTACATCATGACTGGATGTCTTCCTGAAAGTTACTGCTCTGGTTCACCTATTTAGGGCATAATGCTCAAAGTCATCTTGTCTGCTCTTGAAGTCTACTTAAAGATTGGAATTGCCTCCTTTTTTAAGCAAAATGATTGGACCCAACCAAGACCAGTCTGATGAGAGAGAACAGGGATTGGGATATGTGTTATGCTGGGTGTGAGTGGTTAATCTTACAAAATGACATTTTGCACCAGAGTTGATCAGAGAATGGAGGGTTCCCAGTTACTGAATGAATCAGAGAGATCCACCCTGCCAAGGGACCAGAGCATCCTGTTGAGGGCTTGAGCAGGCAGACCCTCTTAGAGAATGATCCTTCCCTATCTTTGCACCTGGGCCTTTTTCCTCTCCCCATGATTCAACACCACCTGACTTCCCACGTCTTCCTACATAGCTGTATTCTCCCAACAAAACCTTATGTGTTTTGATAGCCCCCCTCCACACACAGTCTGCCAGAATCCTCATGCCCATCCTTATGGCAAACTCCTCTCTATAGTTCAGCACCTTCTGCTCATCATCCATGAGCACAACGGATACTAGTATACCATTGCCCAAACAGACAGAGATTTCAGGGGCCAGAGGAACATTTACCCCATGGAGTGCCAGGTTAACTGCTTGTGGATAAGTGGCTTCTTTTATTACCATCCACGCTCCTGAGCAAGCAAAAAAAGATCCAGGATTTCAGTTTTATGAGGCAAATCCACTCCCATGCACCAAGGGGCACCCTCACAGAGAAAGACACAAACTAACACCATGTAGAGGAATCCCCCTTCACCAAAGAAATGTACGGTTGTGCAGAAATGCACTCTTATCCTTACAAATGCCTCACATATAGACATGTACACATGCATGTACACATGCACAAACCCACATTCAGCACATACAGATACACCTGCACACAGATTTATATATGCATCGATGTCCAAACACATGTATGTTCACACACAAAAGCCACACACTCTTGCAAAACTATACCAAATGGCAGGCACAAACACATCTTCACATATGCACATACATACTAATTGAAAAGCACATATTCACCTAAAAGACTCATAGAGATAAGCACAATGCCATCCTCTTGCCTGTGTCCTTAGACCAACACGGCAACAACCTACACCCCTGCATCCTCTTGAGAACACACCCAAAATGACATACCCACAAATGCAAATGCACCCACACACAGACACATATTCATGGACATACACCAGACACACAAGCAATAACACATAAAAAATGCACACCCATAACCCTCTGTGAACATACATACACCCATACTCACAACTACATACAGCCTACATCTACAGACCCGGCCCCCAGTGCTCAGCCCAGCAATCAGAGCTGTATCTGAATTAAATTCAAGCCAATTTGCTGCAGCTCCTGCTGGAATCTCTGAATGCAGTAAATTATCCTTTTCAAGTCTCGGAGACACGAGCGATGAAGACAACAATGTCAATGAAATAAAATTAATAGCTCAAAATACTAATAAAATGGGAAAATCCCAGCATTCCCCATAAAAGCATATTAGCCTGACCTGTATTTACTCATTTTTTTCTGAAGAAATTAGTGCATTTCTCAAAGCTTATGGGAAACACTAACAGTAATGAAGCAGAAAAATGATGAATGTTAAAAAATTAAAGGTGATCCATAAGTGGTTATAAACTTGCCCCTCTTTGTTGCCCATGCACTTTTGATGAGCTTGCAAAGTTTTAAACCTCTTTAATTTAAGACGGAGCAGTTTTATTTCTTTCAAGCTACAGTGGAAATAATTTCCTTATCTATCATTTAGAATGGTTTAATACTTTCATTAATCCACACATCATAAAGCAGAGAGTGATTTTTATACCTATTCCAATCACTCATTGTGCCTGCCTGCAAATGGAAAATGGCTGTTTTCTGCTGATTCTGAAGTTAAACTTAAGGCCAGGCTCCTCACAAGTCAGACTAATTATGAAGGCAAAGATTTAAAGGCAGATAGGGCAGATTCTGTCTCTATGCTGCCGTTAACGAGGTTATTACTGGTATTCAATATCTAATCGGGAAAACTGGACCCTATAGAATGGAGCAGATCTCTGTTGTGTTTGGCAATGCAAAGGCACTGGCTAGGGAAACAATTGCAAGCAAGTTCATGAATCAACAATACAGAGGTCACTGCTTCCTCTAAACTGGTTTCCTCTACACCACTAAATGGAGCCCTCTTGCTGACTCACTGCAAATCTGCCAAGTCATTTCCCATGCTAACTGGCGGGCAGAGGGATTCAACAACCATAGGGCCAGCTGCAGAAGGTCAGCCACCTGCTGCCTTGGAGAAAGTTCTCCGTGCTGGCGTTGACTATATAGTCCCAGCTGTAAATTGTAGACGTGTTAATAAGCAGGCTGTTGTCCAGGATTAGATGGGCTGGTCCATGAGGGCATTTTTGATTGGTCTTGGGTATTGCCAGCACCCAAGACCAATCAAAGTTTATCCATTCTTCATATGAATCTCCAAGCCAAATGTTTTCCCGGTCTGCTTAACCTTAATCAAAGCAGATTTTGTTTCCAAATTCATTCCCTTTCAGCCTGTCAATCTGCTTAAGAGGCCTGATGATGTTGTCTGAAAACCTTAAAAGTCGCAGAGCTTCTTGAGTAAGACCCCTCCAGCTTTTGCATTTGTCAAACAGCAATTCTCCGATGCCAAAGCTTTGACAGCCACTGAGGTGAATAATGATTCCTGAAGTAGGTCTCATTATTGATGTCTCAGGATTGCATCAATTTGAAACCAAAATATATGTACAGGGTCTGATTCTCCCTCAGTTAAAACCAGTGTGAGTCAGGACACAATTCCTCTAAAGTGTGCTCTATGTAAGAGTGGTGTGAGATGTAGATCAGTCCCATGGTTCTTAATAATAAAATTATATTTGCTATATATAATATAATATAATATAATATAATATGTATTCCTAGTTCTGAGATCCTTGCTTTGTTCGTACCTTGATCCCAGGGTTTCTTTAACAGGAGTTCTGCCTAGTAAAGGTAAAGGTAGTAAAGATAAAGAGGTGTGCTCTATTAAGAGCCTAAGTGTGATCCTACTCCACCATGATCAAGTCCCTGAAAAACTGTTAGTACAAAAGTTAGATGTGCCCTTTCCCTCCCCTGCCTTGTCACTGCTTTTCTGTGCCTCTGTATTATGACTAAGATGGTTGTGGGTGTGTCTACACTTTCATTAATGCACTTTAGGTAATGCACATTAAATCTAGTACTTCTATTGTGAGGTACTAGAAAAATGTGTATTAGCCTATTTTAATGCGCATTAGCTAAAAAGCTTGGTTTTTGTGATGCTTTAATGCACATTAAAATAGGCAAATGAGCATTAAAGTACACATGTAGATGCATTACATAAGTAGATAAATTAATGGATTTGAGGGATTCTAATGGGATGGAGTAGGATTGCACTTAGGTGCTTAAGGTGTTACACACCTAACAGATAGTGTGAAATCTGGCCCCCAATCTTAACCTGTCCCTGCCCTTATATTACTAGTTATGGTACTGGAGCTCGGCTTATGTTTTACTAGAACTTCTGGAATTGGAGCAGTACACGGAGGATAATAAACCAGAGCAATTAAGTGGCCTGGGACCAAACAAGGGAAATGGCAATGAATAATTATTAATATGGATATTTGGAAACATGTTAAAGCCATCCTACAGGCCAAACAACAGCAAGGTGGCTGAGTACTATACACAGGAGCTTGATCAAGCTGATCCTGGGTAGGAGTGAATGGTGATGCTGTACTGATCTGTGTATCCAAGGATGCTTGGAAATGAAAAGAATATTTGACTCCCTCTAATAATGTCATTCCATTTTACGTATATTAATTAAGCATCCCTTCTCAGTTAGGATCTCCCAACCAGGTGCTGAACCAGTTTCATTTTCTTCTACATAAGGAGGCTTAATGAGATCTTAAGTCAAACAGATACTAGGGGTGCAGCGATAGATTTTTTGGGCTGATACTGTTGGCTGATTTTTAGCAAGCCATATCCATTGATACCAATCCAATTCCAATATGCAGCCGGGCAGCTCAGAGAGCAGTGTCTGGCTGGTAAGTATGTTCTGGGGAAAGGGGAGGAGGGAAGGAAGAGGCATGGGGGGTGCAGATCAAAACCCCTGCAGTGAGGGATGGAGTGGGGCTAGGGCTGGGAGGGCATGGGGGGATGTGTGCCCCTGGATCTGTGCACAGGGCAAAAGGGGGCTGCTGCTGTAGGATGGGGCTGGGGCAGCGCTGGGCTCTTCCTGGCAGGGGAATGGGCCAGGCTGTGGTGGCCCTGACAAGGGGGCTATGGAGTGGGCTGCAGCCACCCCAAAATTCACTGAAGCCTCCCCTCCCAGTGCTGTCGCACACCCCAAGTACAGCCCAGCCCAGCCCAGGCCTCCCACCAGGAAGAGCCTGGCATGGCCCTGGCCCCAGCCCACAGTTGCAGCCCACCCTGCCCCACACACAGATCTGGGGGCACATGCCCACTATTGCCTTCCTGGCGTGCATGCAGTGGTGGGAGTCACCCCCCCACCAAACTCCCTCTGCCCCCTGGATGAGCTGCTCACAGCTCCATCCCACACCCCGCCCTGGCTGTGCAGCGTCTGCCTCTGCCCGAGCCCCACTCCCTCCCTCACCGTGGGGGCCTCGATCTGCACCCCCCCACACACCCCTTCCCTCACAACAGACTTACCAGCCAGACCTGGCTGCTTTCCATGCTGCCTGGCTATGCCCCCGGGCATTTATTCGGCAACATTATCGGCCACATCAGCCAAAAAAAGCCAGTTGCCAATACTGTCAATTTTCCTTATATCAGTGCCAATCCAATATGGCGCTGATGTATCAGTGCACCTCTAACAGATGCGGTTCGTGCTATTTTAATGCGCAGCTAGAAAGTTATTCAGCCAGTTCTTCATTTTTCATCTAAATAACAAGCTTGAAGCCTTTATCAGTTGGCACTATATTTTTTTCTGCTTGCAAAACATCCACCTGCATCTTGGCTGGATAATTAGCAGACCAGGTCCAACATGCAGGTCAAAAACATGTTATTATTACCTCCAGGCAAATCCCTTGTTTGTTATACCAATATATTTCACCTTTTCTTGAACCAGCAAAGGTCTTGTTTGCTTCCAATGAATAATGGACTTTTTTTCTAAAATTCAACCATGCTACAATAATATGGAGAAGAGTGTAGAAATGAAATATTATTTCATTCCTGGGAAGTACTGGAGGGAATAACTACCATTACAAATTGTTCGTGAAAAATTAGCTTTTCTATCTCCCATACTAATATTTAGAAAACCTCAGTTAAAGTCATAAACATGAGAGGTAAATTTTTCCAATTTAGCTTTCTGCTGAAATGCTGCAGGCAACAAAAATAGAAGCCACATCCATTTTATGAGGCATGTTGCCAATTTAGTGCTTCTGTTTTGTTTGCTTACTTAATAGTCCATCCCTAGTGTCAGGCTTTTCTCCCAAATGCCTCAACCTCTCATGTATTCTCCATCCTTCCTAATAACCTTGAGAATGGAAAGGGAGAGTTACACCTAGAGGTTACACCAGGGGGGGACCTCCTTGGTGTGTCACAAACTCATAATAAGAAGACCTCTGAGGGAGTAGAAGTGCAATTCCAGCACGCCACCATTTGCTGTAGTTAATGAGAAGTAAACAGATCAATTCATAATGAGTTTATTTTGGACATGCCATTTGGATACACCCTGAATCACATCCTTTAAAACTGTAATCAAAGACAATTATAGAGTCACTTTGGTATGTGGAAAGCAAACAGATGAGAGCAAAACATGACAATAAAATATATAGACAATGCTTTCTTGAAAACTAGCTAAAAGGCTTTCACAAGCTGTAGAGATCTCCACAGGACAACAATCCCATTTGGAGGCAACTTTGGAGGGTTCAGAATGGTTTTCATTCCACATAGGAATGAAAAACAATAGCCATTCAAACATTTTTTTATCCAAACACCTGCTTTCAGACTGAAACCTGAGGTTTGTGAGTTATACTCTCTTTCTCTTCCCCTTCTCACTTTCCTTCTCTCTTCCCCTGGACCAGAAACCTCTCCTCATAGTAACCTCTTCAAAATGGATTTGTTGTTCTCAAAATATTTCAAATGCAAAAATACGTTGTGTGTCAACAAAATGAAATTTCATCACAAATGCTCCAGCCAGCTCTTATCGTATTGAAGAAAGCTAAGTTACTATAATTTGCAAATGTAAGTAATAAAATTTGTAGATCGTAAAAAAGAAGAAAAAATCAACAAACATCAAAGTACACACTTGCCTGTGCAAATTCTTTCTGTGTACACATTCTCTACTTTGTCACTCTTAGAAATTGGAGGTAGGGTTGAAACATTCATATCACTAACAGAAAAATGTTCATGTTGAATGGCATGCTATCTCTACATCTACAGACAAGCTACAGACCTCCCCCTTTCACAGAAAGATTCTCCCGCTGCTGTTCATATCTGCTTCCAGAGAGCTACCCAAGACCATTTCACAAATCCAACTGAGCTGCCCTCAGCACAGAACTTCTTTGTTGGGAAAAAACTAGCTCACCTTAACACTGTCTTAAACCAATGATGGGCCAGAACAGTCCCTGATCCAATTAAAATCTGGTGTAAGGAATCCACCCTATAGGGACCTCTCTGTTGACTGGCAAATCAGTTGATAAAAGTGCCACAGTCACACTCCAGCTTGAGTTTCCTACATGGGTGACCAGTGCCTCCCAAGTCTGGTGGGACACCCGCAGAAGCCGCTGCCAACATTGGTGGTGGGGACAGGGCTGGTGACACCCATAGGAGCTGCTGCCAGCATTGGTGGTGGGGACGGCCCTGTCAGAGGGGGCACATGCCACCCCATGCTCCCACTACCAGTCACCTATGGTTTCCTATCCCCTTTGTTCCAGCAAAGCAACTATCAGAGAGGAAGAAGACAGTGGTCAGAAATGGGCACCGGGATATAGATCGTTCCTAAAGGGTGTCTGGCTAGAGATATTCCATCCTAAAATAGATGACTACACTAGGACACCTTGACTATGTCAGAAAAAATATTCAGGCCCAGAGACTTTCAGGTGATTCCAAAGCAGGCATGTTCCATCACCGGAATGCCCTCAAGCTTGGATCACTTCATTCTGGTTAATATTTAATTTAACTCGATGGTTAAATAAAGATCTATTGAGTTGGAGAGTGGACACACACCTAGCTGGGATCGTCTCACCCCAGTACTCTTTCCTGCCTAGGCGGGGGTCGGACTCGATGACCTACTGAGGTCCCTTCCGACCCTAACATCTATGAAGCTATGAGTTTGCCTCAAACACTGTTTTGGGCACCTGGAATGTAAAACTCCACCATTCAGTGTGTTACTGATCCCAAGCTATGCCTGAGCCAAAGTGTTTCATCCTATTACAGCTGCCAGTTCTGGGATGCCATCATTGGGGCATCTGAGCACCTCCCAATTTTTAATGTAGTTCCCATCACAATATCCCTGTGAGGCAGAGAAGTGCTATTACCCCCTTTTACTCTTGGGGAGCAGAGAAGCTGTGATTTGCCCAATTTCACGCTGAGAGAAAGGAATTTATCCCTGTTCTTCTGAATCCTAACACCTGAACTGCTTTACCGTCTTTCTGCTACATTTGACTTTTAACCCCAAGCTAGAGAGGCTCATGCTTTCAGTACGGCGAGGTTCTATTTCTGGTCATGACAGACTCTATGCTATTCTCTTTGGGTACTGATCCGGCTCGCTTTGATCTTCTCATGCCGTCTGTGTTCATCTCATCACAAGAGCTGGGTTTGACAATTGCATTTTTCGAAGCAGTCATGATGGATTTTCCCAGACCTTCCATTTTAAAACACCGATGATTCAACTCTATTTAGAATGTAAAACAGAATCAATAATAACTCGCATTTGGCTCAAGAACTTGGGAGCAAGTAACTACTTAATGGGCATTTCAACATGGTTTATGGCATTCAGTTATGTCCTTGCAGCATGATAAAGTTGCAATACAACGACGGCGTTGACATTAGAGATGGGTCTGAGCTGAGCTGAGATTGATTTAAAAGTCTTTTCAGTGAACTATAGGTTCATCCCATGGCATTTACTAATGAATAAGTTTCTATGCTTAATATCTTTGGCCTATGCATCACTTTTGTTCCAATGTATCTTTTCTTAAACAGGGTCAGTGTTACCAAGCTAAAACTGCAGTTTGTTCAAATATCCAAAATATATAGCTGTAGACTGGCAGCTAGCCAGGATTCTGTCAAAGGTCTGGCCTAATAATAAATATATTAAATGCAGGCATGGAAAAAATGTTATTAGTAGTAGTGAAAGATATTTTAGAGTGCTTAGAAGAGAGGCTTGGAGCCCTAGCGTGAAAGTAAGACATGGCTGAGATTTTACAAATGTCTAATGATTGTTTGGCCAATTTTTTGGATATCAAACATGGAACAGCTTATAGAAACCTGATTTTCAGAGGGAAGGTCCTGTTGGCAAATGCATGGCATAATTAACAGGACCTTTAAGTGATTTTGAAGTGATGTGACAGATGTTAAGTGTGTGACCTAAGGTAGTAAGGGACGGGCCAAACCACTTAAACACTTTGATATAACCTAAGAAAGCAAAGGGCTGCATTTTAAAGAAGGCTATGTTTTACAGTGAGCGGCAGGCACTTTGTAAATAGTGTTACCTTTTACCATATACATGGTAAATCCTGTAAAAACTGGGAACATCCTGAGACATGGAAGACATGGGATGCATAACAAAGGTAAAAAAACATGCCATTGTCAAGGCACCCAAGGGGGAGAAGGGGGTGCAGATCTCCTATAAAAACCAAGGCAAAGATGAGGCCTGTGGGACCACCTTTACCAGCTAAGATGTATAGATCCCCCAGAAGACCTTTTCCACACCTGGCTGCAGACCCTGTCATCTATTCTATGTAAAATTTATGCAAATTTTCCATAAATGTTGTCTTCAAAAAATGAACTATTTTTGTCCAAGCATTTTAGGACTTTGGTGCCACCATCTAAAGTCTAATATTAAGCCCAATAACAGTGCCCAGTATTGGTTTGAGTGTCAGCCTCCCTTGAGCTAACTCAAACTGGCCAACAAAAGAATGAGAAAACTAAAAGGCACAAGGTGATTTTGAAAATGCACAATCCTAGTTTCTGATGACTGGTCACATCCAGACCAGCACAGATGTGCAGTATGTGGAGCCACAGGCCCATCTGCAGTGCCATGCACTGCACATGCAGGTGTTCCCTGCGCTGCTACCTTGCAGCATGGGGGCAGGGGAGTTGATCACAGGAGATCCAGGGTTCAAAAAACCCCGCGCCTTAAAAAAGCAGTGTGGCACCAAAAAGCAGGGCTGCCCAAAACCAGAACCTGGCCTGCTGGAGCCATACTCCAGCTGTCGGCCAGGCTCCTAGCTGCAGGAGCACCACAGCTGCAATTCCCCAAGGCCCCCAGCCTCCCCTACCTGACCCCTGACCTGGGGTAAACCAGACCCTACCTGACCTGGGGTAAACCGCCCCATGCCAGACCACACATGGCACAGGCATCCTCCGCAAACAAGTAGCATTGGGACAAGGTGTGCCACTGCTTCTTGTCCCTGGGGAAACATATGGCTGCACTCATCTGGATGTGGCCTGGATGGGCAAAACCCCTATTGACTTTAATGACGTGCAAAAGAACTGCTAGGGTAGAAGAAAGATTTTGTCATTGATGACGACGATGATGATGACGATGATGCTGTTTGTTTAATGACTAAAATAAATAAATAAATAGCTTTGTGGACCTGTTTCTTCTGGGCTTCCTGGCCAAAATAGGTCTTGAGGCATATTTTGCCAGGAACTCAAGGCTAGTGGCTTGAGTTCCTGGAAAAATATACTCAGAAAGACCAGAGAAGTGGACAATCGATACAGTGAGAAATGAGGAAAGAGATAAGGATATAAAAGTGACACTTGCACCATTGGACACTTGTTCAGAGTCTCGAAGGAAAAATCAGGAACCCTGAATCCTATGAAAGAGGAGGCCAAGATAGTCAAAGCAAAGGGCTAGGAAGAATTGCAGTACCGTAACTAAGGGCAAGGAATCTGTGAGGAGGAAATAAGAGAGCAACGGTGATAAATTCTGCATCAGTGCATGGAAAGGACTCAACGCTTTACAAGTCATGAAAGGAAGTAGAAAGAAACGAGAGAGATACCTGGAGCAAAACCAATGGTTACATGTTTTTTTTCTGGTACGATGAATTTTATGTTGAATAATCTGACTGAATTACTTGATGGGATACCAATTAATGGTCCAGTAATGCAGTAATTATGAAGCAATTACAATTAAATCCCCACAATGGACTTTGTGCACGAAGGGGAGGGGAAAAAAAAAAGAGGCAAGTGAAAAATTGCATAATTCAAGACTGGGGAAAAAAATTTGACGGTGGAAAAATTAATCAAAAGCTGACAAAATGATGATTTTAGTAAATCTCCGATCGGCGACCTTTCAGTGAAGTGAAAGATAAAAGAGACAGAATGCTATTTCCCTGTCACTTAGGCAAGGTGATTTCTCACATCTCTTCAAACAGCTACATGGATTCTTTATGAAAGTTAAACAAAAGTGCCAGTCAAAAGTCATGCATGCCAGGCAGCTCGAGGAAGGGAGCGGGGATTGTTAGGATCTCTGAGAGGCTCCCCTGAGAGGCATTACAGATAATGACATGTAAAGGACTGGAAGGGGAAAATGGAGTCGCATAGGTGTCTGTTGGCAGAGTACCACCAACTTCAATGAAGCCATGAGGAGTAACCCCTGCTGTGCATCTGCCTCCTTGACTTCACCGGCATTATGCTAACTTGTGCCAGCGAGGATACAGCCCATGTTATAAATTCAATCAAGTGAAAATCCGGAGAGAGAGAGACAGCCCTAGGCCAGAGGTTGGCAACATACAGCCCATGAGCCAAATGTGGCCCATGGAGCCACTGGATCCAGTCCACAGAGCCTGTGCCAGTGCTTAGCCAGGAGATGTGCTGGGGATGGGCAACTTCCAGCTGCTCCCTTGCCGCCACTGCTTCTTCCCTAGCCTCCCCCAGCTGTGGCGCTAGATCTATATAGTGCAAGCAATTGATGTACAGACAGACAGACAGAAAGATATAGTGCAAGCTTTTGTGCACTATAGCTCATTTCATCCCTTCATCCCAGCACCTGATGAAGTGAGCTGCGGCTCAAGAAAGCTTCTGCTACATATTAGGGCTGTGCGAAGCTTCAGTCCTTGATTCGATTCGGCGGAGATTCGGCCCAAATCTGAATTGAATCAGAGGATCCTTTAATCTCTCCAAATCGAATTGGAACCTTCCAAATCGATTCGGAAAGATTCGGAGATTCGGACATAGAGATAGCTTTAAATGTTTTTTCTACATACCTCTAGGTAACTGGTAGCATCATGATTGCTGCAATGCTGGGGCGGATGGAAAGTCCCACAGGAGCATGGGGGGCTCCCCAGTGTGCTTAGCAGCAAATGCCTCGCACTCCCCAGCTTCATGATTGGTGCCTCCTGGGTCTGGGGAGGGCACCCAGGTTCCACCTGCAGCTGATCTCTGAGCCAGGGAGGTGCGGGGCGCCCCCCCGAGCTGTCCCCAGCAGACCCAGAAGTAGACCAGAAGTACTTCCAGTCCACATCCGGGTTCACCCCCAGCACATGGAGGGCCTCCCTGCACTCCTGTGGGATGCTCCACGTGCCCCAGCATCACAGCAGTCACGAGCCATGCCTACTACTTCAAGGTATGTAGAAAAAACTTTTAAAGCTGTGTCTACGTCCGAATCGCTGATTCTCCAAATCAGCATTGAATCTTCAGATTCGGCCTGAATCAAATCAGGGACAGTGATCCGAATCAACGAATCGAATCACTGTCCCTGACTTGGGCTGAATCCAAATCAGAATTGAATAGGGCCCACTTTGCACACCCCTGCTACATATATTTACTTCAGTTAGTCCAGAACATGCAAATCTACCCTGCCTTCTACTTGTTTTCAAACTAACACGGCTAACTATGGCGTGCAACTACAAGGAATAGAACCTTGGGATAGTTTGCTACTAAATTCACGTAGATTTGCACGACTGGGTAGGAGAAATCCCAAAGAGCTGTGATACAACATGCCCCTGCAGAGAGACTAGGGGCAGTCACAATCACAGGTATTTACACACCTGGGACCTTGAAGCGACCAAAGTGGGGAAGGGTTGCTGAAGGTAAGCCTGCTCCAGCTTAGGTCGCCATTGGGCTGATCCTTGTGAGTGTGTATGCTGTGTCTTTTCTCACATTCCCCCTCTGACTAGTCAAGGGATATTCCTTTTGCCATTCAGCAGTCCCTCCTGATTTGAAACATCAATGAACAGGCACACCACCACTGCAAAATTCACCCATCACACCTTTCATTTGTGCACTAGAGCCTTCGTGCTCAGCACACCATTGCATTCATACACCATATGCACACATGCTTCTACCTAAAAGCTTCAATAAGAAATAGAAACTACCAACAGATCTAATTTGCTCCAGCTAATGCCCACAACTGGCTAATGACTTCTATTTATCTCCCTTGATAGAAGCAAATGATGAGATGAACAGATAGTCAAAATGTGTTTCCTTTAGTTGAGTCGTAGCAGTTCCAGATACGAAATGCCCAGGTCTGTGGATGGAGGAGCTCTGTCCACAAAGCAAGTCTACAATGGGCTTTGGGAGCCCAACCTTCCCAGTGCGCTCCATTTTGTCAGCATGTGTTGTGTGAGAGGGAAGCCCAGCCCCCGCAGCTATCTGATTTCTGAGGCCTTGGCTGAGTGTGTCAACGAAGGTTAGCATGAGCTACAACACGGGGTTTTGTGACGTGGATATTAAGAATGAGAATCATATCCCTGATGCCACCTAGGTGCCATCAGAGAGTAAAGACTTTCTGTCAGTACTGCCGCGTGACGGGTTCAATACCTGTCACCTGAAGTTGAAAGGTGCCAAGGTCCATTACTAATCTCCAGAGCTATTCTGTCTGTCAAGCAGTGAAAGTATTGAACAGGAGAAAGGGAGATAAAGTTAACTATTTGGTGGCAGCAGTCATGATGGGAGATGTCTAGCAGTCAATGAGGCTCCATGCCCAGCACACTGACATTATGCAGATGCTAGCCATGGCTCCTCAGTAACTCTGGACTGAGTTTTGTATTTAAATCAGGGGATTCAACCACTTCTGTTCCATATGAAAAACACAGAATATTCCCCCCAAATTGCAGCATCGTTTCTTGAAGCACAGAATAAATGTCCTGTGAACTCACAAACATTTTTGATTAATTGGCATGAGTTTACACTAGGTCTCAACAAATTTGTGATGAAACTTAGTGTTCTATAGCATATTATTTTGGGTGTTGAATGACCTGATGAATAAAATAACGACGACTCTTCGTACATCCCATATGGCTCCATTTTACTTAAATTGTTATGCACTGGTTACATTGGAAAGCATTGTCGAGGGTTAGTTGGTGGAGGAAATATAAAAATGGTAAGCTATGTTAAGATGTCAGAATGTATACTTTAAAACCTGTGAACAACTCTAACTGGGCAATGCAGTCACCTTGAGAGAGTAATTTTTAAGGAAAAAAAAAAATCTAACACACATTTAAAACTCAATTCCACCTCAACTGAGAAACCAATCACTGTTAAAGTTATTTCATGGTGTCACTACAGGGCAGACATAAGATTATTTGCATACATAAAACCATGTATTTTTATACCTTAATATGTGAATTCCTTTAAGTTTAACCTGAACTCTGAATTTGGGGAAATTACAAGAATTCTTTTAGTGCTTTACCCTTGAATTATTAATACGTACCCAACTTCAGCTCCTGCTAATGTCTAGGAATCTGCATAAGCATTTTGCAAATGAGTTCACATTTGTTTTGACTTTTTCCACATTGTCCTTTTAGCCCCTATGCCATGAATATGCATACATATATATATATATACACACACACACACACACACACATATATGCATAGTTTATACACGCACACAGACACGCATTAAGCCCACTTTAAACCCCACTACAGGGAAACTGCATGTTTTTTGTAGCTTTAAGATACAACAGAGGATGAATATATCTCCTTCCATTTTGATCAACACATGGGAGGGAAGGAGAAGATGGAGTGTATACGTTTCGGTGGTGGTAAGTAAGGAGATGCTCAAAGACCATGATGAAATTTTTTGTTAACACTTAAGTTTATCCAAGCAATTCTCAGAGCATCTGTTTGATGTATATTGTTCTTGGCCCTATTCAAAACCATTACGGACGGACTGTTTCCTCATGTTCTCCTCTCTATCTCTCTATGGATCAATCTGCCTCACAATCTTTAATGTATTTCTTCTCACAACACCCCTGTGAAACATTGTACAGAGGGAGAACTGAAGCACGTAGAAACTGGATCATTTGCCCAAGGTCACACAGAAAATCTGTATCCAACTGTTGCCTCTTGTCTTATATTTAGATTAGAAAGTTTGGTACCGGGACTTTGTGCAGGTCTTCTAGCACAGTGGGATCCTAGTCTTTGAGACTCTTAAGTGCCACAGCAATCATCATCATCATCATTTAGTGCATTTGCTCCTTCTTGATGCCCTCCACCCAAACTTGAAAATGAGTTATTGTGAAAATGTTAAAATTCCAAATGTAATATCATTTTACCCATTTCAGAATATGATGATCGTTTCAGCTTATTTGACATGCTTGCCAAATAAGATCTTGTCAAATAGATTCAAAATATTTTTTTGAAATATTTCTGTTTTTTGTTGTTGCTTTCAGCTTTCCTTCCCCTCTCCCTTCTTTCTCCCTTCCAACCTTTTCCTTTTTAATCCCTCTCAATTCTCTTCTTGTGTTTTGTTATGTCCACTCATTGGGTGCAGAGAAGAATAAAGAAAGGACAAAGGAAATGAAAGCTTACAGGAACCCCTCTAAAACTCAGATCATCCAGGGTTCATTCCCCTGCTCCTCCACCAACATCATATGATCATCACCTGCATCACCTGCTTACAATGCCCCGCCACTGCCTGTATTGGCCAGAGGGGATGATCCCTATGTAAAAGAAAACGTGAAATCCGATTCACAGTTCCAAAAACATATAAAAACCCACAGCAGTCCACTTTACCCTCCCTGGAGGTGACTAACCATCACTAGTTCCATCACTAACCAAAGAGTAGTTATTCTTAAACAAAAAAAATAAAATAAGAACCAACTTGAATGTGAAATTTCAGAACAGGAGATCATCCATGGGCTAGGTTGTGTTAACCATAGTCTCAACCGGGGCTATGGGTTCTTAGCATCTTATAACATCTTCAAGATTCAATGAAGTAGGTGCTGCCTATGAAAGTTCATGCCTCTCTGAACTGATTAGGCTTAAAGGTGTCATCCTGTATAAAAATGGCTAAAGATTCCTTGTCCAATTTTGTTAAAAAGTGGACACTTTTGGATAAGTAAGTATTTTTCACAACTGGGACAACAGTTCCAATTCTTTATTTATAGAAGCACAAGGCATCTTGTGCTTGGGAGCTGGTAGAAGTGGCAAGTCCTTTCGCCTTCTTGTGAACAGGCCACTTGGGACACTGACAGAAGTGACATTTGTCCCCTGAAAGCAACATATAGCTGTGCCCTGGCAGACGTGCATGGCTGCAGAGCACTTCCAAAGTTCCTGATCACACAACAAATTAACTGCCATGTAATGAGAGTTCAGATGAAGGTGCTCCAAAGTGAAGCACCTTCATTAACTTCTGTCAGTCCCTGCATGCAATCAGAGCTGGGCTGATGCAGCCGAGCCCCACCCCCGGTGCTGTCTGTAGAATGAGAGGGGGAGGAAAGAGGGGAGGGATCTCAAGGCTTGGGTTTGTCCAGCCTGAGCTGGGGCAGGGGGGCAAATGGATTGGATCACCCCCAGCCTCACTGCCCCCTCCCCACCCCTGCTCAACCCCTCCCATCCAGCTCAGGCTGGGCAAACCCCAGCCCAGAGCTCCCTACCCTCCCTTCTCCCCACTCCTATCCTACTGATAGCACCGAACTGGGAGGAGAGAGGTGGGCCTAGGGGAGAGAGGCTGCAGGCAAGCAGCCTGTCTCTGCTGGATTAACTTCAAAGTGGAGCTCGATCCCCACACCGCCCCCCGCCCCCCAACTCAACAGCAAATGCCTGTTGGGTCGGGGATGGTCGCTCTAACTCATGGCGCTTCCTGTGAATGCCGGTAGTTTACAGAACACCAGTGTTTTACACAGCCCAGTATGTAAGCCCAGAGCTCCCGGGACAGCAAGGACAGCAGTCTCCATCTAGTGTAAATGGGCTCCAGCAGCTCCATGCCTGCTAAGTGCATTGCTAGGGGGATAACTCCAAATTCTTGCAACATGAATATTTGCGTACCCCCTCACCCCCCCACACACACACTGTTTTTAACACTCCTACAGCAGCAGGCTGTGGCACTTTTTTCTGTACATACTACTAGTATTTTTTTCTCGTCACTTATGCCATTTTCTGATGTGATTTGCAAGGACTTGTAGCTTTTCAAACCACCTCAGTCTACACGGCTCTTGGGACCATCAAAGTGCTCAGTCACATGAACATGACCCAGCTCTTGAACTACGCAAGCAATCCACATGCTGCTTAAGTCCAACCCTAGAGAGAGACATGCTTGGTTGCTCTGGGGGTCTGTTATCCTTGTCTTGCAGCCTCTAACGCTCACTGATTTTAAAGGAATAGACCCCAGCCTCTTTTTAATCAACCAGAAAGAAAATGAATGTTTTTGGCCCACACCAGACTATGGCAGATTTTGACATATTTCATACTAAAGGCTTAGGCTGGAAAAGAGAAATACATCTTATTTTTGCAACATAAACAGCCTACTAATAAAAAACACATTTATTTTAAGGGTAGATGATTTCATACCACGACTAGGCTGCTGACTAGACTCATGCTTTGATCTTTTCCTTTTATGCCACAAACATTAACAACATCCTAAGAAAAAAAATAGATTAATAATTTATCTGAGATGAGCTGAATATTTTTCCCTCCTTTGTGTATAAGCAGCCCAGCAACAAAGCTGTCTAACTTCAGAATCAATCTTAACCTTATTTTCTATTATGTACTTCCTGTTGTTCCAAAATAAGATTAATTTTATTTTATGCAAGTCACTGAGCAGTCTCCACTAAAATAAGATTGATTTTGAATTTCTTTTCTCTCTCTCTTTTTTCTATTTTATTTTATCAGTGTTAATAAAACCACAGTGACTTGTAAAATTCAATTTAAGATTATTTTCCACCTGGAGAGGTTGGAGACGCATCCCTTTTTTTTTCCCCCAGAACAGAGTCATTTCTTGTTCACAAGGGTTAGAAGTAGATCTTGTATGCCACAGTTTTGAAAAATAAATATTCAAAAGGACCTAAGGAGTGAAAATCATCATGCTATTCTAACATAAATCCTCCTGGTGAAAGAGACACTAATGGGTAATCTTGAGTGATTCTCCTTTTTTTTCATTCATGAACTTAATTCAAATTGAACAAGACATCATGAGCAATCTCTGGACTGTTTGTAGAAAATGAGCTTTTCAGAGAAAAGTTGAGGATTCTTGTCATTTAACATTATTACAAGTCTTCTGTCAAGGTGGGAAAAAACATCATTTTCTAGATTTAGAGAGGGCTTTTTCCCTCCTTGCCTGAGCGAACACCTGAGACGATAAAAAATGAAGATTTTTTTTCAATCTGATTTATTGTTTCCAGTTTATGTTTTTCATCTCATTTTGTTACTTTGTTCTGCATGGATGATGCAACTAGCATGACTTTTTCCACTTACTGATGGGCTGATCTGTCTCAGAGTTTCAACTGTTGGAATTTGTGTTCATTTGGGCAAATATTTCATTTCACTTTCTGTTTCTAATCATTTTTATTTCCTGGTTCTCAGTAGTTTACAAGAGTCTCTGCTCTTCACAGAAATGCAACACTGCTTGGAGCATATTAAAAATCTGAAGTAAGATTTTTTTTTAAAATCATATTGATGCTTTTATTCGTATTTAAATTCTGGGCCTAATCCAGGCTAAATTGAGAGTGTGCTTCCAAAATGTTTACCGAGAAGGGAAAGTTTTGAATCCTCCTAACAAAAATCCAAACATGCAGTTCTCTAATGTCTATAATATCCAAATATTCCTCCTAATGGTAGTTAAATGTTGACCAACATGCTGTATTGCCAACTGCAGAAGCTTCTGCATGAAAGACATAGAGATACATGAAATAGTATAATGCATCTTGTTTTATGTTTCCTACATTTAAACTACAGGAATCTGAGTTCAGAGGGAAGGGTGACCAATGGTTAGCATTCAATGAGCCAAAGAACCTGGTCAGCAGAACAGCACCTCTAATGGATCAACTGAGCTGCTAGAGATTACTTTTGGCACTGCACTGCTAACAGACCACAACAAGTAGCAATGGGTGAAACTCATTAACTTCTATGTATCTATCTAGTTATCAACCATTCATGCCCTGCATGGCATCCCCATACCTGAACATCTGGGTTCCAACCATTGAAACTTCAACATATAGCATGGATAAGAACCCAACACTTGGATACTGACCTCAAGCCTTATAGCCTTTAAGACAAGATTTCTTGCAGTTCTTGATTTTACTTAAGTTAAAAGTATTGACAGACATTTTTTCTGTTGGCCAATGATAGATATTACATTTCAGTTACATCTGGACTACAGCCGTCACTATATACATATGGGGGACTTACACACAGGTGGTGAGTCTGCTGGAGCATGCAAATTGGTGTGTCCAGTGCTGTGTTGGGTACAGGTATATAAGCAGCACAGCATGCGTCAGCACTGAGACAATGGTGGGGGGGGGGCTTTGAACTAAAACACGTGATGTGCTTTAGATCAAAGCACACCGCCACCATTTTCTCAGTGCTGATGTGTGCTGCACCACTTATACACCTGCACTGCACCCAATGCAGCACAGGGCACTTATAATTAGCACAGCTCACTAATTAAAAGTGCCCGATGCTGCATTGTGAACACGTGTAAAAATGCCCAGTTGTCTGTCGTCCAAATTAAAATTAGCTCCAGTCCGAATGAACTAATCCTCACTGAATGAGGATTGAAGTTAATGCAGACTAGGGCAGTCTGAACCAGGCAATTTAAACTGTTTTAATTAGCATGTATATATGGCATTGCTTTTAGGAAAAACAGTCCTTAGGAACTCGGCAGATAAACATTGCAACTATCAATCCCCACAAGGGAAACTTAATTGGGTTTTTGCAACACATCAAAGGCACAAAGTATCAGGCAACAAAGTAACACCTTTACAAAATCAAACATGCCAACAACACCTCACCTATGACTAAGCCCCCTTGCCCCTCCCTGCCCCCAGTACATTGGCTGAGATGGTCATTAGCACTCAGGTCAATTGTACCCATTACCACTTCTGAAACAACACTTCAGATAGCTGGCAGTAGGTTTTCAACAATGTAGCAGTGTTTAAACAGGCTTATTGTGGCCTCCTAATTACTTCTAACTCAGAGGTGGGCAAAATGCAGTCCAGGGACTGGATCCGGCCCACAAGGCCATTCTGTCTGGCCCACGGGGCTCCTAAAAAATTTAGAAAATTAATATTTATTTGTTCCTGGCTGCCTGTCAAAGATGACAGGAGCCAGGGGCAGTAGGGCTCAGGGGAAGCCGGCGGCAGGACCCAGCAGCAAGGCCCAGAGCAAAAGCTTCTGGCCTGGGACCATGGGACTGTTTCTGCTTCCCTGTGCTGGACAGGGAAAGGTTATGTGGAGGAACAGACTTATCTGTATTATGCTTACCATAAAGATAAATAGAAAGATGGGTCTGTGTCTTGAAATGTTTGGCTTTCTGAGCCACCTAAACACAGTTCTGGCCTAGAAATAAGGATTGATTGAAATCTTTCTGCCAGAATAGTTTTCTATCTAATCCAACAAAATTTGCTCACAGGAATGCATTAATTTTCTTGAAATGTTGTTACACAAAATTCTTGAAACATTTCATTTTGATAAGGTCAAAATGTTCCATTTCAAACATTTCAACACATTTAGCATTGAATATGAAAAGAATGCAGCACAAGGTCAAAATGAAATATTTCAATAACATCAGAATATATTTGGCATAATTTATGTAAAAAAATACTCAGATTCCCACTTGATTTGGGATGAAAACAAGTTTTTAAATCTCAGAATTTCCCATGGGATGAAAATTCTCATGTTTCACAAACTCTGTTACCAATAGGCCTACAAATTAGACGAAGCCAGGCCATCTGTTAAGATTTCCAATAGCCCCTGATTCCACATGAGTTGGAAATATGAGTAGTTTTTGTTATGCTTTTTCCTCATCCTCCCCTGAAAGTAAGGTAGAACAAAAATACGAATGGGAAATTACTAGATTTTCAAACACCCATGCACAATTCAAATCTGCCAGGGCAAATACAGACAGAAAGAAACTTTTGCCCCTAAACTGTATCACTCCCAACTGCCTACATGTTGGCTTTGGACACCACTTGCAATTCAGTGGCAAGATTCGAGCCAAACTATGACCTGAAAACAAATCCATTGGACTTAGTCTTTACTCAGTTTAGTTTTGCTTGTGGACAAATGTTTGTCTGCAAACATAAGGGTCTGGACTGGATGGCCAGGGAGATTACTTCCAGTCCTGTGCTCCTGTGGGACCAGAATTTAATGCACGGTGAAATAAGTTTTGTTAGCTAGAAACATCATCCCCAAAGGAGCTTCCGTGGTATTGTAGCTAGTGTGCTGCAAAGCACTGGAAAAATTACAGACTTTCAATCTATTTTACTGTCAGTTGCATCGTGGTTCAATGTAAAGCAGTTTTCACTGCGTCTAGAATAGAAACGCTTGCTGATTGCAGATCAGACGTGGGTTCCCACTTACTTTAGCTTTACAGACAACATATTCTCTTTGTAAATGGGGGAAATAACCTATTTTTTACTACACTAAAGGGAGCTGACTTTTCTTTCCAGAAAAGAAGAGGAGCCAGAAAGAAAAATAATCATCTAGGCAGGTAGAGCTGTCAGCAACAGATGGCTTTGAGCAGGAAGAGAGGGCCTGCTTCCACGCTTGGGAGAAATGTCTTTTATCAAGATAAAACAGAAAAAACCTTGCAACATTTCATTTGAGTTAAAAAAAAAAAAAAGGCTGATGAGATGCACCGGGAATTTGTATCTTCCCCACTGGCAGGGGGAACAGTAAAAATAGTATGGAGGCTAGCGTCATTGGATTGATTGCATAACCATCCACTTCCAAAGACCTAACTTTTTTAGCTCTTCCTAGCAGTATCTCAGAGAAGGGGAAGGGTCCATTGTGGTTAAACCCATAGATAAGGGCTCAGGAGATTTGGGTTCAGTCATTATTATTTTATATCATGGTAATGCCCAGGAGCCCCAGTCAATAGATTACAACTCCTCTGTAAATAGTGCTGAACACCCGCACAACAAGACGATGGTCCAAGGAGTTTCCAATCCCAGCTCTAGGCCTGACTTCCTCTCTGCCTCTGCACATGTCAATTAATTAATGGCTGTGCCTCCTTTCCATATCTGTTAAAAAGGAGATAATAAGACATCTTTTTCCTGCCTTACCTGCTTAGATTATACTTTTTAATCATAATAATACCTCTCATTTGCACAGCCCTGCTCATCAGTAAATCTCCAAGCACTTTACTTTGGAAGTCAGTATTATCCTCCAAAGAGCAAAGCACTGAAGGGACTTGTTTCACCTTACTTAGCAGACCATTGGCAAAGACAGGAATACAATCCATTTCTCGCGAGTCCTAAGCCCCGTGTTTCCCACTACTTGTACATTTAGCACAATAGGTCTCTAAACTCAGCCAGGTTTTTTAGGCACTATTGTAGCACAAGTAATAATAAACAGAAGGAAAGACGAATGGCCTTCACACGTTAGCAAGTGTTGGTTTATTTTGAATTAGCCATGAAAACCAAGGATTTTTTTTTTTAAATAAAAGAAAATAAAATGATGCATCTTCCTTCCAGACAAGGTAGGAAATATTAATCATTAACAGGTTTATTTGCTTTGTTTTGTTTTTTGGATGGCAATATTGGCTTATCACATGAGAACTGCAGGGGGGCTGGACCCGATGATCTTGTAAGGTCCCTTCCAGACCCTAACATCTATGAAACTATGAAACTATATACACATGTTGAGTGCTATGGTTACTGGTATTCATTTCATGTGTAGGTGAAAAAGATGATCTTGAAAAATCTGTGTAATCTTCAACATCTAATCTGTCCATAAAGGCAGTCTTGCCCTAGGAACACAACAGTAGAAGAGGAAGACCATTAAGTCACAAAACGTAACATGGTCTTATGCTGCAATTGCTTTTGGTTTACTGTGTTGTA
This sequence comes from Alligator sinensis, assembly GCF_000455745.1. Taxonomy (NCBI): domain Eukaryota; kingdom Metazoa; phylum Chordata; order Crocodylia; family Alligatoridae; genus Alligator; species Alligator sinensis. Next base: position 1,207,194 of record NW_005842251.1, read on the forward strand.
GTTCTGTATCAAATGGGGGAAGACGTTTCAGGAAGCTTTTCCTAGTTTTGAAAATTTAAACAACTAGCATAGTTCAGAAAATCATTCAGGAAAGTTTTGTCTGCGCCTCCAAACCAAAGCCAAACTCCAAAGTCTTCCAGATTGACCCACGAGCCATTACACCTGGTGAAACACAAGCCCACACAAATGGACTTAAGAGTTTCCACTAATGAACAAAACAGCCTGGGCTTTCCCTTAAATAAATTAATTGCTTTTTACAGCGGGCCTGAAAACGTAGATATATATACACACTGGTGTAGATCTTGAAACAGTGGTATACTGAGCAAGCACAATGAATAAGGAATCAAACACAGTTACAACGTTTGTCGGAAGAGAGGATTTACCAGCACTGTGAGCAAACTTCTCCGTGGGTAAATGATGAAATCATCTGTTGCGCATTCTGATCTTGCGACGTGCTTTCAAAATTTGCATTAGGATACAGGAATAACCTGCTATTTGCTGATTCAATTTTCAGTTATAACCGTTCCTGGCAGTGTTCACATGATGAACATCGGGCATAGACTTCTTACCACACATGTCATTAACTTGCCGTCAAGGCTGCTGCAGTGCATATCTTACCAATGCAAGAAATGAAAATCATCTATTAAATCAACCTCAGGTACAGGCCTTAGCACCTAACATCCCATCATCCAGGCATAGTCATAGACTCCTTGATTCCACAACATGCTCCCTTACGTACCCACAGGTCACAGTGAAGCTCTTCCAAATACTCAAACAATGCTCTGGCACTCTATGTCCCACAAGGAGTTTTATACATTTGTCTTGGGTGTCCAAAGAAAACTGTGTGCGCCCACTTTCCTTACAGCACTGGTTTTCAACCTGTGGGCCACAGACCCCTGGGATCCACGGACTATTTCTAAAGCAGGGGTGGGCAATTATTTCGGGTGGAGGGCCGCTTACTGAGTTTTGGCAAGCCATCGTGGGCCACATGACAGGCAGCCAGGGGCAGATAAGTATTCATTTTCTAAATTTTTTAGGGGGCCCATGGGCCAGATAGAATGGCCTGGAGGGCTGCATCCAGCCCATGGGCTGCATTTGGTCTAAAGGGTGCATGAAAGTATGTAAATACCCACACTTGCAATTCAAAGAGGTCTGCACCTGTATTCAAAATTTCCATGGGGGTCCACACTTCCATTCATATTTTTTTAGGAGTCTGCAAATGAAAAAAGGCTGAAAATCACTGCTGTGGAGCCGACTTCCCTCTTGAATCCCATTGCCTGATGACCAGTCTGGGTGAAATCCATGGGATTCTGGGCACGGCTGTTTTGCAAGATAAGAACTTTTGAGTTAAAAATGGGGGCATTTGGGATCCACACAGCTAAGAGAAGCTTTGGCAGGATAGAAGTTCATCTCTAGGTTGTCATCTGGAAAATAAGCTACCCTTGTCGACAAGAAAATGGCTTTGTTCCATGATTGCTACACTTCCAAGTCTAACTGCACCTCTTAGTCTTTCTCAGCATCTTTGAGTGCTCTACCCCAGACCTGAAGTCATGTCCTTCTTGAGGTAGAAACAGGAATTCTTCCTCTCTTGGGTTATATCCCAGGCTACAAGTGCACCGATCGTGCACACCTAGCTGGTCTACCTGGAGACAGTAACCTCCAGTTCTTGCCTTTCTAGACATGGGACCAGTGGATTACCTTGACACCAAACAGCCTCAAAGTATTGTTTAACTTTAACAAGAGAAATGCAGTATGACATAAGAGGAAAGTATTTTGCAGCCAGAAAAGGTCAGTACTTGTCTATATTACCTGAAGGTTTGCCATCTTCTGGCAAGTCTCAGTTCAGGCTAACTCAAGACATCCCAACATGTGGAATCTGCATTTTCAAAGAATCGCAGCATTCGGAGCTTGACGGGACCTCAGGAAGTCATCTAGTTGTACCCCCAACTCTATGCAGGATCTCTATCTAAGTCATCTCTCAGGCATAGACATTGGTCCAATAAAATACATAGTTTTACCTTACAGAGCCTGCTTAAAACATCCCAGACAGATGCTTTTTTAACCCTCACTCAGAAACTTTAAATGATGGCAATGCCACATCCTCTCTGTTTCATCTGCTGCTGTGCTTAACCATCCTCAGAGTTAGCAATTCTTCCTAGTGTCTAACCTAAATATCCCATGTTGCAATTTAAGCCCATTACCTCACGTCTTGGACTTTGTGGACAAAGAGAAAATTAATTGCCTTCCTCTTTAAACAACTCTTTCTGCACTGAAGAACTGTTACTGAATCCCCGTTCAGCCTTCTGTTCTCGAAGTACTCCTAATTCTTCCAAACCTTTTCTCATATGGCGTGTTTTCTAGACTTCTAATCATGATTGTTGCTCTCCTTTGGACTCTTTCTAGTTTGTCCAAAGCTTTCCTGAAATGCGGTGCCCAAAACTGGATGCAGAACTCTAGGGGATGCCTCATCAGCGCTGAACAGAGCAGGAGAGTCACTTCCCTGGCTGCCATAGGACACAGTCCGGTATTAAAATGATCTTTCTGGGGGCTCAGATTATCTTTATATAGATTTTTGGACTCATATTCAGCTTGCAGTCTACTATCACCCATAAGAGCTCAGGAGATTTGGGTTCATTCATTATTATTTTATATCATGGTAATCATAGTATCATGGTATATCAGCTTGCAGTCTACTATCTACTGTTCTTTTCTGCAGTTCTTCAGCCGAGGCAGTCATTGCCCAGGTTTGTATTCCTGCATTGGATTTTCCTCCCTCAGGGTAGCACTTTGCACTTGTCCCTATTGAATTTCATTCTCTTTATTTCATTTTCCCAATGTATCAAGATCGTAGTAGCATTGTAACATCCTAACTTGTCTGCTTCCCTACTCCAATCCCCTCCTTAAATGAACTCAGCTGCCTTTTGTCCAAGAATCCCACATTTAGATTTATAAACGGAGACATTTTCTTGTCTGCTGCAGTCTGTGGCTGGAGGTTGAATATTAAAGGGAATGGTTTCTGGCATGGTTTCTTATGGGTGGCCAGATGCAAAACTATCCGGAGCCGTGGTGCTTTTTTCCTATGGGCAGTCAACTTCTCTTATTAACCCAAGGTGTTCATGCAACAAGACAACATCAAGAGCATCCCATGAAATAGCAGGAAGAAGTAGGAGTGCATCATAACAGCAACCACCCACAGAACTGCAGCTTCACTATTTTAAAGCTGAGTTGGTGGCGCAGGTACAGAACTGGGACCCGGATAGACTGTAATTATGCATTCTGCCTCGCACCCCCTATGCAACCTTGCCTAAATCACTGGCTCTCTTTAAATTGTGGCAGAACGTGTTGATTTGAGCACCTGGCTTACAGGGAGGATACCGACTTGCTCATTGGAAATTGCAACAGCCCTTGTGGGAAGGAGGTTTTTAAAGGAATAAGCAGGAAGCAGACTCCCAACTCCAATTATAATCTTCTGGGAACTCAGGTGCTTCATCTCATTTGTAGCGTTCAGACTCTCCCTCGTCGTCTCCTCCTCGCTCTCCCCAAAGTCTGTAGCATGCTAGCCCACCGCAAACAGTCAGACCAGGTATTTACATGCAAATTGAATGCTGACGCTGCCGCAACAGAGGTTTCGCTATCGGAGTGCACTTTATTTATTATTTTTCTAAGAGTATTAAAAATAAAATAGGGGTCAAAGTCAGGGGCCCCGTAATCAGGATTTGGAGAATGATTTTTGTTTTGTAATTTTAATGAAAACACAGCTCTCCCTCCTAGCAATTCCTTTCTCCAGGCAGCACTTAGCAAATCAAATCTCCTAAGCCTTTCCCTCTCCTGCTCACAGGCGCTCCAAATTCACACATTTCTTTTTAATTTTCCCAGTGTGACATTTCGATCTTTCATTTGCAAAATGCACCACCTGAATTTTATTTGTAAATTGCCTTCGGTTTTTGATTTACCCTGGGAAAAAAAGACTGTCTTTGCCCACCCCCGAGGACCGGGGTGCTTGGTGAGCATTAAAGTCAGCCCCAAAAAAGAACAAATATTGGGTTGCAAAAGGAGCCACTGCCCAGTGGAAAACTTTCAATAAATAACGACATCTATTCCAAACCAGTGAGGACCCAATAGCAGAGTTTTGCAGTTTTCTTCCCTCCATCCTGACTGCAGTCAACATTTGCATGAAGAGGAGGCCTTTGTTTCTTCGAAAGCTACTGATGCCTGATGGAAACACTTGAAAAGCATGTTATTTAGAAGTGAGCCTGCTGGCATTTACACATTTTCGCCTCTTCTCCCTTTCATTTAATTTTTTTTATAAGTGGAGATATTTATTGAAACCATATTGCTGGTGGCTGGAAAATTGTGGAATCCTGCTGTTTATTCTTCACCTGAAGTCATAATAATCTTCCCTTTTTTTGCCTTAATTTGGCAGTTCATCTTTATATTTTAATAAAATCAGGGTAAGGCACAGTACATGCAGCGCTAGCATCTAAACTAATACAATAAGCAATTACTAAACCTACAGTGGCTTGGAGTTCAATCTTTACATATTCAGCAAGTTTAAATCCCTGCTTTGCATACGATGCTTTGAACTTGAACAGAAAGCGCTGCTGGTTGATAACACTTGCTCAAATGCTCTCGCGGTATGTACAAGTTGCAAGTCACTGATTATGCTAATTCAACCAAGATAAGCATATAAGAGGACAAAACCAAGACACACCAGGGGGGAAAAAAAAATCACTTAATGATCACCAAAGGACATAAGCACTTTGCATCTGGTTCTTGCGGTGTTTTATTAATACCCTGAGCCAGGCATCAAGATCATCGCAGGCATATAGGCATGCTTTCAAGTCACCAGTCTTCATCTTACAAACATGCAAAATTGGCAGCTCCACTGCCCATGCCAGGACTATTTAATGTGGCTTATTTTTTAACTGAATGGTTTAGCTGATGAGATAGGATCACATCACTGGATTGAGCCACAGAAGCTCTGAGTTCAATTCCCTGCTGTCACCGCACTCCTGTGCGCCCTTCAAGAAGTCACTTAAACATCAGCCAGACTTTCCCTCCATGAAATCCCAGAGAATCCTTACCCCCAAGTATGTCCTAAATCAGATCACTAGTAAGAGAGAAAAGAGTTCAGTTCCCCACTGTCACACCTTGTCCTGGGCTTACAATTTGCATCCAGGTTGATGTGCTTGCAAAACACTAGCAACTGGCCGGTGAAGTGCTTTTTTGCATCAAAAGTCAGCTGTTGGCAAAAAAAAAAATACTAACAAACAAACAAAGCAGCTTGATAGGATGGTTGTGCAGATTTCATTCACTGGTTTGGCAAGGAGGGGGTTAATGTCACAGAGCAGAAAGGGGCTCCAGGTGCTTCCCCTTGCACCTGAGATTGGCAGGGAGACGAAGCCAAGAGGGGAAAGGTGTCTCTGGTTGGATTCAGCTGCAGTAAGTTAATGCAGCTCCAGAGACTATAAAACAGAGATCTAGCCCACCCTTTTTTTCTGTCTTTCTTTGAATGGCTCTGTTCTGGGATGGAGGAGCAGGTTAACTGTAGAAGAAATAGGGAGGCTGACTAAGGGAAGCTAACTAGGGAAAGCTTGCAATTGAGGAGTCTTTGTGATTTCATGGAGGGAAAGTCTGACTTTGACCAACCCTTGGGTTCAGTGGAGCTGGACTTTAGGCTTTGGTAGGTGTTCAGGCTTCAGCATATAGGCTGTTGCTGCAACATTTTGGCTATTTTATGACTTGCAGTGGGGTTTTGTAGGGACTTGAATGGGGTTTTGTAGCATGTGTCTGTGATCAGGGTCTCTGATAAACTTTGGATATAAACTTTTGACTCAGAAGAGCTGGGGCTCGGATGAGGCATTCCTTTCTTTGCTTCACTTATTCTCAACTTCCACATTTCGATGGGGGAACTTTTTCCAGTCTAGACCAATATGCAGCAGATACATGGCAATGTCTTATTGCAGCCTTCAAAAGATGTAAAGGTGTGCAGGGGAGAAAGTAAAGGAGGCATCCTTCCCTGAAAAGCCTTAAGACCAAAATCTCAGAAGGTTTTCTGGGGTGCTGATGTATTAAATAAGGTAGAACGCACTCAGTTAACAAAAATCTCTGGTTTCCCTTGACATCAGAATGACCAATGCACTGCTTTTCAGAGCTTAATTATGTTTCAAAGAATAAGGCTTGTACAACATCGATCTTAAAGTGCTGAGTTATCCGAAGCGCAGGTTTCTGAGAAAGCAAAACATTTTTCTCCCCAGACTTCTATGTTCTATGTAAGAAAAGGAAAGGCCACTCCTGGAACCAGGAAATAATCATTTTGCTATAAATATAGCAGCATTTTTCCTCCAGACAATTAAAAAAAAAATGGCAAATTTCTTATCTGATGCATTTTAAAAAAATAAAATAAAATAAAAGTTCCTTAATGTCCTATGGGCAATAAGGAGCTATTTTCAGCCTGAATAGCTGTGTGAATGCTAATAGAAAACAGTGACATTTCACCCCAAATTAATGACTCTAAGCAATAAAAATAGCGTTTTTAGAGCACCCATCACAAGGGCACTTTTTTTCCTCTGTAAAACACTATTAAGATCAAGATATTAAGTGCAATCTAAGGCAACAGCAATCAAAATAAATTTGAAATGAAGAGCTGGATTTCAGCCTGTAAGCAGAAGTAGTGGCAGAGCACACATACTGCAGGCTCCTGTTCTCCAAGTGTGCATTGTCTGGCTCATAAGTTGGGGATATGATATTGAGACTTGGATCTCTGAAGATCCAGGTCACCACGTATTACTTGCTTGTAATATAGAATGAATCGGATTTGTTGGCTGTTCTTGGGCTCCTGTGAAATGAGTTTGGTGGTTCTCAGCCCAGTTCCCAGTGGACAGACATGGGTGTCATTAGTGCTATTTGCTACCATTTCCTCTCCGAGGGGAAAAACCACAAACAAAATAGGGCACGGCATTTAGGCTAGTCTCCAAATCCTCCAGAAGAAGGTGCCAGCTCATCCAAAGGCTGTGTTGTCTCCTGGGTATTCTGTATGAGCACTGTGATTTCATATAAGACTTGATGGGGCACCTTTCCTAAGCATGAAAATGGTAAGGCCTTTTTAAAGATTAGTTAACAAAAAAAAGCATCTGTCAAATGCATCAAATGTCAGCTGATTTTTTGCATGCATGCAGTCGGAAACTAGAACAAAACCTCTCTGAAATGAAGCAGGGCAAATAAACAATGAGAAGCGAGTTACAAACATGTTGCAAAACTTGTGAAGGTAAAGAAGTATGTGGGGAACCAGAGGGGAATCTGAAGAGGCCAATGTATGATGACTGAAAGAAAACCAGTTCTGCCCCTTGCCTACAGCTCCTCAACACTAGCTGAGATGATCCCATAAAAGAGATGTAGGTGGATCTGACTGCACGAAGCGGATTAGGAGAGTGGGGGGGGAGGGGGAAGCCCTTAGAGACTAATGTATATAGAATAATTTTGCTTGTATGATTGAATCCTCTGTTTAAAAAAAAATAAAATAAAAAATCAGATATGCAGCACATGTTCTGCATGAATGAAGCAATGCCAAAAAAGCCTCCAGAGTACAGAGTCCACTTGTCTTCCCTTAAGAAATCTCTGGATTATTTTAATCTCAGGTAAATACAATCTAGTGGGTGATGAGAGGTCTGAAGTGATCTTGGATTTATGCAGCCTGGGAAGGAGAAGAATTGGAGAGAAATCTAATCAATCAGAAATGATTAAGATAACGAAGCACCCAGTGAGCAAGGAACATAAACACTTCTGCTCCGGGTTATAAATTAGCAATTAACTAATAGGGTTAGGAGAAACTCACCTGGATGCAGAATTTTCCTTAACTACCTACTGTGGGATGGGTTTCATCTCCTTCAGAAGCAGCTGCTGTTAACTATTGTTGGAGCCAAGGTATCAGATGAAGCAAACCTTGGCTTGATGAGCTATGGTAGTTGCTTTATTCCCTTTATCTTCCGAAACCCTAGTGCCCCCATCTCTGTAATGTCTTCAGGGCATATAATATCTATTTGTACACATCATCAAGTTCCAGTTCTAAACAAATAATATGTAATGTAAGAACAAAGGGGTCACTAATGGAAGATAATATTAGAACAAATAACAGGAAATAGTTCTCCACATGACTGGTAATCTGGAGAATGCATCCTGCAGGAGCTGAAATTGTGTAGCGCAGTGACTGGATTTTAAACAAGGGCTTGATCATCATCTGGCCCACAAATGGTATTGGTAGCTGTTTCAAGGCAGGAGAGTGAGAAGGGATGTGATTTTTTTCATAATGCAAATTAATCCTTAATGAAAGCAGTGCAGCCAATGAGTTGCAACGTGGTGGGGGAATTCACTTTCCTTTGGAAAGAAAGGTGCGGGGCATTGCTGGAGATGAAATGTGTAATGGCTAGTGGCTAGGTGCAGCAAAGTGTGGTGTTCTTCCTGTAACCCACCTGGAAAGAGTATTATGCATGCTCCTTCGTAGCTTCTCCACAGAGGGCAACTATCTACTGGGAATTCGGAGATAATGAACTCTCTGCTGACTGCCTATGGGGTTGTCGTGACATTAGGAATTCAACATCCTTTGTCATATCCCATAAGTACCCTGTGTTGTTCATGTGCCAGTACCCTGCTCTGCTCATGTACCAATACTCTGCTCTACTGGACTTAGTTTTATAGGTCACATTCAGAGGGCTTACGGACTGGTGTCACACCCACAACTTCTGCACACCTATTTCTTTCCCTTTAAATAAGTTAGGAAGAGGCACACTGTGAATATCATGGCAAGCATTTGGATGTACAGTTATGAGACCAAACCACCCAACTGAAGACATATTGTGTCTTGGGGTTCAAGCCTAGGTTCAATCACAAATGCCCTGTGTGATCATCACCCACCTGCAACATGACTAGAGTTATGAGCTTCAGTTTGTGTAGACCAAAGAAGTGCTTGGTTCTCATGGATAGACAAGGTTCTTTGGGAAAATCTGATTTCTTTTATTAGACCAACTCAAACAGTTGGAAACGTTCTTCTTAGCAAGCTTTCAGGTCTAAATACCCTTCGTCAGGCTGAGGAAGTATCTGTAGTTGGTGTCACTCTGCCGGCCTGGAATGAATAGTAAAGAAGCCAGAGCTGCATGCAAGTCAGGCAGTCAGTGAAGATGTGAATTGAGGAGTCAGTGGGTGAGAGGCAGGCAGGGGGTGGGGATGGGGAATGAATGCCACTGGTGAATAGTGGAGAGGTATCTGTGGACTCGGATGTCAGGCAGGTTATAATGTGTCATAAATCCAATGTCTATATTTAGTCCATGATTAAAGGATAGGATGGATGGTTCTGGGCAGATGTCTTTAAGAATTAATTTGCCTTCTAATATGAGTTGTAATTGTTTGAGGATTTTCCATACAGGTTTGAGGGAGGAGTGATATGTCATAACTAGTGGTGTGCAATTCGTGGGGGGTTTTCTTCTGTACTGCAGCAATTCTTCATGTGGTAGCTGGGTGGCTCAACTACAGCTGCACCTCCAGAAATGAAATGTCATCCAATGGACCAAATACCCTGATGGAAAATACATGGGAGAGACCAAACAACAACTGCACACCAGGATGAATGCACACCGGAAATCTATTAAGGACAAGAATACCCAATTACCTGTGGGGACACATTTCTCACAAGAAAACTACTCTCTCTCCGATCTAATCTTCAAAGGGAATTTACAAAACACTTCTCATAGACGAGCCTACGAACTTCACTTCAACACCTTCCTGGATACAAAAAATCATGGGCTAAATATATGCATTGGATTTGTGACCTATTATATATAACCTACATGGACATCTGAGTCCTCAGGTACCCCTTCACTATTTACCAGCTACATTCATTCCCCTTTCCCACCCCGGCCCCCCGCCCATCTCTTGCCCACTGACTCCTCAATTTACATCTTCACTGACTGCCTGTCTTGCATGCAGCCCAGCCCAGCCTCTCACTTCTTTACTATTCCTTCCAGCAAGAAAGAGCACACACCAACTGCAGATGCTTCCTCAGTCTGACGAAGGGTATTTAGATCTGAAAGCTTGCTAAGAAGAATTTTTCCAACTGTTTGAGTTGGTCTAATAAAAGAGGTCAGATTTACCCAAAGAACTTTGTCTGCCTAAGTCCTTGGGCCAACACAGCTACAACCTACACCCCTGGTTCTCATGGAAGTCACCACAGCCACAAAAATTAATGAGCAGCAAGTCAAAGCCAATGCACACACCCACTGTTCAAGGCCAAGGAGTCTGGGAGAGGTCATTCACTCCATCAGCGTGTTCTAACTGACCAGCACAGTATAGCATAGGCCTGTGCATAGTGTAACGAGGCCTGCTTCCTTCAAGCCAGAGCCTCAGGGGAGCAGTCTGCTTCAGCAGGTGTTTGAAAACATGCTCCAGAACCTGATTCTTCTCTCCCTGATATAATTATGTAATTAAATTGATTTTCATTGAGTTATTCTGTATGCACGCTGGGGTAAAAGAGATTCTCATGTGGCCCGTGGTCTTTGTTTATATCCTTTTTAGTTGTCAAATAATGGGAAACATAATACACACTTTTCTTTCTTTCTTTTTTGCAGCTTTCTGACCTTCTGACTGCAATTTCAGTCTGACTGGCTGGAACTGATGAAAATCTTGTGTTCTGAAGAGCTCTGTGGTAGCGGAGAATTCTTATCAGTTTTAATCCCCTCCTGGTTTGCATGTATTGAGCTTGCCAATAACCAGAAGGACCATATGCACTGCAGCCCCACTGAAAAAGACACCTGCTTTATGCTAAGAGCAAAAAACCTATATTTGCAGGCCTTAGGTAGCTTTTCCCTTGGATCTGTGGGTGGGGAGAACATAGGTAACATCTCAGTCAGGTCTAGCCTTGTGTGATTTCAGACACTGGAAATGAGAAGTGAAGTGGCAGCTCCCTATGAATCAGGGAAAAGGGTCTCCCATACACGTGACGGTGCAGCACAGACAGAAACCAGATCAACGTCTCCTATCATTTTGCTCGCTCCAAATCGAATCCTTCTGAGGACAGCAAAGAGAAATGTGGCCTCATACCACACATCACAACAACTTCAGCTGGATAGCATGGGAAACAACGTTCTCATCAAATTACCAACGTTTGGGGACAAAAGCAGAGCAGTACCACAGCCAGCTGTCCTCACAATGGAGCTGCTGTGGGGAATGAGATGCCATCAGTAGTAATCAGCTGGAATATTCACCAAGAGGTGATGGGGAATAGCTTAACCCATATACCCAAACAAGAGACATATATGCCTGGATAGTCTCTGCATTTGAAATCTTCTGCAATTCCCTTCCTAACAAGATCAGTCACCTTAGAAGACCAAATCAACAAGACTCTGTTTGTGCGACTCATACCCTTTGTCACTTGAGATTTTAATTTGAGGCCCCAAGTTCATAAATTCTTTATTAATGAGGCCCATTCTTTTCAGCTGGATGTCAGAGGAACCTGAGCTGCAGTGTCTAGGTCCAGTGCGAGAACAAAACAGACTGAGTCTGGGTCTTGTATGCCTCAGCCATCTTCGTAGGATCCACTTGGATCTGGTGGGCTTGTCTCACACCTATGGGGGAAAAGAGGGGCCAGCTATGAATTTGCTTTAGGTTCCTCTAAAGCTCATATCATGGTTTGTAACCAAAACACTTGATGTCAATAGCCAATGACTGCTGTCACGACACAAGAACAGTAAACTTTGAGATGTTGGGCTTGGCCATGTGACTAAGTGGAGAGAGATAATTGGACACCTGTAAATCAAAACTTTGTTTTAGTTCTGGGATTTGGGATTTTGATGTTAGCCCATCTCTGAACAAAGAGTAGCGAGGAGCTTTTGGCAGTTTTCACCAGCCCAAACGCATGTTGTTGAAGATGAAGAATTTGAGTGTAGATGTGCAGTGAAAGCTGCTTTTTTTTTTTTTGTGCTTGCGTCTCTATAGGACCAGACTGCCGACCCTGTCCTCCTCTGCAGCAGGAAAAACAAACACTTGTTTCACACCACTGTCTCTCACATATCAGTGGAGACCTCTGCATTGTCCTGAGCTTGCAATTCCACAAAAGTTGGTGGAGCCAACAAGAAACAAGCGCATTGATTCAGAGGAACATGTCACCGTATCAGTACAATAAAAACACTGTCAGCATCAATGAGTGAAAATAAAGGGCTAGAGGAAGGAGTGATGATGAGAAATGTTAGCAGCAATTTGCAGCAAAAGCAATGGAGATAAAGGAAAAGATGCGCCAAGGGGCCGAATTTAGGAATGGTCCAATAGATTTAAACACTAGATGTCCATGGAGTGAATTCAAGCTGGGTTTGAGTAAAAAAAATGATGATTGCTGAATCTGTTTGCATAATTTTTTCATCCTGCAGTTAGACCAAAATCCATACAGGGTAGCAGAAAGGCTAGCACTGTACCTTCTGGGTCAGGATGGAAGATGCAACAGGGCCTGGCCTTTTTGCTTCATGGACATTTTAGGGTTACTGGCAACAAGGCCTCATATTTTACCTCTAGTCTGTTCCCCATCTCCTGACAGGTGTCTTGCATGCTCTGCTGACTTGCACCCAAGAGAAGTCTATTGGTGTTTTACACCCAACTTTCTAATTATTTTACATGATACCTACCACTCCTTTAAAAAGTTTGGCAGGAAGAGATGCAACAACAAATTGAGAAGCTGAAAGTAAAGCTAGTACTAAGAGCTGGGATTGTGGCTCTATCAAGAAAATGCCAATCTGAAAAATCTGAGAAATGCTTATTTGAAGTTAAACTCCTGGAAACCCATTTATACTCATGGTTACATTTCTGACCCAGCTTTTGGTCTTAAACTTTGCCTTGAAGATTTGGGGAGATGCTGAGAGTTGGAGGGCACAAGATGCTCTTTGTGATAGAGCTTTTATATTGCTACGTGCCTTTCCCTAAACTCCTTTAATTATTCCTTTGGGTAGAGGGACAGCAGGACTCGACTGGGGGCCAGGAGACCTGGGTTCCTTTTCCAGCTCAACCATTAGTGTACCGTGCATTCTTGAATAGGTCAATTTACTTGTTTTCCTCTTACCCTTTTTCTTGTCTATTTAAATGGCAACCACTTTGAGGCAAGGAATTGCCTACATTATATCCAGTACAGCAAGGCCCTGACTAACTAGGGTCTCAACACTCCTACAACACAAATGTAGTCCTCTCCTGGGGCATCCCAAATCCCTGAAGTGTGATAAGACCTCTTATTCCTCCCCTCAAGGGGGACGATGACCAACCTTAGGACATATGTCTACCACTTAGTGGCCAGGCCCGTAAACTCATTCCCAACATGTTACAATTCTAGGATGCCCTCTACACATTACAGTTGTTGTGAAGTCATTAACTGGTTAATGGTACATTTAACTGAGCATGCAATTAATTGAACAATTATTTGTGTTGTGCACAAGTGTTGTATTGTGCAAGTTAATTGTGCAATTACTACACATGCAAAGTACCTGTCACACAATTAAAAGCTCCAACCAGACCTCAAAAACAGGTACTAGCTTTATAGCTGGTTGCTATGCAGCTTTAATTTGCATGGGACTGTGCAACACCTGCTGCATGCCCACTGCTTGAAGGCACATGTACAATGAATGATCTCTCAAAGTACAGTAAAGGAGCACAAACATGCATAACAAAATGGTCAAATGTGGTGCAGAGACATGAGAAGAAGATGATTTGCACGTGTAGCAAGGAATATACATTGCATGATAGCAATCTCCAGTCCTCCAGCATCCCAGGGTGCATTGCTCCATCTCCAGTGTAAACTTCTGTGAAAAAGAACATGGAGGAAACCCCTGTCCCAGCATAGATCTGAGTCCTAGGTTCATTTCCCCCTACCCAGCAGCACCCAACAGCACAACCCCTTCTCCCCCACAGTTGAGCACAGAGCAGACAAGCAAGGACACCCCTGAGGGAGCTGAGCCCTCAAGTCTCCTGGGCAGTGGGAAGGGGAGGAAATCCCCCCACCCATAATTGCTGCTTCCCAGGACACCCTGGGCTGTGCTGTGCCCAGTCAGGGTATCCCTTGTTCCCTGCCCTTGTGCAGGGAAGTTGTGGCCAGGCAGGATTTTCCCCTCTCCAGCTTGTGGCTATCCAGGAGATCTGGGCTCTGCTCCAGCCAGGCAGGGAACTTACATCTCTGTGTACATGTGGGGGAGGATTTCCCCTCCCCACCACCCAGCTTGCTTCCTGGGGAGACCCCAGGATTCCTTATTCTAATTTTTTCAGTGGTGCTGCTGATCAGTAAGAGTTCCTCTAGCTTGTCAGAAATAGCAGTGCAAGCTGTTATTCCCTTTTTCCCTCTTCCTGACAGCCTGCCCTATGCACAGTGCCTTCACTGCACAGAGAAAGCTATGCCACAATTGGAATAACATCTAGAGCCACCACCAGGATGTGAAAAATGATGATAATTGCAGAAAATCAAAGACCAACAGGCAATGAAGTGAAATTGCCATTTTTATTCCAGGAAAAGATGAGCAGTCAAATAAGAGGTAGGAATCTGGGATAACAATAAAATGAGAACCTTAAGGAACTGTAATAAGCACCAGAAATAGGTGGGGTTTCTTGGTGGGAATGCAAATCTTTCCCTTCCAGGTAAAGTTGCCACCTGATGGTATCAATCCATGGCCATCCCTGGGCTGCTGGTAGGGAGGGGCCCTTGGCTTAGCTTTCAGTTTTTAGAAGCTTAGGTTGTGTACACATGTACTAACTTTCTGACTAACTTTTCTTAAGTCAACTTAACTCTCAGAGCATACACACACATGTGGAGCAGAGTCGACTAAAATGTGGAGCAAGATAATTCACCTCTGAGGTGCATTATCTTGAGTTGCATTAGTCAAGTCAACCTAGCTCACAAGATGGCTGCCACCATGTCAAGGACCTGTACATGTGTACGCTCCAACGTGGCTTAACTTCAGTTGATTTAGTTAAGTCGCCTTACTTTAAGTCGACTTAATATGTGTGTATGCATAGTGGAAGCCTGAGGTTCAGGCTCAGCATCTCTTTTGCAGAGCCAGGGGTTGCATGCTTTCATGAAGTCTCCTGGCCAGGAAACAAAATGGCATCTCCCCTTTTGCTATGTTTGAGGCCACTTCATCAGCTTCTGCAACCTAAATCCAGATAGATACTTCTCACTACATACCTGTCCCTGACTGCATCTGACCTATATGCCCAGCAAAGTGCCAGCCTAGCCAGGGCTTAGAATTGATACTGTCTTCTCAGGCTCCTGTCCAGGCCCTACAGGCTCTCTGTCTCTCTCTGGTGTAGAGCAGACAGGAAGCCTCAGTTTCTATTCCTCTGTGATCTTGGAGCTGTTCAGAGCAGCTTTTCTCATGCCCCCAAACTGGCAAGGTGGCTCCCCAAAAATAAATACACTTCAAGGGCTTCTGAGCACAGAACGTTCATTGGGTTCATTCAGGTGATAAAACTGAGCCTGCAAGTGCATGGCACTGTGTGCGTATTTGTATTGCATTAACCCAAATAAAAGGACATAAAAGATTATGTTATATATAGAGAGAGAGACTCATGGAAGGGGCAGAGTTCAGCCTTAGCTCTCTGCCTTTAGACTTTTGGAACAGCTTTTTTTAGGCAGCCTCAGCACTGAATCCTCACTATCCTTTTTCAAAAATGAATTTACTTGCATGTGTACCACTTCCCCATCTGTGAGAGAACTCCTGGCACTCGGTGATATGATGTGTACTCTTATTCCTGTGTTTTAAACTTAGAGGGAGTGAAAGTATTATTTAGCAATAGCTCATTCCATCTAGGATGAAAAAAGGACTTAAGTGGCACATCAGAACCACTCTTCTCACTGTGAAAACCTATAATACGAGGCAATAATATAGCTATATTTCATCATTCTTAATGGATGGTGAAAGCATTGGGTTTTCCAAATTGGCCTGTCTAAGGTGGTGGAGAGCATGCTGTGGTAAGCCAGTATTGGCAGTGAGAAATGAAGTGCTCTAATGTTGGCATGATAGTGAAAACAAGCTGTCTTACAAACTTGTCCCACCTATAATCAAAGCTCAGCCCATTTGGGAGACCATTAAATCGAGTGTATTGTCTTCATATGGTCACGAGATTTTTTCAAATTTCAGGCACCAGAAAACCAGTTAGAAAAGTTGGTATTTAAGTTCCTTTGCTATGAATTGGAGCAAGGAGGTTTTCACACCCCTTTGAAACCAACTGTTCACCATGTTCACCATGGTTTGAAGGTTTTCTTGCAACCACAATGGCTAAAGACTCAAGGCTATCCCTCCAGTGAGGGCAAATCAGCTAAGCTCCACTCCTGTATCCTTTTGGCTATCCCTTTACAAGAGGCAAGGGGTTTTTTGTAGCATCTTTCAATGGACCAACAGATTGGGCATAAGGAGAAATTTCTTTACAATTTGAGTGCCTAGGGTCTGGAACAGACTCTCCCCAGAGAACATCTTTAAAAAACGACTTGACCTGCACCTTACTGGGATCATCTGACCACAGCGGTCTTTCCTGCCCCAGTGCAGGGGGGTGGGCCCAATGGTCTCATGAGGTCCCTCCCAGCCCCTAACATCTATGAATTTATTAGTTGTATAGCTGGGAGGACCTGAGCAAGGATACTTGATGCCTGAAAGCTTATCCAACAGCTCTCCCAACTGAACAATTGGTCCGCACAACAACCCTACTACAACATGGAAGATATTCCCTTTATTCATTCATCCCTTCCTGAAGTGCAGGAAGGCAGCAGTCGGCAAAACACTACTTTAGGGACGCCCTGGGAGGTGGGCTGCTGCAAGGTCCATGTCATTCAGTTCAGTTCATTTTTTCATGAGCCTTAAGCATGAAATTGCAAATGATGTATCGGAGGGAAGGTTCCGATTCCTGAAACGAGAATGCGCTGAATCGGAAAAGACCGTCTACCTGTCAGCCTGTGTAAGCACAGTTTTTGCACTTTAAGTACAGCATCCATCAGTTGTTTCCCCCTTCCTCCACCCAATCAAATTGCTAGTTTATGGAATAGGTTAGAACTTTAAATGCAATAAACTTTACTGCCAATCTGTGTACTGTGACATTTATTTCCAATGAATATTTACTGCCATGAGACAGCCACATGGTTTTTTCCCAGCAGACTGTAGGAAGGTAGAGTAAAAATTACAAAGCAATAGGCCTATTGGAAAGTCTCCTATTTACCTACTGTGCACCTGCATATTATCATTTGCACTGGGCAATTCTGCTGTTTATAGCAAAGTAGCTCTACCTTATCTTCAATGAGCTATGCATGCCTCCCTCCCACCCCCCACTTCTCTTCTTTTGTAACATTTTGTGGTGTGGGGGAAGCTGGAAAAGAAAATGGTGTTTGTTACTTACACAGTTTTTACAATGCCAGCCTAATGAGATAATGTATTTATTTATTATAACAATAAACACAGCTGTAAAACAGACCATAAAAAATAATGGATGACTCACAGATTTCTATACCCAATGTGTCAGCTGTAATTGGGAAATAAATTAAATGATCCATCTGCTTGCCATCATCTACTCTATTTTCCTTAGTATCCTCGATATTTAAATACAGTCAGCGTTATTTATATTAATTACTCACTAACAAACAAAACCTCTGCATGGAAATTGATTGGCCTTCTAATATAATTTCCCTAACCCCATCACATACACTGTGTACTCTCTCTCATGCTTAAATCTAATGAGTATGATGGACTTGCTTTCCTTATTAATAGTTTTTACTTTATCATGCCAATACTATTGAGTTTTCTCTTTATTAGTGTCTTAGAGAGACTGCTTGTAATGATGGGTCTTATGATGAGTTGAATGACAATCCAATCCATTAAGCTACTGGTGATTTCCCAAGTTGGGAAAGAAAGATGCCTCTTCCCAACAGTGCCTATCATGAGCATACAGAACCTTATGTTAAGACTAGTGTTTAGTACTTCGATTTACTAGCAGTTACAAGCCCCAGACCAGATCTGATGCCTATGGACATTTGTACATGCCACATTTTTTGACCTTCCTTGCACTGCAATGGCTTGACTGTTTCCATAAGCAGGTTTTCTGGATGCTTTAAAGTATTTTTGGTACATTAAACTATAACTCCTTGGACATAGTTAATTTGGCTCACTGCAAATTAAAGTGTTGCATTCCTGGATTCATTGTGCACAAACACAAAGGCAATCGAAGACATGTAATGAGCCTCTTTGCCCACAAGATGACAGTGCAACTTTTTTGTAGTTCACCCTTCAACTTGCTGCTGCTTTTGAATTGCTTCTGCTTTTTTTCTTGTGCCATGTGTCAGCTCCTAGCTCCCACAGGTGTGTGTCCGAGCACAGAGTGGGGGGCCCCAGGATGAGTGGGGGCAGCACAGGACCATCCTGCTGTCCTGTGGTGCTGGCCAGAGACCAGGCTTAATTTGTTCAAAAACCTAGTGTGTGCAAACACTGA
The DNA here is from genome assembly GCF_000455745.1 of Alligator sinensis. Taxonomy (NCBI): domain Eukaryota; kingdom Metazoa; phylum Chordata; order Crocodylia; family Alligatoridae; genus Alligator; species Alligator sinensis. The sequence goes on from NW_005842251.1 coordinate 1,225,677, forward strand.
TGCGACTCTCCAAAATAATAAACTTTAAATTTTATAAACCTATTTAATTTAATGAGGATTAAGCCCCATAATGTGTACAGGTGCCCCATGATGTTAGGTGTTGAACAAGCATTTCTTGAGCTATATTCCTTGTTTTAAAGGGGTTATATACTCTTACTCACAACAGGTAAGGGGAACAAACACTAATAGATCAAGTGATTTCTCTAGACCTGCCACAGCAAGCTAGAGGCAAAGCAGGAGAAAAAGCCAAATCTATCATGTCCCAACACACTGCTCAATCCACTAGTTCTCACCATCTGTCCCAAAGTTAGAATTGAGGGCACGGATATAATAGCCAAAAGCCACTGAGTCCATCCAAATACAACTGTATGGATTCTCTCTCCCAGTTCTTGATATTCATCTCAGGCTGAGAAACTACATATCAGTTCAAGGGATTTGCTGCTATCTTTTAAATTCTCATCACCTGACGACAACTTCTTTCCTATACTTCTCAAATAACTCCTACTCCCATCTTCTCCTGTTTGAACAAAATAAATAAATAAGGATGCCTATCAGGTCTAACACATCCTTTTTGGAATTTATTCTTCATTCTCGATCTCCTCCATCCCTTTGCGTTCTGTGATAGGCTGCACTTTTTTGTATGATCAGTTTGCGGTAGAATTTTAAAGGGACTAAAAAAACTTTCCATCCCTTTCTTAGTGGGTTCTGGAAGGCAAAATATTAAATGCATCCACAATGAGAAGTTCCTGAGGCTAAAATGATCATGTCTTAACAATGGGAATTCTCCAATAGTTAATGATAAGTTATTCTATTCTAAATAGAAGAAGACAGGTACACTGCTGCGTTGCAGAAGCAGTCAACAGCCTCTCAATTTTTTTCCCAATTTTCCTTTTCCTATGAGTCTCTTCTTGTTTATTCTTCTGTTGTATGAGCTTTAGGGTTTTTCACGTTCCATAAGGACTTAATTGCTTAAGGGGTAAATCTATTAGCCCTCAAACTGTCAAGGGTTTCTTTGCAATTATCAGTCCAGATTCTGCCATCCCCTTTCACTTTTCTTTAGTCGCAGTGCCACTGACTTCAACATAAAGGCTCTACTCAGGGTGAGCAATTTGTTTTTAAGAGAAGCAATACACTTTCTGGACGAGAAACACGGTTTTTATTTTTAACTAGCTCTGGGATAAGGTGAAGGATGCACCTTTTATTTTTCTTGTCTCTACCCCATTATGCCACCATCTGTGATGAAAGTCCATAAAGAGTTACAGACCATTTCACCTGGAGGTTAGATTGATGGCAGGTCCTATTGCTTAGCTTCTCCAGCCAAACGTCTCCCCAGTTTAATTCCATTCAGGTTTGCAGGTTTACTCCTGGACCAGATTTGGGACATGAACTATCACACAAGAAACCTGCTTTAACCATGCCTACTCCAGATGCTTGTAAGACTGTTTGCATCACAGTTTTGGAGGAACTTTCTGCCCCACTTGGTTTGTTACCACCTGTCTGCCCTTTTAACACTGTTCTCATCTCCTCCATCCCACAATCTTGTGAAAGCACTGCCTTGAGATGGCTATAGATCTGTATAAAATCAGGTTTGGTTTATCAATGCTTTGGTCAACAGGAAGATTCTCATGGCCCAGTCAAGGATCCTCTTATAGGAAGCCTAAAATTTGATGCAACACCATTACACATTTCTTTTGATGTCACATTGGCCTTTACTAATTATTGTGGTGACACTGAGAACCAATATTGCATTTTACCATGCACTGTACAAACCCAGAACAGAAAGGTAGTCTCTGTCTCAAACAGTTTACAATATAAGTTCGCTTTTAGCTGCCTTCCATTCATCGTTTTGATACATATACATTCATCTCATGTAGCCTAAGAAATAATGATACAGGAGTGCCATCACCATTGCATTAGTATGACACACAACTACGTAGAATCATAGAAAAATAGGGCTGGAAGGGAATTTCCAGGGAGGTCATCTAAATGCTTACTCACAGCAGGATCCCCCCCTCCGGATAACGTCTCGCAGGAAAATCTTTTCTAACAAGAAATTCAAAACCTAGAATCGTAGATAATTTGGGTTGAACGGGACCTCAGGAGGTCACATCTAGTCCAACCCCCTGCTCAAAGCAGGACTATCTAGATCATCCCAGCCAAAGCTTTGTCTAGCTGGGTTTTGAAAACATCCAAGGATGGAGCTTATACCACCTCTCTGGGTGACCTGTTCCAGTGTCTACTACCCTCCTCGTGGGAAAATTATTCCTAATATCTAACCTCAACTTCCCTTGCTGCAGCTTGAGCCCATTGCTCCTTGTCCTGTCATCTGCCCCCACTGAGGACAGTCCAGCTCCATCCTCTTTCGCCCCCCCCCCCTGCAGCGAGTTGAAGGCTGCTATTAAATCCCCGCTCAGTCTTCTCTTCTCTAGACTAGATAAGCCCAGCTCCCTCTGTCTTTTCTCATAAGACATGTTCCCCAGCCCTCTCTCCATTTTTGCTGCCCTCCACTGGGCTGTCTCCAATTTGTCCACAAACTGCTTTATTCTAAGAGACTGGTTTAGGGGTGAAGAGTTCCATCTACTGTGTCATGGACCAACCCCATGTCCTGCACCTCCTAAATATTATTTAGTAGAGCTGCATCTGAGGGCTACTTTAACCCAACTCTGCTGAAGTTTTGGAAACTTGACAAAATTGAATGGACTGTAGCTACAACACATACCTTGCTTACTGCAATTAGATCCTGTACAGCTTCATGCTGGAGGACAGTCTGGGGAATCGTTCTGAGGCCAGCTACCTGGAGGTGAGTCCTATGAAGAATGCAAAGCAGCTTTTGGCTGCTGAATTGAAGAGCTGCCCAGAAACTCATCACTCCCCCAACAGACCCAAGGAAGGCTAAAACTTCAGTGAAGATGTTATGAGCAGAAAGGAAGAAAACACCCCTGGATCAAAGGTTTGACAGTCTCTGCTGGAGTCTCCCAAAGCAGGCGCTCTGCCTTCCATTTATGATAGTGGGATTTACTTATCTTTTTTTTTGTTCATTATTATTATTATTTTAATTGTGGCAGCACCTCCATTGTCCCAGTTAAGGACTTCATCCCCTATTGTACTAGATGCTATATATTCGACATCCAAAACGTTTATCTTGGACTTGCTTCCTCTTTCATAGCCATTACTGGAATAGTCTTACCATTGACTTCAGCAGG